>NC_080042.1:72620375-72934348 GCF_012489685.1 Lotus japonicus
ACTCCTTTTCCCGTATGGAGAAGACGGATTTCGAGAAGATATCCCAATCAGTGAGTTGTTCAGGAACATGAGAAGCTATAAAAGACATAAGGTTTCTATGAGGCAGTTTATTTCTTTTCTCCTTTAGGAGAGGAACAATGAGTATGGAAATGTTGTCAACGCTAAAAGGTTGTTTCAACAATTTGTGGTCGACACTTTTACCATGACTGAAGCTAGCAGGCTCTCTTACATTCACCGTAATCAGGAGCTAATTAGAGCTGACTATTTAAATGGTATTGCAGAAGCCATCGACAAGGGGGAGACGGATCCCTCTTCTGTTTGGAAGCGAGTTATTTTGCCCCCATCTTTTACTGGGGGACGTCGCTATATGTTTAAAAATTGCCAAGATGCCATGGCCATCTGCAAGAAATTTGGGTACCCAGACCTATTCATTACATTTACTTGCAATTTAGCCTGGGGTGAAATTCAAAGGTTTGAGCAAACTAGGAATCTAAAGCCGGAGGACCGTCCGGACATTTGTGTTCGCATTTTCAAGATGAAGCTTGATAGGCTCATGTCTGATTTAAGAAAAGGGAAAATATTCGGCTCTTCGGATGCAGGTATGTCGTACTCAAGATTTTTACACCTCGAATCAAAAATGAAAATTATAACTAATAACTTACAAGCTTTATACATAACGTACTGCTTTTGAGATTTGACATTTTTTCAACAGGAATGCACACCATAGAGTTCTAGAAGAGGGGTTTGCCCCACGCGCATATCCTTCTGTGGCTAAAACCGCAACATAAAATCAAAACAGGAGATGACATAGACAAGCACATATCAGCAGAACTTCCTGACCCCAAGCTATATCCGAAGCTATACAAGGCGGTATCGTCTTACATGATTCACGGGCCATGTGGCACCATTGATCCGAAATCTGTTTGCATGGTGGATGGCAAGTGTTCTAAGCATTTTCCAAAAAAATTCCAAAATTGCACCACTATTGATGACGAAGGATTCCCTATATACAAGAGAAGGAAAACTGGAATTACTGTCTTGAAAAAAGGTGTTCCTCTCGACAATGGTTTTGTTGTTCCGTACAATCCTAGACTTTTAATGAAGTACCAGGGTCACATTAATGTCGAGTACTGCAATAAGTCTAACGCTATCAAATATCTGTTTAAGTATATCAACAAAGGACCTGATAGGGTCAATGTTCAAATATCAAAAGACGGAGGAGGTTCTGACAAGACACAGGTGCAAGATGAGATTAAACAATATTATGACTGCAGGTAATTGAAAGTGTTTGGTGTTATTATATATCTACTGAATTTATCCCACATTAAACGCAAATTTAAAAATGTAGTTGCGAAATACAGGTACTTAACTCCATGTGAGGCGGCGTGGAGAACTTTCAAATTTGATATACACGACAGGTGGCCGGCAGTGGTGAGGTTAGGATTCCATCTCCCTAACCAACAAAGGGTACTGTTCAAAGAATCAGACGACTTGGAAGAGGTTGTTGAAAAATGCTCAAGGAAGGAAACCAAATTTTTGGCATGGATGAAAGCCAACAAGAGATACCACGAGGGGAGGAATCTGACATATGCAGAGTTCCCATCTAAATTTGTATACAAGGAAGGCGTGCACGAATGGGTTCCTAGAAAAAAGGGTATCTCCCTTGGACGAGTGCAGTATATTGCTCCTGGCATGGGGGAGGTGTATTACATGAGGGTTCTGTTGACGCTCCAAAGAGGTTGTGACAGCTTTGAAAGCATAAGGACCATTAAAGGAATTGTCTATCCCATATTCCATGATGCATGTGAAGCTCTGGGGTTAATGGAGGATGACCGAGAGTATATCGATGGAATTGCTGATGTGAGTGTGCTAGGATCTGGAGCTTATCTAAGGAATTTGTTTACTAGAATGCTGATCACAAACGCAATGAGCAGACCAAAAGAAGTCTGGAAAAAAACATGGAGACTTCTGAGTGATGGAATTCTGTATGAAAGAAGGAAGGCGCTTAATATTCCAGGTACTTCATCTCTTAAAAAAATTTAATGTATGTATCTTAATCTTATTTTAACTTATTTAATTTTCTGTGCTATTAATTGTTCAATTGATGCACGATGCAGATCTCCAAATTGATGACAACGAGCTGATGAATCTGTGCCTAATTGAAATTGAAAGGGAGCTACAGTGCAATGCCAGATCTCTTAAAGATTTCCCGTCTTTGCCGTATCCTACATTTTAAGAAATAATGAATTTTGAAAATAAGTTGGTTGCGGACAAGCTCAACTACAATAAGGAGGAGCTGAGAAAAATTCATGACGAGTTGGTCGGTTCACTTACCAAAGAACATAAGGGGGCGTATGACCGGGTGTTGGATGCAATCGTGTCTAATAAGGGAGGGTTCTTTTTCCTTTACGGTTTTGGAGGAACGGGTAAAATTTTGTGTGGAACACATTGTCTGCTGCGGTGCGCTCTAAAGGTTTAATCGTTTTAAATGTTGCCTCCAGTGGGATAGCTTCTTTACTACTGCCAGGAGGGCGAACTGCTCATTCAAGATTCTCAATACCCATCTCAATAAATGAAGTCTCCACGTGCAACCTTCGTCAGGGGTTGCCTAAAGCTGAATTGCTCCAAAAGGCGAGTTTCATTATATGGGATGAGGCGCCAATGATGAACAAACATTGTTTTGAAGCGTTGGACAGGTCTTTGAATGACGTTATGAAAACCAGAGCAAATTTTGGTCACGACATGCCTTTCGGGGGTAAGGTTGTGGTATTGGAAGGGGACTTCAGACAAAATCTCCCGGTTATTTCAAAGGGAAGTCGGGCTGACATTGTAGGGTCGACCGTCACTTCGTCCTACTTATGGAAATATTGCAAGGTAATGAAACTGACAGTGAACATGAGACTACAGAGTGCCTCATCCTCAGCGTCTGCTGCAGAAATAAGAGAGTTTGCGGAGTGGATTCTTAAGGTGGGCAACGGAACAGTTGACACCATCGACGAGGCTGAAACCACGATTGAGATTCTGTCAGATTTGTTGATTGGACAAGGCCCTGACCCTCTTCTTGAATTGGTTGATTTTGCTTATCCGGACTTAGTCGCGAACTTGGAAAACGATTTGTACTTCCAAGAGAGAACGATTCTCGCCCCGACCCTCGAGAGTGTCGAGCAAGTCAACAACTACATGCTGTCAAAGCTTCCTGGTGTCGAGAGAGAGTACTTGAGCTACGATACCCCGTACAGATCGGATGAAGATTCCGAGGTTGACGCAGAGTGGTTCACCTCTGAGTTTTTAAACGATGTCCAGTGCTCCGGAATTCCAAACCACAGACTGATATTGAAAGTCGGAGTTCCGATCATGCTTCTTCGTAACATAGACCAAGCGGGCGGCCTGTGTAATGGGATCCGGTTGAGAGTCACTCACCTTACTCAGTATATAATTGTTGCGACTGTTTTATCAGGAATCAGGTTGGGTAAAATGGAGTACATTCCGAGGATAACCTTAACGCCTTCAGACTCTGAACTTCCCTTCAAATTCTCCCGAAGGCAATTCCCGGTGACTTTATGCTTCGCGATGACTATAAACAAGAGTCAGGGTCAGTCCCTTTCACATGTGGTTTTGTACCTTCCGAGGCCTGTGTTTACTCATGGACAGCTGTATGTCGCCCTCTCCAGGGTGAAGTCCAGAAAAGGGCTGAAGGTCCTCATCGTCGATGAACAAGGGGTAGTTTCAAGCTCCACGCGCAATGTCGTCTACCAAGAAGTTTTTGAGAACGTATGACCGCAAACCATAGTGCGTACTTGCATTCACTACAGATTAACTTAACTATTGTTTATTAGCTACCATAAAAACGTCGCCTTATGTTTTTCATAATTTGAGATTTCGTTAACCAATCTTTATATTAGTTAATCAATTGTTTGCTTCGCATTTGAGACTTTTATAATTCATATGTTTATCAGTCCCCTTTTATGTTTTGCATTACTTTACATTTCAAAAACCAATCTTCTTATTAGTTACTCAATCGATTGCTTCGCGTTCAAGCTTTTAAATAATATTTCATCTGTTCAATCTGTTTAATATATGAACAAAATAAAAAACAGATTAATAGACCTATCAAATACAACATGCATATTCCCCATGTAACGCACGGGTAAAAAAACACTAGTATTTCATTATTTAAAGGAGAAAATATCTATGCTAAATAAAATAATACTTACACAATGGATATTTCACATGAATTAGTTATATATCTACTACTCCCTCCGTTCCAGAAAGTTTGTTGTTTTGCATCATTTTTCAATATCCCAAAATGTTTGTTGTTTTAGAAAACCAATGCATTTTTTGCTAATTTTTTCCACCTATACCCTCATTTAATACATTTTCTCTCACTTATCACCTTTCATATTAACCAACCGCAACTCTTCTCTATTAATTACATTCTTCTCTATCTAAGTATAGTTTAATAGTTGCACATCATACTAGTAAAATTAAATAAGGGCAATCTAGTCAAATTATACTATCAATAATTATTTTCTTACTCTTTGTGCCACAACCTTAAACTACAAACTTTCTGGAACCGAGGGAGTACTTCTTATTCTTCCACTACTGTAGCTAAAAGACCGCCAATTACGTTGCGACACGTGTCCTGCCTTTACTTATTTTTTGTTTTTATTTTTTTTTCAACTCAAAAAGGGTAAAACGACGTCGTTTCATTCAGCACTGTTCATCACCATCTCTCATCAGTGATTTCGCGTGTTCCTCTTCCTCTCCACCCGCCCCGTTGTACGCCCGTACCAGTCATCACCTTCTGATTTCGTGAATCTCTCTTCCACATCCTTCTTTTTCTCCACATCAATCTGAAACTCTAGCTGTGATTTCGTGTTATCGTTCCTTTTTCCACCCACTTCTCACAAATCCATCAAGTGAGTCTTTTCCGATTGATCTGATGAGGTTTAACTTTCGGCCGCTGCTTGATGTGTCTGACGATTTGGTTGCCGCCGTGTATGGTCGAACCATTCATGTCTCTACACCTCAATCCCTCAACTGTTCATTCGTCATCCCTTCTCATCAGTTGCCCAACTTTTCGGGTTGAATGCATCAGCAAAGGTTGATTGTTTAATCAAATGGTCAGTATCAATCCAAATCTCCATTAATTTTCTCCATTGGGTTGAATATATTTCGTAATTCGTACTACTCCAACTTTTTTTAACTCTGTTGTTGATTTTTGTTATTCAGATTTCAATTTTTTTAACATTTATATATTATGATTACCTACAGCTGTGTTTGTGTCAATGTAGTTTCAAATTTTGGCTATAAATACTCCAATGTTATGAACTCTCATTCACACCATTCCCATATCCTAATCCTTCTGCTTGAAATCCCCCTCCCCCACCTCTATTTCATCTGATTTCACTATTCTGTCTCTTATTTCTCCTTTATATGCAAATTCCATTCAAAGCTTATGCCCTGGAAGAGAAAGACGAAAGATTAGAGCAAAGGGTTATCAGAAAGCGAGCTCCATAGTTGGCAATTATGATCTTGAATTTGCTGAATGAGTAAATTAGTATGTTCCTCTTTTTTAAATGGTAGCATTTAGTTGTTTTTATTGCTTTTAATTTTAATGATTTTAACAAAGGAATAAGAAGAAGGAGAAGTAACTTCTCCTCACTGAAGAAGGATGCATGATTGGTACTTTGATTCACCAATACAAGGATGTAAACACTATAAGATAGCAATAATGGTACATATATGCAGACTTCACACGGATCTAATTATAGCTATCTATTTTTCTTTGTTTTAGTTATCTAATACAACACATCAACGACTCATAATGTATTTTTGTTTCTGCAAAATCAAAAGCTTATCTATCTAATACAACTGTGCAAGTAAGATTACAATTGTCATTTAAATAATGAGCTGGTATAGATTGAAGCAAGAAGTGCGGAGAGAAGAGTGATTAGAATTTAGACTTGGTGCTGATTTTATGTTTGATCGCTTGAATGATGCTTAAGGTATTTTATTGTAGAAAAGATTATGATTCCCAAGTTGAAATTATCCTATTGGAATGGATGATGCCTCCCAAAATACTGATTAAAAAGAAAAGGGTTTAAAAGGTATGATCTTTAGCTGATGGCCTTTTTGATGGTTTATCGCTTTGTATTCATGATGACCTCTTCGAAACCTGAACTCTTATTAGCATCTTCAGCTGTTGAACTTACTACAACTATTTGGTGGTCTGATCTTATTAGCATCTTTAGCTGTTGAAATTTCAAAAAAAGACTAATTTGTAGGTTTATAATGAGTTGCAGACATGTCAATGAACTGTATGGTGTGTGGGCCTAATTGGTTGTTTTTTCTTTGTTTTGCAGTGGCCACTCCTAAACATATTAGTGAACTGATGCATGTGGAAGGCATGGCAATTGGCGAATTCAAAAGCCACTTGCAAGTGAGTGTGTTTGTATTTCATTAGGTTCCTAACAAGCCTGGAAGGTTTTCAGTTCTGACAAATTTAATTCGTGTATTTATTTTGTTTATTGCAAGGGAAATATCTGATAAAGACCATGAATGAGGTGGGTGGTAGGAAAATCCTCATTTTGCAAGAATTGGTTTCGGTGATGTGCTGAAAGGTTTAATTATTTTTATATTATTTTAATTTTTATAAACTATGCTTCAAATTTTGATTCCAGAACAGTGACAGTCATCATAAATTACCAAATTCAAACCATTAAGCATGAGACTTATTGGATTTTGTAAGTCTCTTTCATAAAAATATAAGAAGCTTCTATTCCAACAGTTCAAGCTTGGTTACTGATGAAAATTGAGTAATTTCCATAACAAGGGTACTTCAATCTGTTTCTCTCGCCAGTGTTATTGTGAAACAATTAATTACAATTTTTGTGTCTGTAGATTTAGTGCAATGGAAAATATTATACACATGATATTCCCTTCACATAACTTGCAATATATCCAACTAACATTTCATTGCTTTCTTCCTCATTTGTCTGTTTTTTTCTTTATAAAAAGCAATGGTGTCCAATATCTCTTAGTTTAAATCTTTTTCTTGAAGATTGGAAGTTCTGAACAAAACTACATAAATAAATGCATTTGGTTTATGTTCTGCTATTTATCAACTCAGATAAGGCCCCTAAGAGGATGCCGATGATTGTGTCCAGCACTAAAATCTTGAATAGGCCATCAATCCAGCTACTAGAACCCCCATTATCTGAGTGTTTCCATGCAAGGTCTCAAATTCCCCTAATCTTATACCAGTGCATATATGACACTGCATATATGATTTTTGTAAACTTTTAATCTTAAAACTATTTATCCTTTTTTTTTGAACTTCATGTGTTTTCGACCTTTTTCTATCTCCTTCTACCAATTGTGTTACTCCTTAATTGTTTTACTATTTTAGCGCTGATATGTTATAGGCTCACCTTTAACCGATCAATTCAGCAGGAAGGAGAAAAATCTAAGGCTAAACAAGGAGGAAATTAAAGTGGAACCACTGCTAATCTATGTGTTTATATAAGTCTAAGGTGGAATGCACAACCTCTTCTCCTTTGAATTTTTTATCAGATCCCTTTGCCTATAAATCCTCACACAACCCTCACTCCAGCACCATTTACACAATTTATGTTCGGTGCATATTTAGCTTTTTGTCATTAAGTAGCCAGTTAATGTAGCGACTTCTTGCAAGTCATGTTGCTATATCAACTACTTTATAGTTTGTTTCTATTTTTCTATGAATTGTGTGTATTAGTAATTTAGCATTTCTATCTGGTGTGTGTGTTAGTAACTTAGCAGTTCAAGTCACAGCCATATGTTAAATTGTTCTAACTTTTTCTTTGTATGTCTTTTACAGCTACATAATTGCAGAGAAACTGGGTTTCATGTTGGTCTTTGGAGATTTAATGTGGATTGGTATGACTCAATGCAGGCAGAGAACTGTTTAAAAAATGTGGAAGACTGTGATACATGGCAAGTCCTTGCAGGTTAGGTTTCTGTATTTTGAAGATTTTCTATTATTTTTAAAATTTTGGTTTTGTTATAAAACTATACATGTTTTTCAATGGCAGGTATTTATCTTGCTGGTCAGATTGCTTTGGTTCTAATAGGCAAAAACTGTTTTTTTCTTTAGCAGGTCTTAATTTTAATGGTCAGTTTTTCTGACACCTTTCAGAAGCTTTCATTGCTATTTATATTAATACTTAAATTGGTTTGATTTAGTTGGTTAATTGTTATTTTCTCCCTCTACGAATTTGAGCATCCTTTTAGTGTGCAAATGGTGAACCCCTTGAGTGAATAAGTTGTAGATATTTTCTTTTCATATTGGGAATTTGTATTGCAAATGGTGGATTGTTGCATTGTCTATGCTTCTTAATTTGGTGATTTACTGATTTGTCTCATAAATTTTAGGATGAATAGCTCTGACAATAATGATTTGTTGTAATTAATCATATTACCTGATATTTTTACTCTTCATTCATTGTGATCCCATTTTGCTGTAGAGGAGAATGTTATTTTAATTCAAAAGCTGAGCAATGTTTTTATCATGCTTTCTTTTAACTGGAGTTGCCCCTATGAGTATGTTGAAGTTCATGCAAGTTGAAGTATTAGACGGAACTATCAAGAAGTATATGATGAGCAAAGTCAACTGATAGAAAGGGAGAGGTTTGAATCTTTAACCTTTAACTTTGATCATTACTTTTCTTATTTACTCTTCAAAATTTTGATTTATCATTTTCTTCTCTATTTTGTGAAATAAAAAAACCCTTCTCTTCATGATTTTGAATCAGAGTGCTTCAAGAAGAACGTGATTTAGGATGCTGCTCGGAGTACAGGAGTATGTGCTTGCCAATCAGAGGTCGAGTAAATTAACAAGAACCATATGGAAGACCGATGGCTGAACTTAATGTCCTTAGGGTGTGGGAAAATATACAAATGCAATCTTGATCACACACCAGTAGCATTAAAGATTCTGTATGAGGAGTTTCTAAAAGTGGTTTTTCTTGAGATTTGTTTTCTCTTCCTGTTGAATTTTTTTATGAGACTTACTGAACCCAAGAGTGGTTCTTTGTTTTTTCTTCCCTTCTTATACCTTATGTAATTTGCAGATCAGGGTCCATTGTCTTTCAAAGGAAGCCCTTATTGAGTGGCTCTTGAAGTTCTAATATTTTTAGGATCGCTTCTTTATATTTTAATAGCATGTTAGTTTTGTGGCTCATTATCTTTGCTTTCTGATGATTCAGATTATAAAGTAATCTAATGGATGCTGGCCTTACTGTGGATATATGGAACCTGGTCGTACACTTGGAGGATTTTTACTAAGCTTCCCTATTTGAAGAATTGTAAGTCCTCCTTCGTTCTTATTTGATGGCCACAGAAGTACTTGATTATTACATTTTGTCGTTTCTATCAATGTAATGTGATTTAACTAATTTGATATCCTTAAATATTGCAATTTTTGTGATTCTGTTTTCATTTTAATTTATCTATCAGACTCATTTTGTTGCTAAAGCAGAAAATAAGAAAGAGGAGCATGATAAAAAGGCATTAAGGCCTACAATAACAAAAAAACATCAAGGTCTACAACTCTACAACTTGAACCAAGAAGAAGACTAAATGGCGCACAGGAAGGAGACGCTTAAGGATGACT
Source organism: Lotus japonicus (assembly GCF_012489685.1). Taxonomy (NCBI): domain Eukaryota; kingdom Viridiplantae; phylum Streptophyta; class Magnoliopsida; order Fabales; family Fabaceae; genus Lotus; species Lotus japonicus. Next base: position 72,630,031 of record NC_080042.1, read on the forward strand.
GAGGGGAGCTCAAATTTGCAAAGCCCTCCCTCAGTCCTTCTCTCCCTTGATTTCCTTCTATATGTATATATGTTATCCCAAAAGATTTCTTATAACTGGTGCATGTATTTATGTAAAATCATACTCATAAGAAAATGATTGTGAATATAACCTGAAGGAAACCAATTCAATGATTTGAAAGGCTTTAGTTAAGTTACTTCATTTCAAAGCTGGAACATATTCTTGAAAAAAAAAGCTGGAACATAGAAATATACAGGGAATGTTTAACATTGGCATGGTATGTCATTGGCAGATTCACTTGCATGTTAGTAGTACAATTTTCTTATGATGCAAAAAAATGTTTCAATCTGCTTCAATTAATTACAAATTTTTTTGACATTTTAGAGAAATGTCTAGGGGTGTATGAGAGCTTATCTTCTTTTGAAACTCTCTTTAGCTTCAAGCATAGGTTCTTAGGCACATGGACACATGAACTTATCAAGAGAAAAGAAAAAGAGGATTGGAGTTGGGGATGCTTCTATTGTGTATCTATTGGCTTTTAACTCTTCATTGTATGAGGTAGCCTTGAATTTATCTTCGTTTCTAACGGGTTGTTCCCTAACTCTTCTTCCTTAAAAAAAAGATGCTCCTATTTCTATATTTTATATTTAGAGTAAGACCTATCACTACTTTCTTTCTGAGTATGTGTACAACTATTGTTTGTCTACATCTATTACATAGTCTCTATATTGTTGTTTAGTTATGGTCTCCCAATAAAATAGCATGAATTTTGTAAAGCTTGATATTGTTTTTTTTTCCCTATTGGCCCCTTTATTTTTATTCTATACCATTTTTGTTTATAATTTTGTGATATGTTTCTTTCTCCATATTACTGATCTACTTTCTTTATAACCTACTTTTACAGAAACCAAAAGACCCTAATTCTAGAGGGACCGGAAACATATTGAAGCCTTATTTACATTTAAATTTCAGAGTAAAAAGCTCTCATGGAGTATGGGGTTTGTACAAAAATATTTTCATATTAGGTATGGGGTTTGTACGAAAATATTTTCATATTAAAACTAATAGAAGAATAAATTTTGTTATACTTTAATTTCTTTGATTCGTAATTTTTTAAATATTTTAGGAGAAAAAACTTATGAAAGATAATATGAAGAAATTTTTCAGTCATCATTGCCCTTTAGTGGTTTGGACTTATGGAATAATGGATTGTTGACACTTATTATCCACATCCACTTTAGACATGGTAAGAGAAAATAGAGAAATGCATAGAAATGAGATAGGAAAGAAAGTGAGATATGAATAAAATCAATAAATCATTACTCTTGAATATGTGTATAAATATTTTCTTTTAGTCATAAATATCTACCTCAGTCTAATATGTTATCACATATTTCAGCTAACTTTTCATCTTTTACAGTAAAGATTGCGCCAAGTTACAAGTCGATGGGGGTCAAATACAATTAACATGTGAAACTCATCTAATTCATATATATAAGAAAGATAAAACATTTAAACATAAATATAAGATACTAATTAAAAGTGTATGGCTTATTAAATACATCATTGTATTATTCCATATATATCAAATTCTCAATAATTGAAATTAAAAGTAGAGTTCGTAAAAAGTTATCCGTGCATCGCACGGACAAACGAGTATAATCCTAGTAGTTATATATTCATTTACACAGAGTATTATAAAATTGGAATAAATTAATATATAGCTTATTTTTATTTATGTTTAAGTTTAATATTAAAAAGCTCATACGGGGAGGAACATTTTGCATGAAAATAATTTCAAGTTGAAACTAATAGAAAATGTGTTGTTATAATTTTAGTACTTTTTTCAGACTTTTGAAATAATTTAAGAGATATACAGAAGCATTATAATTTAATAGGTCAATATAGAGCTCCCACGGGGAATTAGAGAAAAATTAACATACTTAGTCTATATTTATTGATTATATAGTAAAAAGATCTTACCTGAGGAACATTTTGCATGAAAATGGTTCCAAGTTGAAACTACTAGAAAATGTTTTAATATAATTTTAGTATTATTTTCAGACTTTTAAATAATTTTAAGAGTAGATATACATAACCATTTTAATTTGATTGTGAATGTAAAGATCCCACGGGGAAGAACTTTTATATTAAAATATTTCCAAGTTGAAAATCGAAAACAATAAATTTCAACATAATTTTAGAATTTTTTGCCATAAGTTTAAAAGTAAATATATTTAAAAATATGAAATTTTGACGGAAATTGGAATAAATGAACATATATCGCTTTATGTTTAAGTTACATATTAAAAAGCTCATACGAGGAGGAACATTTTGCATGAAATACTTTCAAGTTGAAACTAATAGAAAATGTTTTGTTATAATTTTAGTACATTTCCCAGGCTTTTTAAATAATTTAAGAATATATATACAAAAGCATTATATTTTGATTGTAAATATATGGCTCCCACCAGGAATTAGAGAAACATAAAAATATTTAGTCTGTATTTATTAATTATATAGTAAACACTCCATGGGTATTTATGACAAAAGAATTAAAAATAAAAATATTTAGTTTTATTTATTAAATATATAGTAAAACACTCCATGGGTATTTATGACAAAATAATTAGGTTTCTTTACTAAAAAAAGTTCACCATAAAAATATGAAAACTATAATAATATGAATTTGATTCCAATTTTCAATTAAAATAATAGTGATCACTATAATAATAGGAATTTGATTCCAATTTTCAATTAAAATTTGCATGAAAATAATTGAAACTTATAGAAAATATGTTTTAATATAATTTTTGTACTTTTTCCATACTTTTTAAATAATCTTAAGGTAGATTTATAAAAGCATTGAAAAATGGGATTCCATGGGAAAGAAAATTTTCATTAACATATTTCGAAGTAAAAAAAAATTAATGTAATTTTTCATTCTTTTTCATAAGTTTAGAAGTGAATATATATATAAAAAAATAATATGAAGTTTTGATCTAAATATTAGTCACACTGGAGTTGGAATAAATTAATAAATATAGTCTATACTTTCAAGTTGGAACTAATAGAGTATATGTTTTAATTTAATTTTAGTATGTTTCCCATACTTTATAAAAAAATTAAGAGTAGATATACATTAGCATTATAATTTGATTGTGAATATAGGGCTCTCACACGGGGAATTAGAGAAAAAAATAAACATATTTTGTCTATATTTATTAATTATATTGTATCCTACATGAGGAACCTTTTGCATGAAAATACTTTAAAGTTGAAACTAATAGAAAATATTTTAATACAATTTTAATAATTTTACCATACTTTTTAAATTATTTAAGAGTAGATATACATAAGCATTATAATTTGATTGTGATTATAGAACTTTCACGGGGATTATAGAAGAATTAACATATTTAGTCTATATTTATTAATTATATAGTACAAAGCTCCAACATAATGAACATTTTTACATGAAAATACTTTAAATTGAAACTAATAGAAAATGTTTTAATAAAATTTTATTACTTTTTCCATACTTTTAAATAATTTTAAGAGTAGATATAAAAAACCATTTTAATATGATTGTGAAAATATAGATTCCACGGGAAAGAACATTTACATTAAAATATTTTCGAGTTGAGAAATAGCAAACAATATAATTTTTTAATTTTTTTCATAAGTTTAAATGTGTATATATATATATATATATATGAAATTTTGACGACAATGAGAATAAATGAACATATATAACTTATGATTTTATGTTTAAGTTTTTCGATGATAAAGTAAAATAAATTATTTAGTCGCTAAATTCAAGTTTTCTAAGCCATCCAATCAGCATAACAATCTCACAACATATATTAATTACCTTCCAAATGATTGGAGTAACAAGTCCTTAATACATAAGAGAGAGAGAGAGAGAGAGAGAGAGAGAGAGAGAGAGAGAGAGAGAGAGAGAGAGAGAGAGAGAGAGAGAGAGAGAGAGAGAGAGAGAGAGAGAGAGAGAGAGAGAGAGAGAGAGAGAGAGAGAGAGAGAGAGAGAGAGAGAGAGAGAGAGAGAGAGAGAGAGAGAGAGAGAGAGAGAGAGAGAGAGAGAGAGAGAGAGAGAGAGAGAGAGAGAGAGAGAGAGAGAGAGCAATTTTTCATACGCGGATTGAAAATATATAGTCTACATTTGTTGATGTTTAGGTTACATAGTAAAAAACTGATACAATAAGGAACATTCAGCATGAAAATATCTTCAAGTTGAAACTAATATAAAATATTTTAATATAATTTTTTAACTTTTTCTAAACTTTTTAAATATTTTTAGGAGTAGATACAAAAGCATTATAATTTGATTGTGAATATAGCCGAAGAACAATTACATTAAAATATTTTCAATTAAAAATAAGAAAAGTGAAAAATTTATTATAATTTTATGGGTTGAGTGGAGGAGGGATAACGCCTTTCTTTCTCCTTCTCCTGTTAACAATTTTTATTAAAAATACACGTGGCAGTGTTTTATTTGAGAACAGGATAGAACGGATATAAACAACTGTATGTAAGTTTTAGTAAGTTTTATCCTTTGTGCGAAGGGCAAGGGCGAAACCCCTCATGGTTGAATTAAAAGAAATTATCTTTAAATTTTTGAATAACCATACAAATATTATCACGACGTTTTATCCCCGGATAAAGAGCCTATATTTTCACAATTCACAATTCATAATATTATCATGACGCCTCAAATTTGAACGATCTTCTACCTCACTGTCTGGATAAACTCCAAACTAACAAAGAATACGATGGTGATAAGAATAGAGGTGTGACAACCAATTAATGGACATAATTCACTTATGGTCAATAATTGCCTTAAAAAACCATATAGAAATCATTTTGGGACCCTAAATGGGTATTTGTCAAGTTAATTTTACCAATCTATATCATTAAACTGTAGTTAGTTCAAAAGAGTTTTTTTACGTTGGAAGCTAATCATATTCTTTTTCTCCTCAGCTTCACAGCTCCAGGTTCGGTTCATCTTTTTTACACACGCAAAAACCAAAACTTCATGCATAACATTTCGTGTAAAGTGTACATGAGGGAATCTTTCCGGTCCAACACGCTTTCTTTTCGGTAGATTTAGAGTTTAGACTTTGTAGATTCTCCCTAATATGCATATATATCATTAAAAATATGGCAAGTTAAAGTATAAAATTACATCATTCTAAAAATGGTGCACATTAGATTTGAATTTGTAATCATCCAATGTTTTAAGGAATGTATTCTTTTTGTGTGTGAGTGAAAATTTGGGTCCCTACTCCCTTCACAACTAGTCCTTTGAAAACCTAATCTCATCATCATTTTGTTTCTCTGTTTCTTATTCCTCCTCGAATATTAGATAGATATCATAATTTAACAGCACAACGTTTGGAGACTGGTTAGGATGGATCATAATTCTTGATTTTCAATTTTTATTGCCCTCTCCTCTTATATGGTTGCTGCAACAAAGTCCTCCTTTTTCAGGTCCCCTTCTCTGACCCTTCATTCTCATGGCCTAGACCCCATAACATCCTTCATTCTCATGGCCTAGACCCCATAACATGAATCACAATAACTGATGAACCATAGCCAGGGGTCCCCCTATGGTGCACAAGTTTTTACTTGTGTAAATGTGCACAAGCCAGATCTGACCTGCAGTAGGGGATTTCCCCAGTTTTTTCCATTTTTGGAAATTTTGGCAAATCCAAATGGGACCATGAAGCTTTACGAGTTTGTAACAATATTTGGATTCTTCATGTTGATTTTGGCTCAAGTACCATCTTTCCACTCATCGAAGCACATCAATCTTGTGTCTTTGGTTCTGTGCTTGGCCTACAGTGCTTGTGTTACTCCTGGTTCCATATATATTGGTATTTGCTTAATTTCCTTCTTCTTTTGCAACTCAATAATAAGATTTTGGGATTCAATGGTTTATGTTCTGACCTGAACATTACCAATAACATTGAAAGGTTTAATCTGATTATCCCAATTCTGAATCTAATTATCTTGATTTTGTTGTTTTGCAAATCTAATCTGTTGCTCTATTGTTGTACATCAACACTATTATTTGCAAGGTAAAGACTTTCAAGTTCAGTTTTCTTTCTTGGAGAAGAACGAATTGAGCGGTTGTGGCTGAAAGGAGGATGAGATTGGTGATGTGGTGGATTCTGGGTTCAGGTTGGTGATGGTGGTGGCCTGGAGGGTTCTGAGTGACTAAATTTTAGATTTTGTTAATTTGGGAACCTGAATCAAATATCAATAAAACTGGGTCATAGTACAATATGCTTAAGTAATGTGGAAGAAGTAAAAAGCTATTTATGATATTTAAAAATAATTCAAAATACAGGCTAATGGCAAAAAATTTGGTTGTGTAAACCAAAAATTTGTGTACAGTAGACAAACCCCTATTCTATCAGCTAATAACCTTCCATTTTTACTTGATTCTGGGTTGCAAAGTACAGAAACATCTGTGGGGTTTCAGTTCTCAACAGAAATCCTTGAAATGCCTGAAAACCTTCCATTTTATTCTTTCAAAATCCTTGCTCATTGTTACGACCTAAACTTTAGAAAGTGTCGGGCATGAGAGGTGTTCATGGGGATTGTATGCGCAGTTCTCTCAACAGCTTCTGATTTGTGTTTCAGTTCTCTCACCATTTTGTATCCCTTTAAAAGGACACATCACCATGCAGGCACGCACCTAAACCTCTACCACAACCTTTCCTGTGATCTCCACACACACTATCTATCCTACAAGCTTGTTGGTAAGGTTGATCATTATCCAGAACGTATCAAATTTCCAAAATCTCCTAGGTATTATTTTAAATTTTAAACTATACCTCATTCATTACCAATTCAGAATTCCATACACACTAACAAACTAAAAGAACATTAAAGCAGTCAGTAAACAAAATACAAACTCTCCCAATCAGCCACAATAAAACATGTAAAATAACATTGAAATTGAAAGGGCAATCACTTCAAATTGAAAATTAGCTTAACTGACACCTAACAAACTCCAAGATTATGCCTTATCCTCCTCAGCAGCATCCTCAGGACAAAAACAGGGCCCCCAACCCCCAGAGCGTATCAGATACTCCTCTTCTGTTTGATCAGCATGTTCGTAGGTGCCGTAGTACAGATTTGGGTTATCAATTTTCTGGTTTTCGCGGTTGCACCATTCCAGAGTTTCCCTGAAGCGACCAAACCTGAAGAGTTTCTCCTCTTCCGAAGAGTATGTTTTGAAATATTTGTTGCACCAGGTTTCGAACAGTTCTCTGGCATCCGATTCAGAATAGAGATAACCATCTGGATTGAGATTGGGGCTTGCGCCTCCTTCGGAGAACGAGCAGAGACGACGGACGCCGACAATACAAGGAGTCTGAACGTGGCGGAGACGGAGGAGAGTGAAAGCGGCTCTCAGCATTTTTAAGATCTGGAATATGGAATGACTGACGCCTCTCAGCACAATTGGTTCTCTCTCAACCCTAAATCCTTGTTATCTCTAATACTTGTGAAGTATGCGGTGGAGCTTTTTTTTTTTTTTTCGTTCTTTTGAGCTCTGCCATATTAGCTGCTTTATTTTTTTTTGGTCAAAATATTAGCTGCTTATATAGGGCTTTGTCCCTTTATTTATTCTGGGCCTGGCCCGTTTAGGAGAAACTTTCCTTTTTACCAAAAAAAAAGGTTGTGTACGGATTTGACCAAAAATAAAAAAATATTTTGCCCTCACAATATATGAATATTTTTTGAATATCACAATTAGGGCTGTCCAGGAATGGTCGAACCGAACCGGACCCGATCAAACTGGCGGTTTTTTACTGAATGGGCAGGTTCGGTTCGATAACGGGTTTGGCCGGTTCACTGTGATGGGTGCATGTGGGTTCGACCGGTCGGTTCCAGTTTGAGCTCTAGACCGACCGAACCAGCATTAAGGGAAAAAAAACACTCACCCCAGGCCCGATTTCACTAACCCTAGTCTGAACATATAAATACTCTTTTAACCTCAACCTCCCAAACCCTGCCAGTTAATCTCCTCCTCTTCTTTTCTCATCCCCTGACCAGCTCCGTCGGAGCCGCCTCTTCTTCTTCTTCTCATCCATAGCCGCCACTACTGCATGCATCCTCTCTTCCTCCCAACCTCGCATCGCGCCACCTCCTCTACCTCTCAACTCTAGCTGTCGCCCCACCACTACATGCATCTTCTCTCTTCCTCCCAACGAAGGCTTTCTCACCAGTAGCCATCTCCTTCACAACGGCACTGCTGCTTAGAGCTAACTTCATCCCATGTTCGACGCCCCACATGCCCGTCTTCATGCTCAAGCAGCACGTTCGACAGAGATCTTCGACGGCGACGACGCTTCTCCGTCGAGCAACCCACTTGTCTCGTACTCAATGCCAGTGCCTTGATCTCTTTTACCATATCGGTGTTTCATATCTAGTCAATCATTGAATTTCTTCTCTTTTCAATCTGATTTTCTTACAAAACTTTTAGATCTGAAGGTTTTCTCTAACTGTTTGAACCCACCCGTTGGAACCGTAGCCCGTCAAAACCGTAACCCGCCGAAACCGACATCTTGGTCGGACGGCGGCGGTCCTTGGTTGTGTGACAGTTTCAACCGTTCAAACCCGAAAAGCTGGCCCGAATCTGACCGTACCCGTCCCATGGACACCCCTAATCACAATATATGAATATTAATGAAATATATAAGGCAATTTCTTTAGTATCCACTCAAATTGAAGGGGTTTTACTTTTAATTTGTCATTTCTTTTGTAACCAAATTTTTAAATTTGCAACTCAATCTTTTACCGTCTAAATAATGAACTAATTGATATTAAACCTTCTCATTTTTAAATGATACTGCTCAATATATGATTCTTTCATACCGGTGTCTTTCTATTGTTGAGGGGCAAGAGGGGGCATAAGATCTTTCTTGAAGTCATGATTCACTAAATTCACATTCTTGTTTATTTGGTTATCAACATTTTCCGGTTCCATCAAATATAAATGAAGGTAGACTATGAAAAAGCCTATGACTCGGTGAGGTGGGATTTCTTATTCTATATGTTGAGGAGGTTTAACTTCAGCGATAGGTGGATCAAATGGATTAAAGGATGCCTTGTCTCTTCTTCTGTTTCGGTGTTGGTTAACGGAAACCCGGCAGAAGAATTTAGAATGGAGAAGGGATTACACCAAGGCGATCCATTGGCTCCATTTTTATTTATCATTGTGGCGGAAGGCCTAAACGGATTGATGAAACAAGCTGTTCGGGGAGGTGAATTTAAGGGATTCAGTTTAAATTCTGACCCAGCTATTGAAGTCTCTTTGTTGCAGTTCGCTGATGATACTCTCTTCATTGGGAATGCTTCTCTTCATAATATTTTTGTGATCAAGAGTGTGCTCAGATGTTTTGAATTGGTTGTAGGCTTGAAAGTGAATTTTTCTAAAAGTGGAATTGGGGCATTGGGGTGGACAGTGGGAGCCTTTCGAGCTTTGCCTCTATGCTAAATTGCAATATGATGCAACTGCCATTCATCTATCTAGGTCTCCCAATTGGGGGTAATTCTAGACGTCGGTCGTTTTGAGATCCTGTTCTAGACAAACTTCGGAAGAGATTAACCAAGTGGAAGCGGAAGACTCTCTCTTTTGGGGGAAGAATTTGTTTGATCAGGTCTGTCCTCTCTTTTATTCCTCTATATTATCTTTCATTTTTCAGAATGTCTTCCGGTGTTGTGGCAAAATGTAACTGCATTTTGAGGAAGTTTCTTTGAGGTGGTAAAGAGGATGAGCAAAAGATTTCTTGGGTGAAGTGGGAAAATGTATGTAAGCCTAAACATGAAGGGGGATTGGGTGTAAAGGATTGGAGCCTTTTTAACTTGGCCCTCTAGGGAAAGTGGCGTTGGAGAATGATAAGGGAGAAAGATAACCTCTGGTGTCATATTTTAGAATCTAAATACAAAGGTATTGTCAAATCCTCTGATTCTCGTTGGTGGAAGGACCTTTTCTCAGTATCTTTCGGGAATAACCGTGGAAATTGGTTTGATGGAGCTTTGTGTAGAAGGGTGGGCAATGGGCAAACTTTCTCATTTTGGAATGATGATTGGATGGGGGTCGGGGTATTTAAATTGTTGTTCCCTAGACTTTTTATGATGTCCTCTCAGCAGGAAGCTCGTATATGTGAGGTGGGGGGATGGAGGAACGAGGTGTGGAATTGGAATCTATCGTGGAGGAGGCCGATGTTACAAAGAGAATCGATAAAGGTAGCTGATTTGTTGAATATTATTTCGTGTTTTTCTCTCTCTTTGATCTAAAATGATGAATGGGTTTGGATCAAGGAAGGCTCCGGTATTTATACAGTACGGTCAGCATATGAATTGTTGCAAGCAGACAGCGTTGCTAATTTGGAGGATGATAGGTTGTTTCGCAAGCTTTGGAGAGCAAAGGCTCCTTCAAACAATCTCGCGTTGGCTTGGACAGTGGCGGATCCAGGACCCGGGATGAGGGGTTCAAATTTTTCAAATGAACACATCAGTAAAAATATAATTTTTTTTTTGAAAGATGTCAGAAAATTCAATAACCTTGGACCGGCATAGACGTCGTAATATCCGCAAAAACAAATGTGGAAGCTTCAGAAGGGACCTCCTCAATCCACGCTAACCCGGAGAAAGAGGAAGCCCTTATCTCGAGCAAATCGCCACAGAGTTGCCAGAACGACGAACAAAAGATAAAGTCATTACATAAAAAAAACAACAAAGAGAAAAACAATCTTTAATAATTGACACAAGATAAGAATCTTCATCAAGCGGCTTTTTCCAACGTTGAAACAATTGCAAACAATCCGTCTCGACATAAACCTGCCGAAATCCAAGCTGGGACGCCAACAACATAGCCCACCTCAATGCACACGCCTCCGCGAGCACTGGTGAGGAGGCTGCCATGGGATACATGCATGACGACGCCAACACCATTCCTTCATGATCTCTAGCAACCATACTAGCTCCAACCTCTGCTGCAGATTTGAAAGAAGGGTCAATATTTATCTTCACAATCCCTTCTCCAGGGTGCTGCCATACTACAACTAAACCAGGTCCATTCCGCGACTTGCCGCCAACTTCTGGTGGCTGCTGCAATAGCTCCATTGTACGCTGAACAGCCAAGGAAATCGTGAAGGGTGTGCAATGAATAACAATCTTATTCCTTGTTTCCCATAAGACATAAAATACGGTCTGCCATTGAGAAATTGCAGCGTCATCCACAATAGCTAAAAACTGCTGCACAAAGTCTTTCACGGTGGGAAAACTTTCCAGCCGCAAGAATAAGGGGAGACCGAACCAGAAGCTCCTACTCACCGGACATCGCAACCACGCATGGTCAATCGTTTCCTCCTCCAAACCACACAACGCGCAATCTGCCTCCACATCCAATCCTCTTAGAATGAGCGCTTTTCGCACTGGTAGAAAACCATAGCACACTCTTCACGCAAGCTCTTTGCACCACGGGATGCTTGAGCTTTTCTAGAATTTGTGCCAAAGATTCAGCTGTAATGGAGAAGCAGAGCTTGAGGAACCTACTGCACTCGCCATTGCTACACCTCGATGAAACCATACTCTTGCTTGGAGGTGTATAAACCATCCACAAAACTTACACAAGTCATAGTTGTCCTCTACGTAAGAGAGAGAGAGAGAGTGAGAGGAGTAAGTGAGTATAGGTCTTTGGTGCAAAACTTGGTTTACTAGTATAATTTAAAATTTTCAGGGGGTTCAAAAAAATTATATAAAGGAGTAAGTGCAAAAAAAAATTTGTTCAGGGGGTTCATCTGAACCCCATCCGCCTATGGCTTGGAGGGTGCTTATTAATAGATGGCAGGTAAAATTGGAGCTTGCTAAACGCAATGCTCTTCCTAGTGGGATAAATTCTTCATGTGTTCTCTGTGCAAATCATGAGGAATCTTCCCTTCACCTTTTCTTAAATTGTCACTTGGTTTGGAGAATTTGGATGTTGGTGTATAGGTGGCTGGGTTTATCGATCATATGTACTCCCTAATTCTGTAAGCTCTCACTTTCTGAATTTTGAGTTCCCACGGTTGAGGGGTAATGGGGGGAAGGCTGTTTCCTTGATCTGGATTGCTACAATTGCAGTTATATGGAATTTGAGAAATGGAGTGATATTTAGAGGGGATCAAATTGACATTGTGAAGGTTTTGGATAAAATCCAATTTAAAGTGTGGCTTTGGTTGAAGGCTAATTATCCCTCTTCTTTCAGCGTATCAATGTATATATGAATGGGTGGAAAATCCTCTGGCTTGTTTGGAAATGCTATAATTCATGATCTGATCAAATGAGTGGATCTTGTTGTCCTTTGCAGTCGTTGAAGCCTTGCGTCTAGTAGGAGGTTCTGCTGGATTTTATTAGTATCTTGCTGGTTGGTGATTTCTCTAGCATCTGATGATTCATTGCTCTTTGAGTCAGCTCGTTGGAGATCTTGTAGGCGCTGTTGGGTTCGAGGGGTTGATATCTGTTTTGCCCCTTTGGTGGTACCTCTTGACTTTATAAATATGGTACTCTTTTTCTTTACTAGGTTTTTCCTAAGGGGTTTTCCTAATGAGGTTTTAATGAGGTTTTATTTATTAAGTCTAGCTTCCAAGGGGTTGTTCCATTGTAATTATGAGCTGTAATTATCTTTCTAGCTTTTCATGCTACTTTTTCTTTCTATCTTCTTGTATTGGGTTGAAGTACCCCTTGTACTTCACATCAATATAATTCTTAACTTATTAAAAAAAATCAAATATAAATGAAAGTGACAGCTTTTTTATATGCAATAGCTCAGATTTTTCAAAGGGTGCGTGAAGAGGTGAAAAGAAGTAGCTCAATAGATTCTCGACGAACTTCAAAAGCTTTCTATGATTCGGGATTTAAAGCCATTTTTCTAGTTTATTTGCATGTAGTTTAATATAGTTTTTAGGATATTTCAGTCATTTTAGTACACTTTAGGCTTAGTTCATGCATTTTAATGTTTTCATGTAGTTTTAGTATTTTTCTATATTTTTATGTTATTTTTATAGATTTCATTAGGATTTAATCAAGTTATTTGAATTCGTTATCTTATTCTATCTTCTAGTTAATCTCTATTATTGGTTTTTAATTATTTTCCTTTATTATTATTGTTATTTTAGGAGAAGATGTGGAATCAATGAGCAAATCAAGGAGAGAGACAAGAACTTTGAAGTCTGGAGCAATCTGGATTTCTTTGCGCCGGTTTTGCGCCAATTTCTTCTTGCATCTCGCGCATTTGCGCGAAGGAAGTAGCTTCTGGAAAATTTTGCGCGAGATCCTTCACAGAATTCGCGCATTTGCGCGAAATAACAGCCAGACTCTATTTAAGTGCGTTTTTAACCTATTTTTTTACATCCTTTCACGTTGAAACATTTGGAGTGACTTTTGGAGGCAGAGCTCTGAATTCTTTAGGATCCCTTACAGGTTTCTATTGTAATTTTGATGTTTTGCTACCTTTTTCTTGAATTGTTTGCTATGACTATGAGGAACTAATCCTCTCTTGTACCGGGGATTTGATGTAGTTTTCTCTAGACTATGTTTTGATACGTTTCAGTTATATATGAATGGTTATTTTAGTTCATGAATTTCTTCTTTGCTTTGAATTCAATCGCGAAGGGGTTTTACGCTATCGTTTGCACAATTGGGAAATTGGTAGATGATAGGGATCTAGGAAGAAATTGAATAAGGGTCTCTACGCCTTAGAGATAAGGATAACAATTTATTTGTGTTTGCCTGAACATATCCGTCGGTGGTGCTGAACCTGTTTGAGACCCAAGTGGCTGCTTATGTCTACCAAAAAGACAAAGATCCAGAGTGAGTTAATTTTCCATGGTACATTTATTGAAATTTATATTGACAAACTGCTGATATTGTTAAATGTCATTTATTCATAGGGAACTTTTGCTGCGTATGGGGAAACACACTACTGTTAGGACTTTGACTGTCTAATGCCTGGAAATCCAATCAGTGCTCCCTCTAATTGGTAACATGCTTGTTCAACCTATCGATATGTGCTCCCTCTCATCGTATTGCTAGATTTTCTTTCTCCCCACTACTAGCATCATAAAATATCAGTCCCATCCAAAGAACCTATCGGTAAAGTGAAGCATATGTGCTCCCTCATCATTACGTGCAGAACTTAATTCCCTTGCAATGGGAGTTTCTTTGTTGATTAAATTGAAATCGTTCCCAGCATCCATTTCAACTGGCGGGGAAATAATTGTTTTAGGCCCAGTTTGGAAGAGCTTATTTGAGTTTATCTGACAGCATAAACTCTTATGTCAGTGTTTGGGAAGACTTATGCAAACAGCTTATGGCCTGCCATAAGCTATTTTCAGCTTATTTTCATAAGCTACTCAGAATAGCTTATGAAAAACAGCTTATGCTTATATACAGCTTATTTTTAATTTATTTCAATAAATTTTTAAAAATAGCTTATGAAAAAACACCTATGTCATAAGCGCTTATGACCATAAGCGCTTAATTAGGCTGTTTTTCCAAACGGGCCTAAGAAGTAAGGCTATGTTTGGATTGACAAAATATAACGGAGCGGAGCGGAATGGAATAAAAACCTCATTCCATTGTTTGGGTATTTTATATAATGGAACGGAAGAAAATAAAGGTTACCACTACATTGTTTGGATAATCAACGGAGCGGAATGGATAATGAAATTTTTATTCCTATACTACCTTGTTTTAAATTGAAAGGGACGATAAAAATAAACTAAATTGACTGCTTCCAGATTAATAAGCTCGTACTCGACCAACATCCAACAAATAGCTTTGAGCATGATTGCCAAGTTTAACAACTTTTGGAGTGGGATAAATGAGTTATAACTCTTGAATTTTCATGTTGCATCAGATGGAAGAAGAAGTCAAACAGTGTTAATACTCAAAGTATGATAAAGATGCAAAATTGGATGTTCCATGTTTAATTAGAGATTACCATGTAGACATCGATTCGAAATTGAATGATGAACTAGGAATTATATGTAAAATTAACGTAACAAGAAACTCAAGAGGAACATGCAATAAAGAAAATCGCAAGAATAAACAAGGAACAATGGAAATAGCATGGATGAAAAGGAAGAACTGTGCAGTACTAGGATTATAGGTCATTGCACGAAGGGTATTATTTTGATAAACACGACTTAATAGTTTGTTCATTGTAAAAAAAATGTCACAAAACCTCATTATACTCATTAGATTGTAGGTAATACATAATCTAATAATTTTTATTATTATTTATAATCACGTTTTATTTTATGCTATTATGAAAAAATTCCAATGGATAAGTAATGAAAAAAGGGTACACAATACAAGAGCATTTTGGCGAATAGTAGTAACGTGAATTCGGGACAAGCGACATACCACAAGAGTGAAGTATGACATTACGTTTTCCTTGTAAATCTTAAGACATTGAGTACATGAGTCTAATATCTAATTTTAGCTTTTTACAGCTCATACATATGAATTTACTTACATTGGAAATAAACTGGTCAAAATTGGGGTTTAAATAAATCTGAACATTCAACACAAGCATGCTCGCGCTCAAATGGTTAAAGGGTGACTTGCTCAGCAGGCTTAAATTGATCTGCCTTCAGCTTATTCACTTCAATTTAAAAATGATTCGATTTACTTATACCCGCGCGATGCACGGAGTCTGATATCTTGATTTCATCTCCGTTTATTCTCTATTTTTTTAACATCATCCCACTTTATTTAAATTATCATAATTAATGTATTAATTATACAAATATTAATTAACATGAATAAAATATTTAAATTGAAGAGCATACTACTACTAATTTTTTGACATGAACTACTACTAATTATATAAGTTCTTAGAGCAACTCCAACGCTGGTTTCTTAGACCAGTTGGAGTTGCTAAGGAACCCCAGTTGGAGTTGCTAAGGAACCGTTTCTTATTTTTTGCAGCATTGGAGCTGATCTATGTGGCAGTTTTAGTTTCTTAACTACAGTGCAGAGTTCCTTGGGCAAGGAACTCTGCTTTTTGGTTCCTTAACATTAAAAAGTAATATTTTCTCTCACTTGCTTCAACTGAATCCAGAGGGAAACGAAACAGAATGAAGGAAATCAACACAGTGCTTGCTCTTAAACCAGAATTCCAGAAATTTTATTCAACAATAAAATAAATACAAAATTATAATGAAATGTTTTAGAAGAAAGAAGATGTACAAATTTATTTACAACAGAAGATAAATTTTTTTACATAGAAAAAAAATAAAAAAAACACAGAAGCTGAAAGGGAAGAACAGGAGCTCCGATCCGGTCGTTTTTGCTCCGATCTGGAAGGGAAATGAGAGAAGTTCAATAGAAGAGTACAGGATCTGACGAAAATCAACAAAATCAAGAGAAGTACAATAGAAGAGTACAAGATCTTACCTCAAATCGGCTTGCATGTGGGGGCAGATTGAGGCTCTATGGTGGCGGTGGTGGTTGTTTGGTGGCCGGTGGTGACTGCATGTGGTTGTTTGGTGGCGGTGGTGGTTGTTTGGTGGCCGGATTTCGTGAATGGAGAGGGAAGGGTTTTGGGGTTTCATGGAGAAGGGAGGGGGAAGGGTTTTAGGATTTCTTTGAAGAGAGGAAGGGAGGGGAAATGGTTGTTTGGCGGCGGTGTGAGGGAGAGAGATCGAAGAAGAAGCTGAGGGAGATCAGAGGATGAAGAAATCAGTTTTAGGTGAGGGAGAAGAGAGGAAAAAGAAGAGAGGAAGGAGAAGAAGTGGACGGCTAGGGTTAGGAAGGGATGAATGAGGGGAGAGAGTGGAAAAGTTGTTTATATAGTGGGTGACCGGCTGGAACCGGTTTAGACCAGTTGGAACCGGTTTTCTGCCCGTTTGGGCTTGGTTTGACCGGCCTGGCCGGTTTTTTTTTCTCTTTGGACTCTTTTTTTTTTTAAATCATCTTTGGAGCCCAATTTTTTTTTTAAACTTTCAGCCCAAACATTAATTCTTAATTAATTAAAGAAATTAAAAGGAAATAATTAAATTTAATTATAGTATTGATTTAATTTTAAATTTTAAATCTAAATTGGGTGAAAATAAATATTATAAATTAATGTTGTATGGTGGGACACGGGTGGGACCCTTCAAATAGTAATTTAAGAAACCATGGGTTGGAGCAAAATCTGGTTCAGTTCCTTAGGAGTTCCTTAAGTCTGATGTGGCAGTACGGGCCCACAGGAATAGTGTAGAATAGTGCTGAATAGTGTGTTAAGAAACCAAATAAGGAATTGTGGGTTGGAGTTGCTCTTAGTTATTTGTTCTTTAATAGAGGGTATCTGTCTAGCAAAAAAAAATAGAGGGTTAAACTTTTTTAGATATAATAAGACAAAAAATTGTTTCGGTATATAATTAGTGAAAACATTGGATTTACTCAACACAACATATTTTCATTCTCACTCACTACTACCTAAATAACATTATTTATATGTTCCCGAATAATAACTCAAGTGGTAAGAGCTGAGAGACATATAAATTAGAGTGAGGGAGATCTAGATATCAGAGCAATTTATTTTTTCAATGTAAAAATAATAATATTATTTCTTGTTATTTTTAAAAAATCGAAATAGAGTACAGGAAAAACCGAAAAATAAACAGGTAACTTAAAGACATGTGTAAGTGTAGGCAAAATTGCTAATATTATCCTCTATTAGATTTTGATTCCAAACTGTTTCTTTACAATCTTTTTCTAACTTGTAAAGTATTTTTGAATAAAAAAACATTATTAAATTCTTAACTTTTTTTTTTCTTTAAAAAAACTTAATTTTTTTTGTCTATCTTTTGTTAAAAGCAATTGGTTATCTATATAATTTAAATTTCAATTCTTTACCTTTAAAAAGAAAATTAAAATGTCAATGATTTTAAATGTTACCAACGTATGTCACATTTGTTTTAAAAAAAAATAGGTATATCAGTATTGCCTTCCGTATATTTCGTTGCCTTATAGGAGAGTAAGCAACATAACCAAATCATAAGTAACTTTTACTCAAGGCAAGATGGGTTAAAAGGACACAAGGCATAAAATGACCCAACATATGTAAACTAAGTGGTAAAGTATTAGTCTAATGAGCCAATAATTTTCAAATGCTATCAAACCTTGCTACCTTAAATTTTTTAATCACTCCCTCCAGTCTGGTAATCTTCTTTTCAAGTTCCTGTAATTTACCTTGATCCGCCATCATTTTTTTCTTACTTAAATCATATGAAATTTTTTATTCTACATGCTGAGCTATGAAAGGAAATATATAAAAACACGTGAGCTTTGTTTATCTACAAGATCTGCTATATATACTTACTTATATTCATTCTCATTCATATCATGATTCCAACGTTTTTTATCTTCTAGAATAGTAAAAAAGGAATATAAATATAATGGAACTTTGGAGAGAATAAAATGAAAGGCATAACAGAACACTTGTGTGCTTCAATTGTCTTTTATAGCAAGCTCATGACTCTATTTCTACCCCACTTCCACGAGTTAAGAGGGTCTCACACACCTGAGATGTGTAAACCATCCAACCATTGGTCCATGCCCAATAACCCATCACTCTTCTCAACATGACTCACTTGCAGTAATTTTTCACATGCAGCCAGAGCAGCACCTAGCCATCCATTCCAAAATTATCTGCAAAATAGTTAAAGCGTAGTTAGAATTTCTAATAGCCTAATCACTTATTCTACATTTTCTAAAAATAAATAGAATAGTTCACCCACCAAATCAATTTTTTTTGTATAGCAGCAGCCATGACTACCACAACCATTCTCAAAAACCATCACCGGAGAAGAATTTGGTTTGGAACTATCCAAGGTATTAGTCATGGCCTCCACAACCAAGCCTCCAGATTCAGCAGCTCGCCTAAGAAAGTTAGTGCTATAAGCTAGAAGAATGTCACTGTGCTGAACAAATGGTCTCTAGCCGTTCTGTTTGAAATCACAGTGAATGCTAGAGAAATTGATAGTTGAAATGGTAAAGAAAGGTATAAATGAAAAGAAGAATGAGATAACTATTATCTTAAATTCATGGAGAAGTTTATTTGATTGGATTTATTAAGACACGCAAGAAAAGTGAAGGTCATGAAGTTAAGAAGGAAACAAAAAATCCAACAAACATGAATTTCTGGAGGTTTATAAAGGAGGTTTAACCTCCCTTATATCAACTATGTTATTTTCTTGATTTGTAGTGTTAACATTGTCGCAGTTTTTGACGCAACCTAAAATTAAAATTAAGTAAGAAAAGTCAAACATTCTACAACAATAAAGCACTAACAAACGTTGCCCCACTCTCTTATTCCTTAATTTGAGGCCTATAAAATTCTTTAGCAAGTGTACTCCATACCCAAATTAGGTTCTATCTTTTTAACTTCTCTAAACTTGAAGGCAGAAGCAGGAATAACAAAATTCTTGACTCATTTGGTACATTTTATTTTCTTATGAATGTTAGAGATATGTAGTCACTGATATTGTCAAGATTGTGTAATGTATTCTTTCTACACTATTGTAAGAGTCATGGCTCTCTAAGAGTTCATTGTATTTACTGCTCCACAATTCCAGTAGACCTGGGTTCGAATCCTGGTTACATATTTTTTGATTTTAAACATTTGCTCATGTGCTTACTTGGCAACATTGATGACGTGACTTGATGATGTGGCTGTCACGTCGTTCTCCGTTAGAAAACTAACGATTCTTGTAACGGTGAGGGCTTATCCCTTCATATTATTTTCCAAATAGGGGTGTATTTCCAAAAAAATAATTTTTATAGGGGCCTAAACCAAAGTACCCCTATTTTAGAGAGACCTCCAACATATTTAAGCCCAAATTTTATTATCTAAAGTAAGAAACCAAATATTTACACTGGTCTAGCGTCACAAATTAGGGTTTAGAAAACCTTTTAAAAGTCGAATTTCTCCTTGCTCACTCCCCATCTCTCATTCTCATTAACTCTCCCTAAACTGTCTTAGCCAATCCAACTTCGCAAGCCCTAACAGAGGAAAGACGAGCAAGAAGAAGATAAGACGAAGAATAAAGGAGGAAGAAGAAGAGTTGAAGAAGAGGAAACATGACCAAGAAGAAGAAAGAAGGAAGAAGATATGAGGAGGAGGAAGAAGAAGAAGAAAATGGGAGGAAGAAGAACTATGGGTCTCATTTTTTTTTGTTTTGTTTGAAGCTTAATAATTAAAATGACATGGAAAATTAATATATGACATGAAATGAGGTGGTGTCATGTGTGGGAGAGAAGTAAGTATCTTTATTGTCACGTAAGCACTTAACGATCTCACTAACAGTAGAGGATTTTTATATATTTCAATAACGTTGAAATATTTACTATATTTTTTTTAGAGATCAATTCCAATTTTATCCTATTTTACAGGAAAATAACACATATTTAACACTAAATTTCTTATATACGTAATTTGGGTATGTAGCAATTAAAACAATAGTTTCATTATTCATACATCAAATAAATAAATATATATAGAGAAAAATAATACTCCCTCCGTTTCAATATAACTGTTCACTTAGTGAAGATGCACACATATTAAGAATGTAATAAATTTTGTTAACTTTTTTAAACATTATATGTACTTTCCTATTTTACCCTTAAAAATGCAATATTATCTCTCATCATTTATTGTACTTATAGAGGCATTATATAGAAAAACATCATCCTCAAAGTTCTGTCTCGTTATTGGACAAGATTTGGTCCAAAGTTATTGTACAAGTAGCTTCTCAAATAAATAAACTACCATGCTTGTCCGAAAGCTATTATGGCATTTACGAGAATCAACTCTTTTGATCCCAAAAAAACTCTTATTGCAACCTTCAATTTTTCTGATACTTTGTAAAATATTTACATTGAACTATAAGAGCAAGATAATTTAATTTCTAATCACTTTAACCGCAAAAAAGAATTTTCTGTCTATAAGCAATGACTATTAATCCTGTTAAAATAAACGCTGCACAAATTTTTTGGTTTATACTCCCTCCGTTCCTATTTAACTGTCAACTTTGAAGAAATTTTTGTGTTCCTATTTAATTGTCCACTTAGCATTTCAATAGAGCATTAAATGATGTTTTTACAACAAATACCCTTGTCAGTATAATAAATGGGGAGAGATAAAACATACTTTAAAGGGTAAAATAGAAAAATAATCCTCACTTTTTCTAAAAATCAACAAAATTAATCACACTCTTAATATGTATGCCTCCACTGAAAGTTGACAGTTAAATAGGAACGGAGGGAGTACCAAATAGTATGATAAAATCATGGTTGTTTACAAAATCATGGATAGCCTATTTCCATTACTTTGCCGCCAAGTTTATGTTTTCACCCCATTCTATTAATGCCACATTCTATATATTCCCAAAGTGAATAGTACTATTGATCCACGAAAGTGTTAGACGCAGATAAATTCGTCCATAAAAGAAAGAAATACTCCCCCAATCCCTAGTTGTGTAAAATGTCGTACTTGTAAGGTTTTATTTGAACACATGGACTTACTTTAGAAAAAAATACATATTTTAAAGGAAAAATAAATTTAATTTTAAAAAAATACAAAAGCGATGCTTGAGTCAGTGCATTTTTGGAGATAGAACTAACTATTCCCTAACAAAAGTCAAAGATAGTATGGTACATTTGGCACAAAAGAGAATGTGCAAGAAGAGGAGTAAATTTATCCATGCCTAATTTCTCAACCCCACAAGCATCCTTAGTAATCAACCCCTAATGAAAATAATGATGCAGCCTAAGCATTCAACACTGGATCATCCCTCCTTAGTAATGATTTATGGTTTAGGCTTAGGATTGACAAAAAAAAAAAGATAATGCTTTATGGGATTCCTTTCAGAAATTTGGCCAGCACAATTCATCAAAATTTCTAGTCTACATTTGAGTACCAAAAACATTATACCTGTAGCAGCATAACAATGCCCCAAATTGGTTTAACAAAAACAAACAAGATGCACAATGCCTGGCCCCTAGCTGCTTTCCCCCTCTATTGATGTCACAATATTCATAAGGAGGTCCCTTTTTTCTTTCTCTTAGCCACAGATGTGCTTAAACAAGTTCCAAATGAATTTAAGAAATTCCCTGGTATAAGTTGTTAAATTGTGTGGTAGTTGATTATTACCTGCACGCCAAAAGATGAAACCCCAAAAAGTTATGGTATAGGAAGAGGGAACAAGAACTTACAGGGTGACAGAAACCAGAACATTCATGGAATAAATTGAAACTTCAAACGTACATAAAAATTAAAAGTGAAACATCACATTTATTTATACATCAGACTTTCCTATGAAACTCAACGCGGTTGTTTGTAAGACATTCTGAGTAAGTAACTATTTATGCAACCTAGGAAATAAAAAGCTTCCTTTGAAAGAAAAACTGTTCAGGGCTAAGGAAGCCATCCCCTTCTAAGTAGAACAATATTAACCTGAAAAAACAAGGTTGTCCATGTGGTGGGCTTGGTTCATAGAGTAAAAAGTCCCATGAAATTATAGGATTTAGTTTTTATGATATATAAAGACGAAAAAAGAACACAGTGAGTAATTGGCACAATATTATTGAGCCTAATCTTATAAGACAAAAGAGGAGCGTTGCCAACCCACTCTTTTGAACAAGCTTTTCCATACACGCCATATGATTGGTCTATTTTTAAAAATGTCAACACATTTCCCTCACTTTAAGTGTTGACTTTTGAAAAATAAACCGATCAGATGAAGTGTGCTGAAAAGTGTGTTCAAAAGAGTGTATTGGTATTTGGTAGTAGCATTTTTCAAGACAACACTTGCTCTTATTTATCGTAATGGACAGACTCCAAATTCTTGTTGAATAAGAAAACCAATTAAAACTACTAATCCTAATTAAATAAGGAAACAAATCAATATAATTAAAGAAGCCAATCTAAAGAATAACAAAAATTACCTTAATTACTCAAAGATATGATCAAAATATTATAACATACCTTCCTCATATTCTAACAAAGCACAATCATGTTCAATGTGAAGTCATATATGAAAGGGAATAAGGTTGCATGGAAGAAGAAAATAATATCAAATTTTCATATTAATTTCAAGAACTGTACGATAAGGAGGGATCAAACTAAGGTATATATTTATTTGGCAGGATCTCAACTAGGTCTTGAATTTTTTCAAGCTGGGAGAGTATATCTTGCAGAAAATGCATCCCGACTACTCATCCCCACCACAAGAGAGAGAGAGAGAGAGAGGGAGAGAAGAATTACCTCCAAACTCATCATATTATGCAGCTACCTTATTTGACTTTGAACGATCAAGCTATAGCCTGTAAGGAATTTTAATGCCGATTCCTGAATAACAGAATAAATACATAGTCAGGAATGATAATATGTAGTAGACATCATTTTATTGACTATTTTCATGGGGTAAACATGACAAGATAGACATTGCTTTTAATTCAAATTGAAGGTTATATCCATTTAGAGATCAAAGAATTCTCTCTTCCTTACCACGCCAAAACTAGAGACTGGTCCTTATTCTTTTCTTCCTAACTCCTATTATTTATACTTTGGCTTTGTTTGGCCCAACTTATTTCGGACTTAAAAGCTACTTTTAAGTTAAAGTTAAAAACAAGAGCTTTTAATAAAAGTAGAAGCCATTTGTCAATTTTTCATTTTTTTATAACTTAAAAGCTACTTTTAAGTTAAAAGTTGTTTGGTAAAACTCTTAAAAAAGTATCATATTTAATTTTTTTATTTTTTCTTTTAATATATAGATTTATTTTAGTGCTTATTTAAAATATTTATTATTTTTAATATTAATTGAAAATTTTAACTATTAATTTAACATAGAATATTCTATGTTACTTTTTAACAAAATTAAGAAAATATTGGCCAACAATAACCATCGTAACCAACGCGTCACCGTCAAACCCTATTCTCCACATCCAACAAATTTTGATCTAATATATTCTCGCACAGCATGAATTTGAATGGTTAATGTTAATTGGATTGAAACACTGTTTGAGTGATGAATATTTCCAACCTATTAGGGGTTAACTATCATGAGCCAGTTACTAGGATTGAAAGAAAGGGTGTGAAGATGGCAGCACCAAGCTTCTCTCCATTTCTTGCAAGTTTCTGAAGCAATCACATCATCCGGGACAACACAAGATAATAGGGAGCAAAACCCAGAATCACAAATACTTAACGAGCGTAGCAATGATCTGAATCTGGCCATTTATTTCAAAGATTTCACTAATTATACCCGACGGTTTCGAGAGGAAGAGAGGAAAACCATGCCAAAGATTTCACGAGATTTGGGTTTAGGGAAGATTAGAAAAAGCTCCTTTTTTTCAAAGCTCCTCAGAATATCTTTTTCTAAAAAGTTACTTTTAGCTTTTTTCTTCAGTAAAAATAAGTAACTTTTAAGTCAAAGAATTTTTTAATGATTTCTGTTTGGCCCAACTTTACCTTAAAAGTGACTTTTAAGTTAAAAATAAGCTGGGCCAAACACTACCTTTGTCATATCTCCTTCTCTAACCCCTCTCTAGCCAATGGAACACTTCCAACTAACATAGACTAACCTACTTTTCAATTGGGGGTCTGCTAATAGATACCTTAAGTCCTTAACCATTGCCTTGAGTGATTCCATAGTTTGCTGCTATGAAGTGCAACAATTACCTCAATATTCAACCTTTCCTTGTAATCTTTTCATTAAAATTCACAGCAATGGAACCCTAAAGCAGGCTGCAAACCCTAGGAAGTTTTCTAAAACATGTTATATAGAACCTGAAATTTATAATACTTCTAGAAGGTCTTAATCTAATTCTAATAAATAAGTATATATAATATACAATTATTTCAAAATTCAAATGACCTGTATCAAATTTTTCAAGCATATTGTAATTAATCCCTGAGACACTTCATCACTACATGGTAGTAACTTCTTCATCTTATAATTATGGATGATGGCTCTAGACATCATAACTACTTGCATTGTAAATATTGCACATAGGTAAACGAACTTATAAAGCATGCATTACATATCAAGATACATAATTTTTTTTAATGATTATGTGATAGGAACCAACACTAGAAGCAAAGGAAATACTGAGCTTATTCACGAAAACTGTGGAATTGCCTGAGTTTTCAAGAGATTCAGGACTCTCCCAATTTTCCAAATACAGTTCTCATCAGAGAATGAAGTCCCTTTCTAAGTCTGTTATTTATAAGTTATAACATTTCCTCTCCCACTCTCTAACTAACTAGCTAAACTAACAAACTAAGGAAGGGGTTACCTATCAATATGATCATTATTATTATTATTATTAGGCTTAAATATGTTGGAGGTCCCTCTAAAATAGGGGTCCTTTGGTTAAGGCCCCTACAAAATTTTTTGGGTGGAATAAGCCCCTAATGTGAAAATAATATATAGTAAAAAGCCCCTACCGTCAGGTTCCGTTTAATTCTTGCTGATTGTACAAACGACACTGACGTGGATTTTCTTGTGTGCAAACGGCGCTGACGTGGATTTTCTTGTGCTGTCCCTCTCGCCGTCGCAAGCGCTCTTCCTCTAGCTCGTTTGCGTGTCGTGAAACTGGAATTGAGATTTTAGGGTTCAGTATATTTGGGAATTTTGGGTTTTTTACCTTTTTTTCAACCCTCATTTACTTACGTGGTACCCTCTTTAATTGAATTATTTACACGCAAGAAAATCTACGTCATCGCCGTTTGCACAATCAGCAAGAATTAAATGAAACTTGACGGTAGGGGCTTTTTACTATATATTATTTTCACATTAGGGGCTTATTCCACCCAAAAAATTTTGTAGGGGCCTTAACCAAAGGACCCCTATTTTAGAGGGACCTCCAACATATTTAAGCCTTATTATTATTATAGATATAACTGAAACCAGCAAACAGTAAAAAAGGGTAACTAGTTTATCTTGAAGCCATTCACAATCATAGAGCACATTTGGTATGCAGAATGGTAATTATATGTAGCAAATCAAGATTTCATAGTTTGTTATGCAAAGAACATACAGAAAGATTATTAAATTTCAAGCCAGAACGATTAGCAATCGTAGGCCAAAAAAGCATTAAAAACAAGCTACTAACTTATTTTGTAGATTTCTAAATTGTTGGAGGACTTCAAATGCTTAACTAATAAATCAGAAACTTCCGGCTTTCAAGCAATTGTTTCCTAGTCCATGGGCCATTCACGGTTCCTATGTTTGCATTTTATAATCTGAAGTTCATCCTTCAATTCTATCACCTTAACAACTACCCGCAAACTAACAATACTGTTCATCTCACCTCCAAATCCCAATCCTCTCCACCATACCCCTCCCCTCCCATGAAAAAAAAAAAAATCAAGGCCAAAGAAAAGAAGAGCAGAAAATATTTCACATGAAAACAATGCCTCAAACAGTAGAATTTTAACCCCTACCCCCCCCCCCCCCAAAAAAAAAAATTGCTTTTAGCATATAACTTACATGTTATAAGCCCCAATGATGAGTCAACGGGAAGTACAGAACATGCTTCCATAGCCAGCCAGGGGCCTTTCACAGATAAAGAGGACATATGGTTAGATAGTAGGAAAAAAACATCAAAAGTTTGTTTGAGATGATATATTTGCTTTGAACACATAGTGAAATTAAATAAAACTATAATAAAGAAGGAAACTATTTACAACCAGAAGTACTTACTTAACAAGAGACTGTGGAATTGAATAACCATTACTCTTTTTCTCTGTTTTTAATATGGCTCCACTCCTTGGTTCAGTTTGTTCTTCACTTTTTCCAGTTTTTAATACGCCTTTACTCCTTGACTCTGTTTGTACCTCACTTCTTCCAGTGTTTGGTTTACCTTTATTCCTTGATTCAGGTTTCCAGTTAGCCTTGATAAGAGATTGAGCCAGTAAGTCAGCAATGTCTGAAGCCATTGTCTCAGCTTTCTTCACATATGGAAATGTTTCCTCATCGAAGTGGTTTGACAACCACAAATACATAGATAACACCTGATGCCTAGTTTCAAGGTCTAGGAGTTCTGAATCATTCCGTGCAGAACATGTTGGCATGCCCATAGCTATACTGACCGGGAGCTTCTGACCAAACTTTGTAGCAAATCTGAGCAAGTGATACATCGCTTTTGGGTCTCTAACATTAACAGGGGCAAAACAGAAGTTAAAACGGTCTTCTAAAGATAATCCCTGGATCTTCTCTAACATATTAGCAATTTTCTTTATGTGATCATGTCGACATAAGTAGTATGAGCCATCCAAACGACAATTTTCACCAAATTTTTCCAAAAGTTGGCTAAATGTCATATTGGGAAGTTGCCCAGCAAACAATTCAAGCTGCTCATAAAAAGGAAAAAGGCCCACCTTCTTAACATTATCAAAAGGTTGTTTCAAACACTCAATCAGGTAGTCCATATCGTCTATATGCAAGGTAGTGGCGAGACCATCAGGATAAAGGCATCCTCTCCGACCAGCTCTTCCTGCAATTTGCTTAACCTGAGACGCTGGAACATGAACCATTTTGTCACCATTGTACTTTGAAAGGCTATTAAAAATCACCCTTCTAATGTTAAGGTTCAGGCCCATCCCCACTGCATCACTAGCTACTAGAACATCATATTCATTATTCTGATCATTGAACAGATTAGCTTGCTGTCTACGAGTTTCTGGTGGCAAAGCACCATATATCACACAACAACGGTGTTTAGTCTGTTTCTCAATGGCCAATTTAACCTCAAATATCTCTCTCCTTGAGAATGCAACAACACAATCCCCAGAGCGAATATTTTGAAGATTTCCAAGTAGGGTCTTAGCTTCCACCACCAATGGTTTGAACCTCTCATAATGTTGCTCATACAACTGATCTCCTGTGTCTTGACAGATCTTCCGAACAATATCTAAAACACTAGGATCACCACATACATGTATCTCATCAGCCTTCAACCCAAGGAGAGCCCTTGTCCATGCATATCCCCTATAAGGATCCGCCATCATCTGAATCTCATCAATAATAGCCACGTCATACAATTCCTGTGTTGACACCATTTCCACAGTACAGGCAACATGATTTGAGAAGGGGACAAGCTTCCTCTCTTGCCCAGTTAGTAGACTGCAATAAACACCCTTCGCATTAACCTTGTCAAAAACTTCCATTGCCAACAATCTGAGCGGACTGCAATAAATTCCCTTCTTTGCCTCCATAAATCGCTGCAAAGCATTATAAGTTTTGCCACTATTGGTAGGCCCACAATGATAAATTATCTTCCGTTTCATGGCCCGTGCAAACGGGAACCAAGTGTGTGGCTTTGTGAGGTCAGCTGACTCAACCATGCCCCTAAACCTCTTGATCTCATCAGGAAAATTCTCCAAACAAAACTCAACAAATATAGGAAACAGAAACTTCACAGCAGCATCAGATGGTCCAAGTGCCAACAAGTACTTCGTAACATCAGCAGGACATTTCTTCAAATAAAAGTTCCGGAACTTGTGCACAGCAGTAGGGAAAAATGACAAACCAATGTAAATAGCAAGGGCCTGGTTGGATGCCCAACCTGATTCAGCCAAACAACGGAACACTTCCTGCAGGGATTCCACGTCGTATCGATTCAGCTTTACACCCTTTTCAACACTCACAAGCTCCCGGTACAATTCGACAGGATCACGCGACGCCACATGCACAAACTCCTGACTCTCCCTCACCAATTCACCACCTTCCTCACTATCACTACCATTACAAAATTCTACAGACTCAACAATCTCATTACTACATTCATCATTACCATCATTCGCAGCATCTACATTATCAGATAAAGCACAAACACCATCATTAACCTCATTCCCAAGCTCAAAATCAGCATTCTTACCAAAATCCGCATCGAAATCGCTATCCGGGGTCACGGTCCCATCACCCTCCTCGCCATCTGTGGAAAACGGCCTCGTGGGGTTGGTTCTACCGCCGGAAAGATTCAAACTTTGATGGAAGCTCGGTAAAAAGCGCCGGTTCTGCAAATGGGTCGAAAAGGGTCGAACCGGGTGAAACTGTGAAGGTGAAGGGTGTGAGTGGTTGAAGAGAAGAGCTTTGAACCTTGAAAGGGTTCTCTTGCGGGTGCATAGATGGAAGAGAGAGGAGGCAGGGCCTCTGGCCATTGAAATGGAGGAGGAGGAGAAGCAGAAGAGTGAAATTCAATTGAGAGAATCAGAGACAAGAACAGCACAGTGTGGTTAGGAATTGAAGAATTGGTGGTTAGTTGAATTGAATTGTGGAAAATGGGGTGTGTGTGAGTTTGAGAGAAGGAGAGTGAAGGGAGGGAAAGGTCTGGTTTGGGTTAAACCCTAACAATGGTAGGTTGATGATTGATGGTGAAAGATGCCGCCTTGCAATGCAAGTATGGCTCATGGGCCAGGCTTCTACATTGTCCAAACCCAACCATGAAACATGAAAAAACTTTTTCAATTGAAAAAAAAATACTTCGTTTAATATTTTTATTGGTTAAAAAGAATAAGACTTACAAAATTAAAAGTAAGATATACTTGATTTGGTAAAATTTATCTAATAAAAAATATGAAAAGAGAACATGTAAGTATGTAACTAGGGAGTGATTGATAGAGCGATACATCAAATCCATGATTGTTTATTCTGTCATATTTACTACTAACGAGTGATTGATAGAGTGATACATCCTTATGATTTTTGATACGTAGATGGCTTCCTCGACCGTCTTTACTTGGAGGCCCCTTTCAACGAATTATGTGCTTATTCATATACACTTGTCTTTTCTCCCGTTCGACTATTGAAGTAAAGGAAGGACGACCATTGTTTTGCGTTTTTTCTTTACTTCTTAAAGCTTTATGTTTGAGTTGTCGAGCTAAGGGGTAACATCCCGACTTGACAATTGGTCTCACAGTAACAACATGAGTCTTTTCAGCACGCTTTGTCATCAGCCATGTACTTCTTAAAAAAACTTATCAGGAGACCACTCATCCTCCAAGGTAAACACACTTAACCTTAGAGTTTTTATAAGTTAGACTCCTGAAAAGAAGATACATCTTATTGTAATGAGTAATACCAATCAAATGTTTAACGCCCTCCTTAAAGGTATAGTCTCATACTTATACAGTCTCGAAATATCTTTTGTTCGGGTGCGAGATTGATTCATTCATGTGTCCCTTTGCATAAATGTCTTTCCAGGAGTTGTTCCTTGTCCATACCTCATTGCACTGATCATTCCCCGCCCTCGTCAGTCTCGAGTGTCACAAAGTGAGTCCGCAATATATCTAGTCCAGTACACACAACTCGATCTTAGTCTAAGAGTAGTTAAAAGAAGAGAATAAAAGGTCAACGACTGATGGAGGATTTCTTCCTACCTCATATTCATCTTAAACCAACATATATACCGAGATGACATCGAACATGAGAGCAAGAAAAAGAAATAATCTTCGTGCAGCTTCAAGTCACGCCACGAGTCATATAAAGGGAAACTATCAAGTACACTTTTTTTTGGGGAGGGGGATAAGCCTGACAAGGTCACCCAAGTGACTTGACTCAAGTCTAAATGAAAGTAAGGTGATGCTATGATGAAGCCTACTGTGAACCCAAAATACTTGATTGATCGACCCATTCATACATACTCGATTCATTAGGTTAAGGAATGGATGAAATCTATAATCAAATAAATACACAAGCGAAGCTGAGAGACATACTGTAATGCACAATGAGTATTCATGTCATAAGTACTTATGAAAATTTCTAATTTTTCATTTTAAAATCTTCAAAGTATGTTTGTGTACATGAAAAACTATAGTAAGTCAAGATGTCTCTAATGGTTAGCTCAAAGGGGGAATCTAAGGGGATATGATTCAAACCCAAGGAAATAAACTAATTTATTAACATTATTAACGACTAACATTTATTTATATAAAAAATAACCATATACAAGTAAATCCCTTACCTTGGACTATTTGCATTGGTGTATCAAAATATATGCACATGATTTCGGAACATTCGAGTGGAGAGCGTTCGGATACAGAATCAACATTAATATCTCAGAAACATAGCAGAGCACCCTTATCTCCCTGCCCCTCTCTCTGTCTCTCCCTCCTCAAATTCAACAACATTCAAGTCTGCAAATTTTCATTCTAGTTTGCAGATTCCAACCCACCCCAACATTCTTCTGTTGGGGGAAGAAAATGCAAGTGTCAGCATGCAATTTGTGGTCTCCGGGAGTGCCACCTCAGGCTCACAGAAGCACTGTTCTCAGCCGCCGGAAGATCTGCTTTGATGGCCTATCCTGTGTGTGCCGCTCTCACTCCCAACACTTCCCAAACGACACCGTTTCCTCCCAACCCATCTCCATTTCAAGGTTCCCCACCATCACATTATGTAGCTCCATTGTTTTGCTGTAATGGGTGTCTGTGTTTTGCTGCAACAATAGCCAAAGTTTGAATCCTTGTGCATGTTATATAGTTCATAAAACTGCATTTTTATAGTTTTTTTTTTTTGGTGGGTTGTAACTTTTCTTGATGTAGGCTTATTTGATTATACGTGTAGGCCAGTTCAAGATGAATCACAGGATTTTGAAGCAATGCTGAGTAAAGAAATTATGTCCCCGACACGACGTGTGTTAATTGCGAGCTTGACTATGTTTTCCTGTTTCCAATCTTCAAGGTACTTGTCAGGTCCGCACTATTCAGCTTCCATGTTCAATTTGTTTGATTGTATATATAAGTAGTATATTGCAAAGTTCATAAATTGTTAACTGGAATTTGAATGGTCATTGTCATCCACTTCACATTTATACATTGCTTAAAGCTTATAATTTTCATCTTGTCAATGCTGATGAGGTGGAATTAATGGAGTAAGGTGATAGAATTCTAGTTGTTTTGTTGTAATTTTCTATCTCTTTCATGATAGATATACTGTACTATTCTCTCATAGAAGCCTCTATTTGTATTTACTATTTACTTCCAAAGTCTCTCATCTTGCAATAATTTGTAAATGCACAGCCTTAGCATTGGGAGATCCATCAGTGACACTTGAACAAGTGACTCCTCCTGTGTTTCCTTCTGGGCCACTCTTTCCTGCAGAGGTTAGCTTTCAGCTATGGCACCTCTTTTTATGACACTTTTTATTCTAACCTCTCAACAGCAATATTCCCGGCAGCTTATTCCAATGCATTGTGATTGGCAGGATCGAGTTGTTCAACTATTTGAAAGGAACACGTACTCTGTTGTTAACATCTTCGATGTCACATTGCGTCCTCAACTTAATGTGACAGGTGTGGTTGAGGTAACCTAGTACTTAAATGCTGCTATCTGATGTTAAGTCAGTTGAAGGATATATTAGGACTATCTAATTTATTAATCGTTATAGCATCTCTAGCTTATAAGCATCATAAGATTTTTGTTGCCAAACCTATGTGCTGGAATCAAACAAAATAGTTACTGTTTGCATCAATACTGGCAGATTCCTGAAGGAAATGGTTCTGGAGTAGTCTGGGATGACGAGGGCCACATTGTGACAAATTATCATGGTGAGAATCAGTGGTGGATATACAGTTTTATGTTAAGTCTAAATTCACTATCTTGTATCTCCAAAACAGTATATGTATACTTTTACATTGGGTCTATTTACTCCGATTTGAGTGTGTGGATCTGGATCGGGCCTTTCCACTGTATTTATGTCATTTAACTTGACTTCTAGACTTGGATGAATTCTCAATGCAATACTGAGAATTTGTTGAAAATGTTCCGATCCTAATAAATATCTTTTGATCTTTCTCCCCTTTCCCCAAGCCTTTGGAATTTTTAGACCCAGTGTTTGCCAAGCCTACTGGCTGGACTCTATTGGAGGGGTTTTCATTATTCATGCACACACACACACACACCAATCTTAGTTTATCCACTAGGCTTTTACAGATTAGGTGAAGTTATCTGATTGTTACATTCTTATATTACTCAGTAATTGGCAATGCCCTTTCAAGAAACCCAAGCTCTGGTCAGGTTGTTGCACGAGTTAATATTCTAGCATCAGATGGGTGAGGCTCATGGAGACTTTCTTTGCATATAATGCTTTTGCAAAAAATAATCAATATATGTATTTCTGACACTTTCTATTATAAAGGGTACAAAAGAATTTTGAGGCTACAGTCGTTGGAGCTGACCGTTTAAAAGATCTTGCTGTCTTGAAGGTATCCCACTCTATTCATTTCAAATAAATTTCGGTTGCTATCAAAATTACAGTCCTATGGATGTTAGGCCTCATGACTAAAACAATCTTTTGAACTTTTTTTCCCCTGCAAATCACTTGTCAATTATTCATATCTTTTCCAAGTTCGATATTGTTTTTGCTGCTGTTATGCATCGTAGTGGCAAATCAGGTCTTGTATTTGCTTGTTTCAGCTTTACCTCTACAATCTACTCCATTTAATGACTAATTCATAATTCAACTTTAAAATGTTGTGTTAATTAAAGTAGTACTAATAATACCACCAAGCGTGTTGATTAACTGACATGGAGTTGTTCTAGATTAAGCAGAGGTCTCCGGCTCGAGTCCCTGTGAATTCAACCGCGTTTAAATACTTAGTAGAAAGAGCTTTATCACCCACAGTGGTCATACTTGGCTCAAATAGGATTGCCTCAGTGGAGGGTACCTGTGGTTTAAACTAAAAAAAGTAGCACTAATGATGAGTTTGTCTGTATACATCCCTTTAACATCGTTGGTGAAGTGGAGGATTAAATATTAGACTGAATTATGAAGACCACCCTCAACTCAGGGTCATGTGCAATTTTCCCCCGAGTGTTCCCAGAACAATGAAGCCCCTAAATCAATGACTGTGTGAACCATGCCTGTGTCTATCTCATTTGAATAGTTAAAAAATTGTGCATGTATCATACAATACTAGATATTAAAAACTTCAGAAATACAGGTAGAAGCCCCTGAAGATATTTTAAGGCCTATCAAGGTGGGGCAGTCATCGTCTCTAAAAGTTGGGCAGCAGTGTTTGGCAATTGGAAATCCGTTTGGCTTTGATCACACCCTCACAGTTGGGGTTATCAGTGGACTTAACCGAGACATCTTTAGTCAAACCGGTGTCACAATTGGTGGCGGTATTCAAACTGATGCAGCAATAAATCCCGGGAACAGGTTAAAGAGGCTCCCTTTCATATCTGAACTAGGAATGGTTCCCTTTCCGTTGTTGCAATTCACTTTGTCAAGAAGTTGTTCTCTTCATTTTGGTGTTAACTAGTGCTGTTTCTTACTTTTCCTGTGACTCTAATAGTGGAGGTCCTCTCCTGAATTCGAAAGGAAGCTTAATTGGGATTAATACTGCAATATTTACTCAGACAGGCAAGTTTCTTTATCTTTGTTGCCACCACAATCAGAAGGCGTTGGACTACATTACAAAATATTGATGTATGTTTCATATGATAGCAGAGGAAATCATTTCAAAATTTAGAATATTGAATGTTACATTGTTGGTCTATGAGCCCGTTTAAGGATGCGGACTAAAGAACACTTATTGGAGTTTACCTATTAGAAAAAGCACTAGATAATCTCCAATAAGTGCTCTCTCGTCTGCATCCAAACAGACTTTATAAGCCACAAGTTCTGGTTACCCTAATATAGCTTTGCACGCTTCACTTTTATTGCAGGAACATCAGCTGGTGTTGGATTTGCCATCCCATCTTCGACTGTACTTCGAATTGTTCCTCAATTGATTCAATATGGAAAAGTAAGTGGAACATCACACCACACACAGGAAAAACAGTACCTTTTATCTATTCTATATATTGGCGTGCATGTTTTTTAGCTCTATATTTTTGTAAGATCTATAGTATATACCCATATCTGAGTCCATGGTTCATCAATTTAAGGTTGTTAGAGGTGGTTTGAATGTGGATATTGCTCCTGACTTAGTTGCCAATCAACTTAATGTTCGAAATGGGGCTCTTATTCTTCAGGTAAGTCCATCAGATTTTTTTTTTGCTTTACTGCAATTGAACTTTGTATTTATAGTTTCTTCGAAATCGTTCTTTAACTCCCAAGTACTTGTGTTCTTTAGGTTCCTGCAAATAGTCCTGCTGCCAAAGCTGGGCTAATTCCCACGACAAGGGGCTTTGCCGGTAATATAGTCCTTGGAGATATCATTGTTGCAGTTGACAATAAACCTGTGAGCCTTCTTTTGCAGAAACTGTTTATTAATTGTTTAAACCATTCTCTTTCAAAGGCCAAGATAATCATGTTATATGGTAAACCTTTATTTTATTGATCTATAAATAAAACACAAATATTGCTTTCATAATTCATACACATTACACAACATGTCTAAGTAGACAAGGTGATAATTCATGAATTTGATAATTTGGGTGCATCCTTTCCAGGTGAAGAGCAAAGCAGAATTGTTGAAAGCATTGGATGACTATAATGTAGGAGATAAAGTAATCTTGCTCATTCAGAGGGGTAGTGAAAAGTTGGAGGTGCCTATGCTACTTGAGGAACAAAAATCTTGAGAGTTGAGACGTTCTAATATGCACTGATGATATATTATAATCCACTCATTATGTTTGTAGAAATGTATTATGCATTAAACAAAAAAGAAAAGAAATTATATTTGTGCATAAAGTATTCATGTAGGGAAAGGAATAAGTATTTATTAAATGACCATTTTCTTCCAAGTTTGATAAATCTTAAAGGGTTGATGACGAATATCAGGTTTTCAATCTTCAATTTTCATCGTCACTTTTGAGTTGAGTACTTGATTTTCATTTTCCAAAGCATTGAAATCCTTAAAAAAGTTGTGGGAACTTTTTTCTAAAGAACCTTGTACTTATTAGTGAAAGCATTTTTGGAGCTAGGGTCTAATTTTTAATAATTTGATGTAAAAATTATTTTCTATAATTAATATAAAATTTAAATTTAAATGGCTTATTTTTCTTGTTTCCTTGCCTTTATCATTTTTATTATAAAGAAATTATTAAGTATTATCATTTTTTTCAAAAAAAATTAAACACGTCTTTTTTTTATGACCAACATATACCAATAAAAAAAGGATTATTTCGGTGGGTAAGGATTCATTTATTCATATATGCTTTTTAAAAGAAAAACGTTTTTAAGAAAAATTTGTGTTATATTCCGATGCAGCAAAAACTAAAAATTTGTGTTAGAAAATAAATAATTCTTTCATAAAATGAAAGTCATAAAGTTATTTTAATTATCACTTTCTCATTAGTTAATAATTAAAGCTCTTAAAAAGATAAAAATTACAAATACTTATTAAAAACTTATAAGATAGGCCTAAAATTCAACCATTTAAATCAATTTCACCCAAGAATCAATAATGTGAAACGCAGAAACTCCAATAAATGGCAAAAGTTATGGTGTGCTGTTTTCAACCAACACTGCATTCACATGCAATAAGTAGATTATAACTTGATTGCTTTGTTAATTTAAACTAACATTCCACGTTGTTTTGGATTTTGCTAGGCGCAGTTGAGACAAAGAAAGACATCGAATAAATAATTGAATATATACAAATAAACCTTTATTAATTTAATTTCTATTGGCAAATTTTATTTGACTGCAAATTTAACGTTTAAATAGGTCAATGTGAAATGTGAACATGCATGGACTTGGAACCCCATGGATTATGCTTAAATGCATGTCTCACATTTGTTGAGTGCGTATATATGCTTGTTAAATCCTACCAGTAATTATATTAAAGTAATTTTCTAAACCACAACGTTAAAATTTGTCAATCAAACGTGTCGGAAAGTAGAAAAAATTGGACACTTGAAAGTTGAAAATTATGGTAAATTGCAACCAATTGAAAGGAAAGGAGAAGAAGAAAAGAGCACTACACAAATTTTCGGAGCTATTGATTACGTGTGTAAGATAGACAGTGTTTTAAACCAAGAATATTCCAATAATTATGATTATCATAACACTGATAATTACTTACGGTAATTGTTGCTTCTAGTTATATTTTAAAATTAAAATATTTTTCATGATGAAAAATGAAAACAACACTTTTCTTTTTAAAAAATTATCCTATTATATAATAATTCTTAAATTTGAACTAGACCAATTGGTGCGAAGTAACCAGTTTTAGTAACATGTCATAACTCATAATGTGACTGGGTTTGATTAGACAGATTTTTAACAATGGTAATTATTTTGGTTAGGTAACTTGAATGTAAAACCGACCCAGGTTCATTTTTTATTTTATTTACGTAATTCTTTGCTAATGTGCTTTGAGTGTGTTTAACATTTTATGCCTAGGAAAGTTGGATGTTACTTTAATTTTCATGGTAAATTAAAAGAAATTTCGATATCGATATAAACGAACCACACGCATATCAATATCTTATTAGAGAAAAAATTTGATGCACCGACGTGTAAAATTTTTTTACACCGTCAACCAATCAGATTTTAAGGATGTGCCATGTCAATTAATGAAATTAAATAAAATGAGAGATTTTCTCACATCCTTGAAATCTGATTGGTTGACGATGTAAAAAAATTTTACACCGTCGGTGCATAGAAATTAAACTCATCTTATTAATTGAACTTCCCAATATCATGACGAAGTTGATCAGAAATGTGCCATCTGTTTCCATGTATTTGCTTCCTCAATCCATTCAGGAAATACTTTTATTTATTTAAATTACATGCAAGAGATTATGGAAACTATATAATTGGAACATATATAATTTTACACGATAATTAGTAATAGACTGCTAACTGCTCAAGAATGATGTCAAAATATGCTTTATAGTGATTCTTCTAGGAACAGATAAGGGTTGAATTTGCGGCAGTAGCTTTTCATTTAAGCAAAAGTATCAGAATCAGAATATAATTTGGAATTTGTATATGCTGCGTGAATGTCACATTTCAATTAAGTATAACAAACCTGAATAGGATGGCTAAATATTTGACCAATATGTCTAACACATATGGCTAAAAACTAACAACTAACATTTGTCTAAAAAAAACATTCTTTTTTTTAAGGTAAATTCGTTTTTTCGAGTTAACTCGTAGACTCGTAAGAGTCTAAAAGAAAATCTATCATGGTGTATTGAGAACACATACTACAACCATCAAGGAGATATTAACTAAATAAATTCAACATCCAACTTCATAATAGATCATAGTTCAATATTCTTTTTGAAATGTAAGAGAATCAAATGAATGAACAATGAATTGAAAAAAAGAATTGAAAACAGAAGTGAGAAACAAAGAATTGAAATCAAATGAATGAAATGAAACAGTGAACTGAGTTCCAAAACTGATAGTGAGTTTGGCTCACGAAACTATCATGATTCACATTTAACCAAATCCTTTGGAAATTTAAGGGCATAGAATCCTGATGTTGTTGATCAAGTTAACATATTTTCTCATGTTCTAAGCAAGGAGAAGGCTGATTAAGGTCAGAACTCTGGGAGAATGGGGAAGAAACACGATCCAGACCCTAAATTACCTTTTCAATTTGGGCCCAAATTACCCTTTTAATTTCAGGATATAGTGCAAACTCCAATTTTTTTCTTGACTCGTTAACTCGGAGTAAACTTGAGAGTTTGTACGAGTCTACCGAGTTTGCTTGAGTCAAGGAAATTTCGAGTTACCTGTGAGTTAACTCGTTTTTGACACCTAGAAACATAAACTCGTGCGAGTGATACAGATGCATGCATGGGCTGCACGTATCGCAGGAATAAAAAATAATATTTAATTCGTATTATTTTAGAAGCATATTTATAAGTTAGGATTTTATTGTTTCTTATCTTATAAGATTGGAAATTAGAGATTTTTTTCTTAATTAGATAGGATCTAATTTTTCTATTTTCTTGTATATTAATCCTTATAAAAGGATGATTTCTGAATTGAATGATATCAATAAAGAATTTCCTTATGAAACCTAAAGTTTGAAGATGCTCTGTCAAGGACGAGCCGCTTCTTCTTTATTCAGTCTGGGTTGTAAGAAGAATGCTCTTGCATCTAAATTTATGAACAGATTTTCCGCTAAGGACCATAACAGCGAGTTTAAGAGTTAACTCGCGAGTTTGACAACACTGGTTCTGGTCCTGCTTAGGTTCTTTTAGCTGGTCAACTGGTCGTTTACTCAAGTCCTAAGTTTCAAAGCAGGTTTAATGGGCATGCCTTCACTATCGCAGCAATTAAAGAAGTGAATGAAGAATTTTGTTATTACTAATAGTTTAAAATACCTAAACTGACATGTCACTTATTCTTCTTTGACACGTAACATAAGAAATACAAGACACAAATGTTATAGAAAAGGGAATTTTGGGTCCAAGAGTTAGCAGCAGGAAAATGATAAAATTGTCCCCAAAAAGGCCCTCAGAAAATTTGGGGCAGGGAATTAATCAGCTTGAAAACTACATTAAGAGTATTATATTAAGAAAGTGGTCCATCCTATATCTTACAAAAGAACAATTCAAAATAGAATTGTTTAGTAATTAGAAAAATGAAGGAATGAGAAGCTTGCCTTGTCATTTTGTGCTTGTCTTTGATTTGTTGAAGGTTAAAGGAGAGGTTTGTGAGCATCAGCAAAGTGTGAAAATGGATTAATTACATTATAAAAACCCCAAGAAAGCTACTAATTTTGTAGTCTCTTCTGATCCTTAATTTGGTCATTCACAGAACAAATATATTAAGCTAAGTGGGGAAAGTGAGAAGATCCACTGAATGGGTTTTACTTTTGCTTGACTTGAGTGACATCTTCCTTGGATGGTGTTCTTAAGAAGCTCTTATAATCACAATCTCTTCTCATTAGAGGCATCCTGAAAGAGCGGCAAAAGCTTCGGAAACAGGCTCCTTCTTGGACTAAGGAATTTTGCACAGACTGTGAGTTAGCATAACTTGAAACTTCTTAAGTGCTTTTAGCTTCTATTGTGTCATTAAATTATACTTGAGAACAGCACCTTAATAATGGGTTTTGTTTGGTTTTCCAACATTTGCTAACTTCAACATGCTTGTGTTATATGCAATATTAATTGTTACTTAACTTAATAGGTTCATGCTTCTTACAGATACTACCAGAGCAAGAATTGACATCTTTAACTCTGTCTCTATAAAGAAGGTGAAAGAGGAGATGGAATTGGAAGTGAGGAGTGACATGGAAAAGATTGATGATGTGATGGTGATGCCTGGTTTTCGTTTTCATCCAACAGATGAGGAGCTTGTTGGTTATTACCTCAAGAGAAAAGTTCAGCAGAAGTCTCTTCCTGTTGACCTGATTAAACAAGTGGATATTTACAAATATGATCCATGGGACCTTCCAAGTAAGAAGAACTCTTCACACATGTTTTTCTAGCTTTCTCTACTTTTGCAGTTTTGTTTTGGAAAATGATTTGTAGATTCACTATGTTGTATAGTGTAGATATTCAACACACATCCAGAGTGAGAAAAAAGAAGAGAAAATAGAGAAGTGGTGAATGTGATATAGAATATAAAAGAGATGATATAGAGACAAAAAAAAGTGTACGAGTGTCTGCACTATTTATATTTCTGAGTATCATTACTGTTTTGAGTAGTTATACTTAAACATCCAAACACTAGAAATGTCTTACAAACACCCCATTTTTTTCTCAATCTTTATCTTCACATCATATTCACTATATTTATTTTCATTACTTCTTACAACATAACTCATTTCTAGTGACCAAAGAACAGTTTTTTATTTAAATTTTTGTTATCTTTTTATGTACATGAAGAACTGGCTAGTACTGGGGAGAAAGAATGGTATTTCTACTGCCCAAGGGACAGAAAATACAGAAACAGTGCAAGGCCAAATAGAGTGACAAGAGCAGGGTTTTGGAAGGCCACTGGAACTGACAGGCCTATATACTCATCAGAAGGAAAATGCATTGGTTTGAAGAAGTCACTGGTGTTCTACAGAGGAAGAGCTGCCAAAGGGATGAAAACTGACTGGATGATGCATGAATTTAGGCTACCTTGTATGCCATCAGACTCTGCAGCTCCTCCCAAGAAACTCTCAGATAAAAGCTTCTCTGCAACTGTGAGTATATATTGCACCAATTCCTTATAATATACATGTATACTTGAGATTCACTTAATCATATGGTTCCTACACCCACTTTGTGGGGCTCATTGTATATTGTAAAAATAAGAGATTATAAGTCCTTGTAGAAATTACTTTTAACCATAAAATTGAATCATTAAGTTCTATTTTTAAAAACACACATTTTGAAGTGTACTCACCTATGGGAGAGATAATAAGAAAGTAGAGATAGATGTAATATGTGATAAGAAAAGAAAGGTAAAGAAAAAAAATGAGGTGGATGTTAGTGTTGGGGGTGTTTAAAGATCATACTTGTTTCTCGCGCTCTCATTTGATATTATTTTTTTAGAAAAAAAAAGATTTATTCACACTCACTTTCTGTTTGGACATACGATAGAAAATCAGGGTGAAGTCAAAATCATGATGGACAGTTATAAAAGTAAAAAAAAAATTGCTTCTATCCACCATAAATTTGGTTTTACAGTGATTTTACACCGCATATGAAAAGATTGGTGGTGAATGATGTGTCTCTACTCTCTACTCTCTACTATAGGTGTGTATTCCAATTCTGATAGTCACTGTAGTGAACTTGAACTAACTAAGTGGTTCATGTGTTTTCAGGATTCTTGGGCAATCTGCAGAATATTCAAGAAAACCAACTCCCTATCCATGGTACAGAAAGCTTTATCTCACCCTTGGATCTCTGAGTTACCAGGAGGCATGGTATCTGATTTACTCACACAGCAGGGTGCAAACTTCAACCAGTTCTGTTCTGAGAATATCACAACACCATCAGCCATTCAATTTTGTGGTAATACCAAGCAGGAGCAACTACACCTAATCTCCAATGCTAATATCACTAACTTCTCAGTCTCAGCCTCAGCCTCAGATATTCCTGCTTATAAACCTATCATCAATAGCAACACAGTTACCAAATCCCAACAAATTCCTGTTTCAGATGGAGACCTTGCTGATAACCTCATGTTCTACACACTTGAACCAACAGGCCCCACCAACCCTGACTATATAGGATTTGAAGAGCCAAGCCAGAATTATGGTGGCTTCTCAATTAGCCTCCCTCAGGACATGCAACCAAACATAACTCAAGTGCAGCTTAATCAGTGGGAAAGTACTGTTGAGAGAACAATTGGGTTTCCCTTCAATTTGCCTTCAAATGAGGCTTGGAAGTCTGCTTTGGCATCTTGGGACTCACCCCCTTGCTCCACTGAGATGTCCACCTCTTTTTAACAAATGCTACACTTAAACCAAATTGGGGACATTCATGTGATGTGGGGTGATCAGCAATAGGCATCTAGTTAATTAGTATAGTTACCATTTTTACAATTAGTATATTTACCACTAAAATCAATGCCAATTTGGGTATTGATTTTACTTGTAAATGTACAAGTGTTTGTTTCCCTGTTCATATTTGTATGTACCCTGCCTAAAAGCCAATACCACAGGAAAAAGCCACAATTTTATAATTGGGGTGTTGGTATATTATATGACAAGGTAAAGTGATAAATTAATAGACTCTAAGGCCTTGTCAAATTTGTCAGAATTTGTATTGAAGTTTTTGTATATAGTTTTGTTTTGAAGTAAATGAGAGAAGATTCATATGAAATGGTCCATTCTCATATATATTTGTTGGTCGCTTTCTTATTCTTTGTTTTGCTTTATTAGCTTATATGACATGAACTTATGTGCTTAATATGTATGTTTACATATGATTTTATATAATTTTAGGTGTCAATATGAAAGTGAAAATGTTCAAGAACATATATATGTTCAAAAACATATATCTTAAGGTCCCCGCCCAGTCATAAAAAAAAAACATATTGTAGATACTTTAAAAAAGGAAAAACTTCAATCATTGCATCACTATTGGAATACATGTCATAAACCAAAGTCCTAATCACATAAGACCATATCAGTTTTTCATAATAAGAACTAGAAGCGGAAGGCGTACCTGAATTCATTGTTTGTAAATGATCGCAATATGAAGTTCGAGATTGAGTGTAAGATGGAGGGACGATCTTCCAGTTTTTCAATGTATGAAGTTACTTGATGTCCTCTAAAAGGGGGAAAGAGAGACTTTTTCATTACAATGAAATCCGGAGACCATGACCCTTATTTATAGACTTAAGTTGTGATAATTTCAATTTTCCCCCTCAACAAATTAAAATATAATTTCTACCTCTACACAATAACTTCCATGACAATCATACCCTTTAGTCCTTAAAACCTTAATTTCGAATTAGATCACTTTAGATACACTTTTATCAATAATGACTATACATTTCGATAATTACATGTGTGACCCTATATGTTGAATTTTAATATAACACATATCTTAAGGCTTGGTGTATACTATACATGTGTTCATCTATTGATGGTTTTTTGTGTTAGTCCAATATGGTGTGTGAATAGATCCTCATGACCCTCATGTTAATTTTGCCACATGCCACTTAGTTTAAATTTCTACACAAAAGTATTAAAATTTGGTTTAAAATCAAGGCTGCATCCATACCACGAGATTTCAAATGGTGTTAATATCATCTTTATCATATTTGTATGTTTTCAGTCATTTTTAATCTTTTTATTTTAATATTGATTATTTATTGTTTCATTTATTCTACCTATACTTTAAGTTATATATCATAATTTTTTATCTTTCAGTGTCTTATAAACTATTGTCTTGATAATTTATCTAATTCCCCTTCTTCCAATATAATCATATATAACATGGCTACGACAAACATTTCAGAAGGATTGCAAAGGGGACAAAAACAGAAAGTGCCACGGCACCAAAAGAATTGGGAAGAGGTTCTTGGAATCTTGTTCATTCTGAAAACGCTTAAAAGTCAAAACTAAAGTTAAAACAAAGCACAATAATTGCTGTTCAGAGACAAAAGGCTTATATTTTGGCTGTATAATTATAGGTATAGTTGATAATAAAAATTAAATAAATAAAAATAGTTTTCACGGTTTTAGATAAGGAACACAGAGGCAAAATCCTCTACAGTTTCAAATGAATATTTATTAGCGCATGAAGGAGTGAAATTAATGTTCCGTGTAAAAATGAATTTAATTAAAATTGGAAATTAAGCAAGTGAAACGGTGCATATGTTCACTTTCATACGAGTTGCAAAATCTCATAATGAATACTACGTTGTTGTTCTGCATGAGGCGACGTGAAATTAAAAAACAGTATACAAGCATTCGAAAAGGCACATAATTAGTGAGCAGATAATGCATTGGATTGAGAATTGAGATCTTACTTCTTGATCAGTATTTGCAATTGCATGAAACTAAGTTGCACTGTATATATAAAATAAGTAATTACGTACGTAGATATACACACGCTAACTATACTACATTTATATATTATTCTAATTAAACAGAAGCCAATTATCTAACCTTCATGTTATCAATTAGTTACAACAAAGTTTGAACTTCTAATGTATTTAGTTTCAGAATTTGAAAGCTCGTTTGGTATATGTTATATAGTACTGTAAGATGTGATAGTATAAGACTTGATGGTATTAGGCCTAATAAAAATTTAATACTATACAGTGTTTGGTCATATAGTGTATAACTTATCATTTCGTTCAAATCAATGTAAACATATGTTTCGTGAAATATTGAATAATGATATTAATGATATATATTCTAAAAATGAAGATGACATGAGTGGTAAAGAGAGGCGGTAAGGGTA
Organism: Lotus japonicus; assembly: GCF_012489685.1. Classification (NCBI taxonomy): domain Eukaryota; kingdom Viridiplantae; phylum Streptophyta; class Magnoliopsida; order Fabales; family Fabaceae; genus Lotus; species Lotus japonicus. Next base: position 72,674,873 of record NC_080042.1, read on the forward strand.
GTGACAAGGCAGTTGCGATAATGGCGATGGAGGTGGTGGCGGTGATGGAGGTTGGTGGTTGTAGCTAGAGATGACAGTGATGATACTGAGTAGTGGTTAGGGTAGTGGTGACCGACAATGTTGTAAGTGATGGTGAGGATGGTGGTGGCAGTGGAGGGAGGTGGTGGTGGTGGTGGTGGGTTGTGGTGGCGGCAATGGCGATGGCCGACAGTGGTGATGTTTGGAAGTGATGATGACGATGATGGTGGCGGTGGCGGCGATGGAGGGAGGTGGTTGTGGTTGTAGTGGTGGTGGTGGGCCATGGCGGTATGTAGTGGTGGCGGCGATGACTATGGCAGTTGAGGTGGTGGAGGCGGCGGTGGTGGTATTGTAAGGTGATGGTGATGATGGTGGGGGCCATGTCAATGGTGGTAGGTGGTGGCGGTGGCAATGGCGATAGCGATGACGACATCGACGGTGCTGACAGTGGTGGTGGCGGCGGTGACGATAGCGTGGTGGCAGCGGTAGAGAGCGGTGGTGGAGGCGACAATAAGGGTGGCGATGGTGGAGGATGGTAGCGATGGTGGATGGTTTTGGCGGTGGCGGTGGATTAAATAATTTTCATGTAACTTTATACATCACACTCTTATCATATGTCTTATCCATCATCTATATGGTGAATTAAATCATCCATCATTTTAATGTATAAGAGGAGATTGATGTATAAAGCTTGTACAGTACAATATTAGCGTCAAACAATTGATATGCTCATAATGTATTATATAAATTTATATTATCATGTCTAATACAACGTGCAAAATGAACCCTAAGTGTTTGATATTTCAGTGGTGTGTATAAAGAAAAAAATTGTTAGAAAAGAAAATCTATATATCACTTAATGTAATTTTATATACTCAAGAAAATTAACTCTACGGGATTCTGCAATTATAAATTTCTTTACTTTTAAATAAAGTGAACATGTTTCGATCTACACTTCCTCTATGATGAGTCAGCTGGGAAAGTAAAACACAATGCTTCGTAAATAATAATAATAATATTTAAAAATCAAAATGTTGTGTATACATACAGTTTTCATGGGCTAATATAATCAGTTAATCACTCTTTCAAAATATATATCACCCACCTCCTCTTCCCTCTCAATGCACCAACGACCTCTCATCTCATCCCACACTCAGAAAGTCAATAGATTTAGGCTAATATTTTATTGGGCTTGTCCAACTTACACTCAATGGGCTTGATCCACAGAAATCACAAACGAAATATAAGGGTTGCCGAAAGAATTGGACCTATTAATTAGGCACCTCAAACCCAATCTGTTTTTCCCCATCCGAGTAATTAATGCATTTACTTTGACCATTTTAAGAGAAAATTGCAAGGCTAATAATCATCGAATTGTAGTGGGCTTTTGGCCCATTGAAATTTTAATCATCTAGAGTTTTTTTATTGGTCAAATTTTCACCTCCAATTCTTTATACCTTCCCCTCCTTAACTCATATGTCCATCATATGAGTGACCATTTGGGAAGTTTTTATGGAAAGCATGTGAGTGATGACAAAATGTGTTAGAAAGACCCGTGTTGTTAGCGTGAGACCAGTTGTCAGATCGAGATGTTACAGAGAGTATCTGTCAATTTTATTTTAGAAAAAAAATCAATTATTCAGTACTCCCTCCGTTCCTATATAATTGTCACTATTTTTAACTGAATTTTGTTCCTAATTATTTGTCACTTTACAAAGTTCAAGAGAATATTAATTATACTTTACCAATTGCACTCTTCATTTATTGGTCGTTGAAAAATTGAAAAGTTAGAATTAATAAGAGAGATACTCCCTCCGTTCCAGAAAGTTTGTTGTTTTGCACCATTTTTCAATATCCCAAAATGTTTGTTGTTTTAGAAAATCAATGCATTTTTTGCTAATTTTTTCCACCTATACCCTCATTTAATACATTTTCTCTCACTTATCACCTTTCATATTAACCAACCACAACTATTCTCTATTAATTACATTCTTCTCTATCTAAGTATTATTTAATAGGTGCACATCATACTAGTAAAATTAAATAAGGGCAATCTAGTTAAATTATACTATCAATAATTGTTTTCTTACTCTTTGTGCCACAACCTTAAACTACAAACTTTCTGGAACGGAGGGAGTAAAAGGTATAAGAGCATCTCCAATGGTAGTATCTAATGTTAAATACATACTCATATGAGTATCTATTACAATTGTACTACATATTCAATTCAAACATGACAAATATGAGTATGTGGGAATAAATACTCTACACTAGACTTGAAAAGTGAGCTTGTATTTATTACAAGCACTTACAATTAATTAAAATGGAGAAAAATAATAAAATATACAAATGTGATGTTGATGGTGGGATCCACTATAGAAACTTTTAAGAGTTGTTGGGTTAGAGTAAAAAGTTAGTAAAGTGGTGTAGATGATGTGACATTATGAGAAATTGTAAAAAATGAAGTGTAGATATTTTAGTGAGTATGATGAATGTAGATACTCTAAGAGGAAGTTAGATTGTAATTTTAATAAAACAAGAACATTAATTGTTATTTTTTCATACTTGTGCAACAATCTTAAAATGTCAGTTATATAATAACCGATGAAGTACTTTATCCAAAAATCTCCCTAACATAAGAGTTATAGCTTATAATACTTTCTCTCAGCCCATAGCTAAATATTTAGCGCTTGAGATTTGCAATACTAAGCATTTATAAGGTAACTTATACATGAGAGGTTTCCATTTATAGGATAAGCATTTATAAGGTGACCTAATTTTCTATCCCAAAACTAAGTAACTATATATCTAGTAATTATTGTAAGACTTTTATTTGTTCGTGAATAAAAAATAACAGAGTTGTTATGAATAAACAGTAAACAACTAAATAAGAGAGGAGAATAGAGGAACAAGAGATAGAAAAATAGTGTGATGGGGATGCTCTGCTAGGTGCAAACTCCCTTGTATTTATATTATTAGGTTTGGAGTGTTGAACAAGTATACACGTGGGCCTGGCCCATGGAGTCTTAACTCTGATGGGCATCCAAATATTCATAACACTCCCCCTTGGATGACCATCCCTTAAGAATGTGCCTCATTAAAACCTTACTATGAAAACCCAGTGTGGGATAAAAAACCTAGTGAAGGAAAAAGAGTACATCATTCTATAGTTCGTCTTTGTACATTGCCTCATTAAAAACCTACCATGAAAAACCCAATGGGAAAAAACATGGTTAAGGAAAAAAGAGTACAGTGCATTTTAATTGAAATCTTTAAGCCGACGAACTCCCACATTCTGCACAAGCTTTTCAAATGTTGTAGTTGAAAGAGTCTTCGTAAATAAGTCTGCCAAATTATCACTTGAACGAATTTGTTGGATATCTATGTCACCATTATTTTGTAGATCATGAGTGAAGAAAAGCTCCGGTGATATTTGCTTTGTCCATCTCCCATGATGTATCCTTCTTTTGATTGAGTAGTGCATGTAGTATTATCTTCATATATAGTTGTTGGCGGCATATTTCAAGATGACAAATCACCAATATCAAGTACGCATTGAATCACGAATCTCAACCAAACGTATTCTCGTCTTGCCTCATGTAATGCTAATATTCCTGCAAGGTTAGCTGAGGTGGCTATCATAGTTTCTTTCACAGATCTCCATGAAATGGTTGTTCCTCCACATGTAAACAAGTAACCTGTTTGAGATATTTAGACAAATATCCAGCATCTGCATAACCAATTAGATTAAGCTTGGACATAAAGGGAAAAAATAAACTCATATCTAATGTGCCTTTAAGATAACGAAACACTTGTTTTCCATTCCAATGTCTTTGTGTAGGTGAAGAACTATATCTTGCTAATAAGTTAATAGCAAATGATATATCAAGTCGAGTATGACTAGCAAGATACAATAATGCTTTGATAGCACTAAGATATAGTACTTCAGGATCAAGTAATTCTTCATTCTTTTCTCAAGGTCTAAAAGGATCTTTATTTGCATTTAATGACCTTAAAATCAATAGAGTACACAGTGGACATGATTTGTCCATATAGAATCATTTTAGTACCTTTGCAATATAAGTCCTTTGGTACATAAATACCTCATCCTTTAGATACTCAATTGATGAGGCTAGACAAAAGTTTCATTCTCAACTCTTTTATCTCAAATTCTTTCTTTAGCAAATCTACAGCTTTTGTGAGCTCTTCTAGAGTCTCAATAAATCATTGTCATTGACATTAATTATGACATAAGCAATCTCACATCTCATCATAATATGCATGAGTTGGTTGGGTCATTTTGTGACCGTCCTTAAGCAAATAATCATCTAGATTGCTTCAATTTAGTAATTTGTTCATTGTTGAGAACATGAATTGTGTGCTTTAGGCATCTTACAATCTTCAAGGAGTTTTATAGAGATATCAATCTCAAGTGAGCCATACAAATAAGTTGTAACTCCAAGTATCCACCACGATTGTCACATGTGTCTTAAATATGACAACATTATTTCATTTTACTACAAAGACTCTTTAAGCCTTATCATCTTTATACCTTTAGGGTATAGACATGAGGTCCAAAGACCCTTAAATTCGGCAAATGAATTGCTTCTTTCTATTTATGGCCAATCATACCCATTCATTTTTAGATTCAAGATTCTCGCACATATTTCTAATATTGAGCGCTACTTCATCACGTCGACAAATCTTCATGTTCTTGGTTCCTTGTTTTAACTTGTAGAGACATAATCATATGAGATCTCTTAAATAAATAATTACAGGTACCTGAACCTCTTCAGGAGGAATAAACATTTTTGTAGTCTCTACACTTTTCAAGATAGTTTGCCTCCTCAACAAGACCATCTTCCTTCTCTAGGATATATCTTTTTGAACCAAGTTTTAGACATGCCTTAGTCTAATAATAAATTTTTCAACTGGGATATTAAGTTAGAGAAGGGTATTTGCAGCAAATAAGGAATTTAATAATTCATTTTAGGTCAGAGAATGCATCTTTTGAACTTATGGTTCATAGTGCGAGTATACATATGCATTCTTTACAAATTTTCAGAGCTGCTTAATTTCCTCTCCCCCTAATGTTGAGAAACAACAAGGAAGATATGAAATATCTATCGGTAATGGCTCAAATTGATTACATAATCTCAGCTTTCCTTGTGGTCCCACCTTAGTGCGTTGTGGTGGAGCAATTCAAAATATATAACGCACATAGAAAATTCTTAGATGAGAGATATTAGGTTCCTGACCATGAACCGATTGCAATGGGGAGAATTCTAATGAATTGTTGGCTTGATGCGTGTCAATGCTGCTAATTGCAAAATCAAATATCCATAAATAAGGATATTTGTTCTCATATGTAACTGTCTAGCTATAAATATGAGGCGTTTAATTAAACAAATCAGCTAGATCATTTGAATACGAACATGTGCAACTAGATATTCAAAATCATGTCATTTACCAACTTGATCAAGGTTGGAATTTTCACTCTATCAATATTGAGAGTTGATGACATATATTTGGTCATTTAGTCGATGCATCGATAAATTTATGAAATACTTAAATGACTCATAAAAAGAGTGAATACGTGCACATGTATCGCATCTAATATACTCAAGAGTATGCAGGATTCAAACCCATATATTTTACCAATTATTAATTGGTCATGAGAACAAGATATAAGAATTCATTATATTGAAGAATCTTCAGGTTCTTCGATGAGTGCTCATATGAATTCATATACTTTCGCATCATAAGACTCGGGATGGTCTAACCGGTCATGCCAATCACATTCACTTTGTTCCATATATAGAACTTTCTTATTCAAAATAATACTTCAATGTTTGAAGTAAAATTTCCTGACGTTTTAAATCCTTTAAGGATTTTGATATTTTCAACCCATAGTTTATCGTTACATCAATTAGATGTAAATAAAGTCCTTCAAGACTTTCAAATTAATAAGGAATTTGTGTACATGACAGTTGTGTCACAAGATGAGTATTGCATCTCATAATTTCCTTTAACGCATATCCATCGCATGAAAAAACTCAATAGGTTTGACATCTCTGGATTACTACCGATCCAAGCAATATCTAGTAACAATCTTTATATATGCTCTTTATATTTGTATACTTTGATATCAATTTAGGGGGTGATAAGGGGAGTAGCAAGCATGAGATCATGCGCCAATGTGAGACTGTAACTCACACTTTAATTCTCAACATTCTCCCCCTAAGTGTGAGTCACAAACACATTATTATGCTCCCCCTCAGCAAGCTATTAGCAATTGCACTGCAATTTGCTTCATCACCGTGCCAATAGGACACGTCGACTGACCACCACATTGTGTCAGGAAGACTTCCGATATAAGGAGTCATTATCATGGTCACATCAACCATTGATTCAAATATCACTTCTATGATTACAACCGCATTTGGGTTGTTTCTTGCAAAAATATAATGTTATTGATCTATGGATCTATTCAAGAGTGTCAATGATCCATTTTAAAATATTGCTTTGAAATTTCATAGGCTTCTTCTAGAGAGCCACCACAAAAGTTTCATTTCATGAAACAATACCATTGATGTCATTGGATGTCCTTCAGGGACATTTAACCATGCGTTGATATAAATGATCACAACTTTTGTCATGTTTGTTGAGATATTCACTTCAGGGAATATCTCAATCCTTCCTTAATATAGCTACTTCTGTAGCTTACATGATAGATACATATCTTTCAATCAACTTGATCAATGATAACGATATAGTTCTTCAGGAACTATAATGTATTGACAAAAGACTATAAGGTCTTCTTTTGTTTATTTCAAACAACTAAGTTTGTTTAAATATTCTTTTATCATATAAAAAGGAAGTTCAAATACATGTAAATAAATTTGTTTGTCATAAATAACGAAAATAATTTTATAACAAACTCATAGAATTATTCCTAAATATACTCTCTTCATGATCTCATAAATATTTACACTTTAAAAAAAATCATTTAAGATTTAATAAAGATTTATGTACTAAATAAAATAGTACATCCACATACAAATGTTTCTACAATTACCCTTCTATTCTAGTTTTATTAAGAGCTTCAAAATCAATTGATATCATATAAAAAATTTCCGTAGTATCTAGTTTTAAAATCAAGCACTCATTATAAACGTAAATTGAGAATATATTCCTTTATGAATCAATGAGTATAATAAAAAGATATCCACATATTAAAAAAAAATTATGGAAAAGAAACGACTTTAATAATTGATAGTTTTGAGAAGAAGAAGAAAAAAAATGTGACAAAATTGATAGCACTATATATATATATTTAAAATCTTTTCATCATAGAACTGTTTTAAAAGTAACAAAATTAAAGAGATCAATTCAATTTAAAATATTTAAATATAGTATATTTTATGATTCTTTTCTTGATCTCTTCTTGATGTATCTCATGACCTTTCTTTATCTCTTCCACTTTAGTGGCAAGGTTCAATAATACTCCATACACATCAAGGAAGGAATGAAGATGATATGTAAAGAGATGCAGAGCAATTTCTCTCTTACATTCAAGTATCCATATTAGTTTCTAGTTCTTCATGAACCTTTTTTTTTTGTGTATTCATGTTATGGTACTTCTGAACTCATAGCTCAAAGAGAATATATCTCAATACAATTCTTATGGACTCGTAGGATATGAATCTTCAGGATTCAAATTTTAAAAAAATTGCACTACGGTACTTCTCGACTCGTAGGTTATGAATCTTCATGATTCATAAAAAAAAAATTATAATGGTACTTTTGTACTCATAGTCTATGAATCTTCCGGATTCATATTTTAAAAACCAACTACGGTACTTCCGGACTCGTAGGTTATGAATCTTCAGGATTCATATTTATTACTACGGTACTTCTAGACACGTAGTGAAGATTCATTCAAAATATTTCAACTACAATGCTTTTGGATTGTAGGCTATGAATCTTCATGATTCTTTATTATTACAATGCTTCTGGACTGTAAGGCTATGAATCTTCCTGATTCATGCAAAATAATTCAATTACAGTGCTTCTGGACTGTAAGGCTATGAATCTTCCTGATTCATGCAAAATAATTCAATTAATTCAATTACAGTACTTCTGGACTGTAAGGCTATGAATCTTCAGGATTCATGCTTATTACTATAGTACTTTTGACTCATAGATAAATGATTCGAAGAAGAAGAAGAAGAAGAAAGAAGAAGAAGAAAAAAAATTATAAAATTATAATCTTCCACATGGATGTGGTACTTACTCTCGAAGTGATACTTACTCTTTCACTTAGAAATTGAGTATTTTATGGAGAGACTATCGTGCTGATAACGTGTTATGAATAAACAGTAAACAACTAAATAAGAGAAGAGAATAGAGGAACAAGAGATAGAAAAATAGTGTGATGGGGATGCTCTGCTAGGTGCAGACTCCTTTGTATTTATATTATTAGGTTTTGAGTGTTGAACAAATATACACTTGGGCCTGGCCCATGGAGTCTTAACTCTGATGGGCATCCAAATATTCATAACAAGAGTTTTTTTTTATAGGCAAATGCTAGTTGTTAGAAATGTTAGTAAATTAATCTCTCATCTGAGTTCGAACCCGTGACCCATCACTTTTCGCCTCACTCAACCCTTATATCCCTAAATAGCAGAGTGTTTTCATATTTTTACACGAGTCGTGACCCAGCTTTCAATCAATGTAAATTGTAAAGGATGGTTTTGTTTGAGGGGCCCTCAAACAATGTTTATTTAAATTCATTTAAGATTACACCACGTATGCACATACGTAAGTATGAATAAGATAAGAAAAGGAGAAAGTTCATATGTTATTGGTTAAAAAAAGAGCGCATTAAGCGATCAAAATTCAGTATTGGTTAATTAGGCCAGCGACGGCGGATGCTCTTGCTCATTTATCTTTTAGTTTGGGTGATGTTGTTTGGCTTGAAGAGGTTTTTTAAGAGTTATTTACATTGTCTAATCTGATGTAATGGCCTCTAGACCCTCTATTTCTTCTTAATTAAATGAAGTTGATTTTAAAAAAGAAAATTTGGCCCGCGAGTTAGATGTACTTGACACATTCGTGTTTCCTCTCATATATGACCTACCGTTAATAGTCATGAAACTGATTTTATAAGCCTCTAAAATTACATTAAATGAGTAAATATTTTTTAAAAAATTCTTCTCTATACACCATGCTTAAAAGATTATTGAAATCTCAACAAATGCAGTATTCTTCTCTACGAGCACCATTTATGACACATTCAAAGGCAGTGGGCTTTCGCATGGGTACCTACACTTACAAATACCATTCATGAAATTAATTGTTTTACAGAAGTCAAAAAGTAAAACTGTATTTTGTTTACAAGAGGAAGACGTAAAACTTGGTAATATCCATCACGAAATTGCTGGAACCAATTATTCACCATCAACATTTATGGCCTTGCATTATATTCTTGGTCTGGATCCACGATATATGGTTTTGAATCTTGACTGGCCAGGCACCAACCCTATCTTAACGTTCCAGTCCCTCAGTAGAAAAGTGGTAAAAACACACTTTTAAGTTAGTTGTAACTAAAATTTAAACATGTCCCTAAGTAGACTTTTCTACTTAAACAGTCGTGGAATGGTGTAGGGGTAGGAAATTTCCATGTACTTGTAATCATCTTAGTGCTTTTTCTTTTACTCCTTGGAAGGGTTGTTCTTGATCTTAGTTAGAGGTACTCTTTTTCCTTCACTAGGTTTTTTTAAGGGGGTTTTTCCAAGTAAGGTTTTAATGAGACTTCTTTCTTTGATCTTCCTTCCTTAGAGGGGTTGGGGGCGGGCTAACTAAATGGTTTTCTACCATTGCTCTGCCAGTAGGCTTTTGTCGTTTTCTGTGTATACTCTCCTCTTTGTATTGGGTTGAAGTACCCCTTGTACTTCGCTTCAATATATTTGCTCTGTTGCCTATAAAAAAAAATTGATAGAATTGATATTAATGTTGTCATTTCTATTAAAATTCCTCTATTCTTTCTTATTATGTGTGATTTTAAGGTTTTAACACATATATTAAGATATAATATTGGAGTCGTAGCAATGACTCAAGAAAAAAGTTTGAGTTAAATAATTCATTGTCCAACCACATTAAAGATAAGTGTGTTGGAATTTTAATATTTTATATATTAATATATTTATAAAAAATCTTATTGGTCCATTGAGTTGTGGGTTAGTAACCCACATGAGTCTTTTAGACAACCCCATAATATTAATGTTTTCATTTTTATTAAAATTACTCTCTATAACTTTATAATACGGTACTCTTTATCCCTTTTATTCATTTTTACTCTTCAATTTTTTTATTACTACTATTAAGAATTATATCAAGTTAAGAGTAATTGGTAAAATATAATGCTTTCTTGAAATTATAAAAATCACAGATAAATATATACAAGCAATATCAAAAGTATATCGGAACATAGGTGTGCTATCTAATCTGCTAATATATAATACCCTTTAATTATCTAAGCTTATTATCATTCTTAGGTGTTTAATGTGTGGTACGGTATTCATTTTTTCATACCGCACCTCTTTGGTGCAATATGCATTTTGTATTTTTTATACCAGATTTCAAAATGCGGTATGCATAGGGATGATATTTAGATCAATGGAGTAATATTAATAAAATAACCTAATAATTATCTCTCCTATTGATTATGACTCTTCATTTTCATATTGCCATCAAGAATATAATAAGTTTAGGGTATATTTAGTAAGATCCCGTAGGATAGCTTAAGTGGTAGGAGTTGGGGGACATATGAGTTGGGTATGGGGAGGTCCATGGATCGATTTCTAGCGGGTGCAATTTATCTTTCCGATGTACAAAAAAAAGGTATATTTAGTGAAGTATAATTAATGCACTGTTAAAAATGTAAAAATGACCAATAAATAGAACTAAAAAATATATATGTTAAAATAGTGATAAATATAAAAGAACAGAGGGAGTAGTGATTCTTTTATTCTTTTTTTTAAAACTAAAATATCATATATTTTTTGTTTCAATTTTTAGTTTTTAAAATACAATTTAAATATGCTATTCAATCAATTTTTTCTTTTATCTCTTAAAAAGCATTTTAAACTTTTTTTCTTACATTTAAAAAACTAAAACGAAAATCAAACAAATATATACTCTCTCCGTTCCACAAATATTGTTGTCTAAAGTACTCTTATTTACTTTTACTAGCATCATGTACAACAATTAAATTCTATTTAAATAGTGAAGAATGTACTAGTTGATAAAATCGAAGAGTTGTCGTTGGTTAATATGAAATGTAATATTAAGTGAGAAAAAATGTATTAAATGAAGGTATATGTGGAAAAAAATTAACAAAAATGCATTAACTTTTTAAAAGAACAAATATTTTAAAATATTTAAAGAGTGTCTAAAAAAATAAAATCTTTCTGGAATGGACAAGTATAATCCATAAGTGTTGTTTTTAAAAAACTAAGATTGGCGCTAAACTAATGCTATTAGTGCGTGTTAAAAAGCGTGCATGTTTTATAGCAGTAACATTCTTCTAAACACAGGTTTTGCCATTTGAAAATTGTGCACGAGTTAATTAAGTTTATATATATATATATACTTTAAATTAATTGTTTCCACTTTCCACAAGGTAAACGTACAATTTAATGAATGTATCTAACCATTAATAATGACTAGATACATTCATTAAATGAATGAACCTAAAATGTGTGTTTTGCTTATATATGTGACCGGAGGGTGTAAGCATGTAAATATTCCTTAAGTAATGATCTCATCTCTATCCCTTTTTAAAGAAGAAAGGGGCACAACTATGGATAGTTTACTTCAAAAAATGTCAAATGTGGCAAAGTACCAATCAAATTAATTGATATTGAACTTATAGATAAGCTGAAGGAGAAAGGGATAGCTGGTTCATTGAGATCACAACAACTATTCACAAGCACACAAGGAAGGGGAAAAAAGTGGATCATAGAGTCACCAGTTTTATCTCACTTCACATTAATGGTCCCTATGGGGTTCAGAGACTTTAAAAAGTGGATCATAGAGGTTTCCCAGTGCAACCACATTGAATGCACCACGCGGTTTTGAAAGAAGGACATTTCATGAGAGAGCTGACTTTGGCCGTCTTACTCTCCTTAATAGAGTTAAAGCATTTTGCTGTCAACTTTTGACTATTTGCCACCCTTCTCTTCTTTCTTTCCCTATTTATACACCCCTTGCTTTTGACTCTTGCCTCAACACCACACCTTATAGTAGCAAGTGAGGGAGAAAAAAAGCTTAAAGTTTCAAGTAGAAAAGAAAGAGATCATCAATCTCATAGCTAGAGAGGTACAAGTGTAGTGAAAGATGGGAAGGCCACCTTGTTGTGATAAAGAAGGTGTGAAGAAAGGACCATGGACCCCTGAAGAGGACATCACTTTGGTCTCTTATATACAAGAACATGGTCCTGGCAACTGGAAGGCTGTTCCTGCCAATACTGGTACTAATCTACTTTTGATCTTTGTGATTTTATGATAGTGGATTTTCATTTTCTTTTAATTTGTCTTGTTTTATTAAATATAACATGTTTAGATTAACTTTTTTCCATCAAATCAATCTTGTAACTCATAAGCTATTTCTGACTTCAAACTTAATTGTAGAAGGTTTCCAAACACGCGTTAACAGTATCATTTATGGAAACACGCAGGTTCTTTTAGTCTTCATGTGTGATCTAAAATGATCTCTCTTTTTTTTCAGGGTTGTCAAGGTGCAGTAAGAGCTGCAGACTTAGATGGACCAATTACCTGAGGCCAGGAATCAAAAGGGGTAACTTCACAGAACAAGAGGAGAAGATGATAATCCATCTTCAAGCACTTTTAGGGAACAGGTAAATAAATTCATCCTCAACCTCTTTAAATTTTACTACAACAAACACCTAGTTTAGAAAAAAAATTATACTCGATTCTAAAGCCAGAAAGTTTCAAATCAATTATACAAAGAAGCTTCTGAGTTTCAGAGTCGGTTTTGAGGAAATAGAAGCTGATTAAAACATGTGTTGGATTTATTTTTTTTCTTTTGCACTCACATGCTAAACCAAAGTGCATTGATTATGGTGCAGATGGGCTGCAATAGCCGCATACCTACCACAGAGAACAGACAATGACATCAAAAACTATTGGAACACTTATTTGAAGAAGAGACTCAATAAATTGCAAACAGGTGCTGCTGATGGAACCTTGGGACATGCAGGGTTTTCACCAATTTCTAGGCCAATGCCAAGAGGTCAATGGGAAAGAAGACTCCAAACAGATATTCACATGGCCAAGAAAGCTCTCAGTGAAGCTCTCTCACCAAACAACAACACATTCACCTTGTTACCTGAATCAAACTCAACCCTTTCGAGTGAAAGCTCATTCTGTTCCACTAAACAAACTCAATCTTCACCATGCTATGCTTCAAGTGCTGACAACATAGCACGTTTGCTGAAGGGTTGGATGAAAAAATCACCAAAGGGATCATGTTCCAAGACCCTGAATGACACTGATTCTACTAGTGAAGGATACTCAATTGTTGCAAAGGGAAGCAACAACTGTGTTGAATTGAATGAGACTTTTGAGTCCTTGTTTGGTTATAATGAGTCTTTGGATTCTTTAAATTCTGAGTCCCCTGAAGCTACCCTTTTCCAAGATGAGAGCAAGCCTGCAGGGGTTGGTGCTGAAATGCCATTCTCTTTGCTTGAGCAATGGCTTCTGGATGATGCTGGTTATCAAGAGAAATTGAGCTTGCTGCAGTGAAATCACTGAAATTTCCACGATATTTTAGGATATTGGATCTCAAATTGTAACATGAGGGAATCTGATTAAAAAAACTGCTTTTTCTTAGTTTTAGGATTAATTGAAGCCTGATCAAAAAACTCACTTTGGCCTTTTTCAACTTTTTGGTGCTAGAAGTGTATATTCCAATGCGAAATTGACATTAGTGTTTCATCATCATGTTCTATAATTAGATGCCTCGATGGAAATTTGTTTCTCTTTATCACTGTTCTGTACTAGGGAGATCTAACGTAGAAGACTGACAGAAAGTAAACCCTAGCAGAGTACTAAAAATATCATAAAAGGAATATTCTCATTAAATGTTCAAAAGGTGCTTTTTACAAGGTGTTGACCTCTCCTTTTATAGAGGAAGCGATCATGATGTGGACTTTTATTGTACTTGGGCCTGACAACCGGGGCCCAAGTCTTTATGCACATAAGACAAATCTAAAGGAATCTTCCAGCTGGCGTGTGGGCCTGACTAAAGGAAGGGCGGGATTCGATGTTCTTCCGTGAATCCTGCCAAGGTGTCTTTCGTTCATCTGATTACTTGATTTGGGCGGGCATGAGTATAGTATGTCCCGCCCATTCCACATGCCCCCAAGACATGAGACTTAGGTTCCTTGAGTCGAGATGTCTTTAATGCGCTGCCTTATAGTATATCGCCATTCTTTGTAGTCGTGGGCCTGTTATCGCATTCTTGCTTATGCTGTTCGCCACTTTGCTGTTCGCCAACATGGCGCTGTTTTCGCGTCCCTTGTTACGTTGATATATTTCATTTGTGCCTTCGCTACAGGGAATGGTCCCAAAATATCAGCCCCCCACATGGCGAACGGCCAAGGCGCCATCATGGTTGTTAATTCTTCCGGTGGAGCCTTGTGTAAGTCAGAAAAGACTTGACATTTTTCACATTTCTTAACATACTCCAAACAATCCTTTTTCATTGTCGGCCAATAAAATCCTGCTCTCAAAACTTTTACAGCCAAGGATCGTCCGCCGATATGGCTGGAACACACACCTTCATGGACCTCCGCCATTATTCCATGGGCGTCCTTGAAATCAACACATTTGAGCATAGGAGACATGATTCCCCGCCGATACAACTCCCCATCCACTAGCGTGTAAAAACTGGTCTCCCTGCGTTTTGCTCTTAAGTTCGCATCGTCGTCGTTTGAAGGATTTTCTAAGAAAATCTTGATTGGCTCCATCCATGAAGGCTCGCCTTCGATAACTGACTTTACTGCTTTTAACTTCACTTCCACCAAGTCAATACTGGGGCGAGGGAGAGTTTCTTGAATAACTGTTTGGTAATTGCCCAATCGCCCCGTGCTAGCCAACTTTGCTAGCACATCAGCCCTTTCGTTTTAACTTCTGGGAACGTGCTCTATTCTGATCTTCCCTATCTCCATCATTAGTCTCCGCACCACCTCCAAGTATTTTGAAAGTTGCGGGTCCTTGACTTGATACTCACCATTTACTTGTCTAACAACCAGCTGTGAGTCGCCTTTGATGAACAATTTTTGAACTCCTAACTCGATGGCTAGCCTTAGTCCGGCGATCAGAGCCTCATACTCTGATTGGTTGTTGCTTGCCTTGAATTCGAATTTCAAAGATTGCTCAATGACCATCTTATCTGGGCTTTCAATAGTGATTCCAGCTCCACTTCCGGTGTTGTTTGAGGATCCATCAACAGACAGGATCCACTCGCCCTGCTTTTTCTCGCCCTCCGTGGGTGTTAATTCCGCCACGAAGTCAATCAAGCTTTGGATTGTAACTTGCCCTCTTGGTTCGTATTGTATATCGTACTCAGACAACTCGACTGACCAGCTGACTAACCGCCCAGACAAGTCAGGCTTTTGGAGTACTTGTCTTAAAGGGACATCAGTTTTAACTTTAATTGAGAAACTCTGAAAATATGGCCTAAGGCGCCTTGCTGTCTTCAAAATTGCCAAGGCCGCCTTCTCAATTTTCTGATACCGCAACTCAGCGCCTTGCAGGGTGTGACTCACAAAATATATAATCTTCTGTTGCTTTCCTTCCTCCTGAAGCAACACCGTGCTGACCGCCCTATCCGTGACAGCCAGGTAAAGCATCAAAGGAACGCCTGGCGTAGGTTTGGATAGTACTGGCAACGTTGCTAATGTTTCTTTCAACTTGGAAAAAGCTTGCTCGCATTCCTCCGTCCACTGGAACTTGGAATTCTTTTTTAAACAATTGAAGAAAGGAGCCGCTTTGTCGCCCGCCATTGGCAAAAAACGTGCTAAAGCCGCCATGCGTCCTGTTAATCGCTGCACTTCCTTGACGCTTGTTGGACTTTTCATTTCTAAGATCGCCTTGCCTTTATCTAGGTTTACCTCAATCCCTCTTGATGTTATCATAAAGCCCAAAAACTTTCCCCCTTGAATCCCAAACGAACATTTCTCAGGATTTAGCTTCATTTGATATTTTCTTAGCTGAGCAAAGGCTTCCTTAAGATCGTCGCCATGATCCTTTGACTTGGACGACTTAACAATCATGTCATCTACATACACTTCCATATTTCTTCCAACTTGTCTTGAAAAGATTTTATCCATGAGGCGTTGGTAGGTGGCTCCAGCATTTTTCAAACCAAAGGGCATTGTTTTGTAACAATAATTCGCCTGGTTAGTCATAAACGTCGTACTTTCCTCATCTGAAGGATGCATCATGATTTGATTGTAGCTAGAATAGGCATCCATGAGACTTAAAAGTTCGTTTCCAGAAGCCCCATCTACCAACTTATCAACATTGGGAAGAGGATATGAGTCTTTGGGACACACTTTGTTCAGGCTTGTGTAATCCGTGCACATTCTCCACTTTCCATTAGCTTTCTTGACCATCACGACGTTGGCGAGCCAGGTTGGGTACTGCACCTCACGAATAAATTGTGCCTTGATCAACTTCTCAGTTTCTACTTGAACCGCCTTGTTCTTTTCATCGCTCATCCGTCGCCTTGGTTGGATGACTGGTTTTGCTCCTGCCCGTATCGCCAACTTATGAGTGATTACGTTGGGATCAATTCCTGGCACGTCATTGATTGTCCATGCAAAAAGATCTAAATTTTCGCCTAACAGGTTGATCAATCTTTCTTCTTGTTCTTTTGTTAATCCGCTGCCGATTTTCAGAACTTTATCCTTGATTCGTGCTGATTTTGTTTCCTCCAAAGGTTGTGGGCGGAAATCATCAGCGTCATCTCTTGGATCCAAGCTAAATCCTTCATGTGGAAAAATCTCCGTGATACGGTGGCTTTCCTTGGCGGCCTTTTTCCCATAAAGAGCCACACTGCGAAGGTAACACTCCTTTGCTGCGCTTTGATCCACTCGAAGGACGCCCACCTTCCCATTACAGGTCGGGTACTTAACAGTTAAGTGCGCTGTTGAAATTACAGCACATAACTTGTTGAGAGTGTCCCGCCCCAAGAGTACGTTGTAATTGGCCCTACATGCCAATACCAAATACTTCACCTGAAATTTTTTGACGAAATCCCCCTCGCCAAAAGCCGTCGATATTTCAACATATCCTCGCACATTGACTCGGTCCCCTGTAAACCCCACCAGGGTTCCAGTATAAGGTTTCAAGTCCGACTCCTTCAACCCCAGGCGCTCAAAGGCGTCTCCATAAATAATGTCCGCCGAAGATCCCTGATCCAAAAACACTTTTTTTGTCATGTAATTGTTGACCCTGATTGTCACTAGAATCAGATCATTTTCACGGGGAATAACGTGTGCAAAGTCTTGAGGGGTGAAAATGATGGGAGAGTGATTCAACCAGCACTCGCCCTCGTACACCTCATGCACCGAATGAACAGCCGCCACGTACCGCTTTCTATCCTTGCTTGAAATAGCGCCTCCTCCAAATCCTCCTGCAATCGATGAGCATTCCCCAACAGGGTCGCCCAACTCTTCCACTATCTCTTTTCCTTCCCCCCTGTCCCCCTGAGTTACCTTAGTGGCCTCTGATGTTGCTGCTTCTTTAACAAAATTTGCCAGATGGCCAGCCTTGATCAACCGTGTTGTTCCTTTGTTGTCATCAATTTTGTTAAAAACAACCTGATGTCCTAGCCGATGTTGTGACATCTGCCTTGATGAAGGCCAGGACATCCGCCCCTGTTGGCATGCAAGTGGGTCCCTTGTGGTTATGCTTTATGGTATGATCTGTGCTTACTTGAAGGTCAAGTAACTGTGTGTTGGGAGCCAGCTGCGGGTTGTTATTGTTGAAGCAAATCTGTGATTAAAAAGATTTGTTTCTATTTTTACTTGTTGATCACTCATATCAGATCTTGAAAGATTCTCTGCTGATATGAGTTGGATCAAAGTGTTCTTCAGCCCAAATAAACCCTAGCCGCCTCTGCTGAAGTATATATTGACAAAGACCTGAAGCTTGAAGTTGATCGAGAGAATTACCTTGAAGATCAAGTGTTCTTAAGAGTGTAAGTTGTTCTTTGTCTTTGTTAGTTGTGAACTCGTCTTGCTCACTGATTCTATAAAGTAAGACTGAGTTCTGTTTTGTGTTTGAGTGTCAAACAAACCTTGTGTTATTGTTGTTACCAATCATTGTGGCAGTGATTGAGGAAAAGTGAGAGGGACTCTCATACTTAGGCTGTGGTTCTAAGTAGAATACCACTGGGTAGATTAGGTTAAGAACAATGAACTTGATGTGTTCATGTGTGTCTGTAATACCTAGTTCTTGAGATAGTGGAATTCCTTTTCATTGGGCGAAAGCTAACCAGATGTAGGTGTAGTTTCACCGAACTGGGTTAACAACTTCCTGTGTCTTGTTTCTTTTAGTTGTTTGTTGTTTTGTGTTCATTCCTTTCAGTCATATGATGTTCTAATCGATTGTCCCAGCATCGTGCAGGACATTTGTTCTAAGGGATCTAGAATTTCAATTGGCATCAGAGCAGGCACCCCTGTTCTGTGTGGGTGAGCTCCAGGGAGATATTTTCTTGATCTCATGGATAATAAGGAGGGAGTATCGATCAACAGGCCACCAATCCTGGATGGCTCCAATTATGATTACTGGAAGGTTCGAATGATAGCCTTTCTCAAGTCTATTGATATCAAAACTTGGAAGGCTGTTGTCAAAGGCTGGAAGCATCCTGTCAAAGCTCAAGCAGAAGGAAGTACATCTACTCCTGAAGAAAAACCTGAGGATGAATGGACAAGTGCTGAAGAAGAAGCTTCTCTGGCAAACTCAAAAGCAATGAATGCTATCTTCAATGCAGTGGACAAAAACATGTTTAGATTGATTAATACTTGCACTGTTGCCAAAGATGCTTGGGAGATTTTGAAAACAGCACATGAAGGTACAACCAGGGTGAGGATGTCTAGACTCCAGATGCTTACTACTCGTTTTGAGAACTTGACAATGACAGAAGATGAGACTATTTCTGAATATCACATGCGTGTGCGTGATCTGTCAAATGCTTCATTTGCTCTGGGAGAACCTATGTCAGATGAAAAGCTTGTGAGGAAAATCTTGAGATCTGTAACCAACAAGTTTGCAATGAAGGTCACTGCGATTGAAGAAGCTCAAGATATCAGCAGTTTGAAAGTGGATGAGCTGATTGGTTCTCTGCAGACTTATGAGTTAAAGTTGGGTGAAAAACCTGAAAAGAAGACCAAAAGCATTGCTTTTGTATCCAACACCACTGAAGGAGATGATGCTGATAGTGAAAGTGAGAATCTATCTGAAGCTC
This sequence comes from Lotus japonicus, assembly GCF_012489685.1. Lineage (NCBI taxonomy): Eukaryota > Viridiplantae > Streptophyta > Magnoliopsida > Fabales > Fabaceae > Lotus > Lotus japonicus. The sequence goes on from NC_080042.1 coordinate 72,694,454, forward strand.
TGGCACTTCTTGCTAGAAAATTCAACAGAGCTCTAAGGAAGATAGACAGAAGGACTAGGCCAAATGTCCAGGACATTAAGTCTGACAACTCTAAATCCTACAATTCCCAGCGAAAGGTCAAAGAAGAGGACAAATCAGGCCTAAACAAGGGTGTTCAGTGTCATGAATGTGAGGGTTATGGTCACATTAGATCTGAGTGTGCAACCTACTTGAAGAAACAAAAGAAAGGCATGGTAGTGACATGGTCAGATGAAGATACTGAGGATGAGGAAGAGTTAACTGCCAACAAGGTTAATGCCTTTTCCGGAGCTGTCAATGACTCAGATTCCAGTGGCGATGAAATGACATTTGAGGATTTGGAAGAGACTTACAAACTCCTACATGTTAAATGGAAGGAAACTTGCAAACATCTGAAGGAGCAAGAAGATGAGATGAAACAAGTTAAGACTGAAAATGAAAACCTAAGGGAGACCATTGATAAACTGCAAGATGATTTGGATAAATGGAACTCAAAATTAAAGGATCTTGAAACTGTTGAAAAAGCCAAGCTTCTGTTAACTATAGCTGATCTTCAAGAGAAAGTAGCTACATTGACAGCCAAACTGGAAAATACCTACAAGTCAGTGCGTATGCTGAACAGTGGATCTAATATGCTTGAAGAGATTCTGGAAGAAACAAGCAAGCAAGGAAAGAGTGTTAAAGGCATTGGTTTCAGTTACCAGTCTGAGAGTAGAGGAAATCAGAAAGCATCAAGGAAGTTTGTAAGAGCTAAGGAAAACTCTGAGTTTAAAAACCCAGAGTACTATCAGAGGTCAAGCCCGATGTCACAACATATGCCTCCACATCCTACTACTCAGAAGGCTACTGCTCAAATTCCATGGAGATGTCATTATTGTGGTAGGTTTGGTCACATTAAGCCCTACTGCTTCAAGCTATACGGATATCCTCAGATCCAGAAGGTTCTCAAGACATCTAAGAAATCTTGGGTACCCAAAGGAGAAGTTTCATGTCTTATAGCACACACATCCTTTAGAGTCTCATCAAGTGAAGACTGGTATTTTGATAGTGGCTGCTCAAAACACATGACTGGGAATAAGGAGTATCTGGAAAATCTCAAGGAATACTCCAGTAAAGCAGTCACCTTTGGAGATGGTGCTAAAGGAAAAATCAAAGGCATTGGGAAGTTGGTAAACTCTGGATCTCCTAGTCTGAACAACGTTCTTCTTGTCAAGGGGTTGACAACAAATCTAATCAGTATAAGTCAGTTGTGTGATCAAGATCTGGATGTGAAGTTTAGCAAGACTGAATGCATGGTTACCACTAGTGATCAAGAGATTGTGATGAGAGGTGTCAGGTCCAAAGACAATTGCTACATGTGGATTCCACAAAAGAAAGCCCAAGTGTCTAGATGCTTGATATCAAAAGTGGATTAGTTGAATCTATGGCACCAACGTTTAGGTCACATCAATCTCAAGAGTATGCAGAAAGTTATCTCTAAAGATGCTGTACGAGGGCTACCAAAACTGAAAATAGATGAAGAAAAGATATGTGGAGAATGCAAGATTGGAAAGCTGACCAAAACATCTCATGCAAAGCTTCAGCATCCAACTACAACAAAAGTCCTTGAACTTCTTCACATGGACTTGATGGGACCCATGCAGGTAGAAAGTCTAGGAGAAACCTTTGACATATTCAGAAGGCTATGTCTGAAACTTCAAACTGAGAAGAATTGCTCTATAGTAAGAATCAGAAGTGATCATGGAAGAGAGTTTGAGAACTCCAAATTCTCTGACTTCTGTGATTCAGAAGGAATAAGCCATGAATTCTCAGCTCCAATTACACCTCAGCAGAATGGAATTGTTGAAAGGAAAAACAGGACTCTTCAAGAATCCACCAGGGTTATGCTTCATGCAAGGAAGATTTCCAACAAGTTCTGGGCAGAAGCCATGAACACAGCCTGTTACATTCACAATAGAGTAACCATTAGAGCTGGAACCACAGTCACTCTATATGAACTCTGGAAAGGAAGGAAGCCAACTGTGAAACACTTTCATATCTTTGGGAGTAAATGTTATATTCTGGCTGATCGTGAACAAAGAAGAAAGCTAGATCCTAAGAGTGATGAAGGAATTTTCATGGGATACTCTACAAACAGCAAAGCTTACAGAGTGTACAATTCCCGAACAAAGGTAATGATGGAATCTGTAAATGTCTCTATTGATGATCAACCAAATGAAAGAGAAGACACTGGTGCAACTGAAGATGATGATGGTCCACATGTCACAGCCGATGTCCCAACTATTGACCTCGACATTGAATCAGAAACCAGTTCTGATGAGCAAGATCACCAGATGACCCCTGCAAATAAAGCTCCATCGATCAGAATTCAAAAGAATCATCCTCAAGAGAATATTATTGGTGACCTCAAAGAAGGAGTTACTACCAGGGCTAGAAGCTACATTGCTCATGAATGTTTTATATCCAAGGTAGAACCCAAGAATGTCAAGGAGGCTCTGACAGATGAATACTGGATAAATGCTATGCAAGAAGAACTTGATCAATTCAGAAGAAATGAAGTATGGGATCTCATTCCGAGGCCTGAGGGAGTAAACATCATAGGAACCAAGTGGATTTTCAAGAACAAGTCAGATGAGAATGGTGTAGTAACTAGAAACAAAGCAAGACTGGTGGCTCAAGGATATACTCAGATTGAAGGAGTAGACTTTGATGAAACCTTTGCTCCAGTGGCTAGGTTGGAATCCATAAGACTTTTGCTTGGTGTTGCATGTCTTTTGAAGTTCAGATTATTCCAAATGGATGTTAAAAGTGCCTTTCTAAATGGTTATCTGAATGAGGAAGTTTATGTTGAACAGCCAAAGGGATTCACAGATCCACATCATCCTGAACATGTCTACAAACTCAAGAAAGCCCTGTATGGATTAAAACAGGCTCCTAGAGCTTGGTATGAACGCCTTACAGAGTTTCTGGTGAGCAATGGTTATTGCAAGGGAGGAATAGACAAGACATTATTTGTGAAAAATGAAAGAGGAAAACTCATGATTGCACAGATATATGTTGATGATATTGTGTTTGGTGGGATGTCGAACACGATGGTGGAACATTTTGTCCAACAAATGAAGTCAGAGTTTGAGATGAGCTTAGTTGGTGAATTGAACTACTTTCTGGGACTTCAGATCAAACAAATGGAAGACTCAATGTTTATTTCCCAGAGTAAGTATGCTAGGGGCATCGTCAAGAAATTTGGACTTGAAAAATCTGGACATAAAAGGACTCCTGCTGCTACACATATCAAGCTGTCTAAAGACAATCAGGGAGAGGATGTTGATCAAAGCTTATATAGAAGCATGATTGGAAGTTTGTTGTACCTCACTGCTAGCAGACCTGACATTACCTTTGCTGTTGGTGCTTGTGCAAGATATCAAGCTGCTCCAAAGACCCGTCATCTCTTACAAGTGAAAAGAATCATTAAGTACATAAATGGTACTTGTGACTATGGGATTCTTTATACAAATGATACTAATTCTTCTCTTGTAGGGTATTGTGATGCAGATTGGGCAGGGAGTGCTGATGATAGAAAGAGTACATCTGGAGGGTGTTTCTTCTTTGGAAACAACTTAATCTCTTGGTTTAGCAAGAAGCAAAACTGCGTGTCTTTATCCACAGCTGAAGCTGAATATATAGCTGCTGGAAGCAGTTGTACTCAGCTTATTTGGATGAAGCAGATGCTCAAGGAATACGAAGTTAAGCAAGATGTCATGACATTGTACTGTGACAATTTGAGTGCTATCAATATTGCCAAGAACCCTATACAACATAGCAGAACCAAACACATAGATATCAAACATCACTTCATCAGGGAATTAGTGGAGGATAAAATTGTTACTTTGGAACATGTCCCCACAGAGAGACAATTGGCTGACATCTTTACCAAACCCTTAGATGCTGCTACATTTGACAAATTAAGAGGAAATCTTGGGATTTGCCTCTTCGAAGAAGCATAGCAATTAAAGCCCCTTTTCTGTCTAACGGCTAGTTTCCTCGTAACTACCATTAACTGCCGTTGTGACATCATTGCTTCCTTCTCACTCAACTGCTATATAATCATCACCAATGACTTCATCACAATCTCACCACAAGTTGCCAATCTTGCTCTAACAATTTCTGATTCTCATCACTTACATTTCTCTCAATTTCTTGTTTTTGTTCGTTTGCTTTACCAGTTCATCATGTCTTCAAGCAAGAAAGAGTCTGTGAAAGGAAAGATAGAGAGAACTGTTGGTGGTGCTAGGGTTATGGGTTTGCACACAAGTTCTTCCTCTCAATCTAAGAAGAACTCAAGAACTCCTTCCAAGAAGCACTACAAGTCTCGTGCAACCCCAATGCAAAACCCAGAAGCCCCTGTGCCTGAGGAAGTCTCCAATACTTCTGTCTCTGCAAATGTTGAAGATGATGTCGCGACATTGTCTGATAAGCCTGCCAAGGAAGTTTCACTCTCAAAGGATTCTTCCTCTTCATCCAAGAGTTCTGATTCCAAGGCTGCAAACTCAATGGATGTTTTGTCAGAGGAATCGATGAAGACCCCTCCCATTGTTCATGATGTCTCTGATGATGAAGATTCAGAGGATGTGCCTCTGGCGAGTGTTGCTGCCAGAATGCTTAAGCGAAGAAGAGCATCTGTTGAAGAAATCCCTGTTGTCAAGAAGAAGAAAACCAAGATCCCTACTGGATCTTCAAAATCAAGGGCAACCGATGCGTCACGGAAAGGCAAGCAGAAAGCTGTGGAATCATCAGGGAAGAAAGCCAAGAAGACTACTGGGAAAAAGCATAAAGTTTCCAGAATTGATTTGGAGACTGAATCAGATGTTGAAGGCGATGTCCTGGACATCACTGCCTCTGAGAAGAAAATGTTCTCTGGTAAGCGTATTCCCTCAGATATTCCTAATGTTCCTCTAGATAATGTGTCTATTCATGCTCCAGAAAATGCCTTCAAATGGAAATATGTCTATCAAAGACGTGTTGCCAAAGAAAGGGAGATTGATTCTGATGTGTTAGCCTGCAAAGAGATCATTGCCTTGATAGCAAAAGCAGGGTTGAGGCAGACTGTGATGAACATAGGAAAATGCTATGACAAGCTTGTGAAGGAATTTATTGTCAATCTCTCTGATGATGTTACTAATCCTGCCAGTCCTGAATTCAGGAAAGTGTTTGTCAGGGGTAAGTGTGTGAATTTCTCTCCTGCTATCATCAACCAAACCCTTGGAAGAAGTGTGGTTGAATTTGTTGAAGAAGAACTTTCTCTGGATACGGTTGCTGAGGAATTGACTGCTGGAAGAGTAAAGAAGTGGGGTTCTGAGTGTGAAGTATGCTATTTTGAATAGGATTGGAGTGGTGAATTGGGTTCCCTCTAACCATACTTCTGTTGTTTCTGCTATGCTTGCCAAGCTTCTCTATCGCATTGGGACTGAAATTGCTTATGACTTTGGCAACTTTGTGTTTTCCCAAACTTTGAAGCATGCAGTTACATGTGCAGTGAAACTCCCCATCTCCTTTCCTTCTTTACTGACTGCTATCATTCTGAAACAACATCCTCATATCCTCACTGTTGATGATGTTCCTGTGCCTAAAGGCCCTCCCATCACCTTGGACCAACGGTTGTTCCTGGACCCTCATGTCCTGGACATTGATCTGCCATCCAGTAGGACATCTGTTCCTGCCTCTATGTCTGCCTCAGGCACTCACAGTGTCATTGCTGAACTTGAGGCCATTTCCAAGGAACTTCAAGAGACGATCAGGATTGCTGCTGCTAGGAAGATTAAGGTGGATGCTCTCATTCAAACTCTCCAGGGGGAAGCTGGTCAAGAGGGTGAGCATGCAGCTGATGCTGAGAGGGAAGGATCTGCAGAAAATGAGGAGGAACACTCCTCTTCTTCTGGTGTTTAGTGCATCTCCTAGTTGATTTTTAGTTGGCCTTGGTTAAATTCTTTCCATCTTTGCCAAATTTGTGCTAAAAAGGGGGAGTAGTAGTAGAGTAGTAGTTTGTTGTGGTTTGTTTTTTTTTTGAAGACTTGGTATTCTGGTTATGTTATGTAATAAGTATGCAGCTTTGTCAAGACAAGACCTGTTCAGGAGATATTTTATGTTCAAGTGTTCAAGTGCTACAAGCTAGCTTCTGTTCAAGTAGTACCATGTTTTGGCTGTTGTGGATGCATTGGTTTGAGGGGGAGTATTTCTGCTGCTGACTCTGATGATTTTGATATTTTTTCCCTCTCTGGTAGTGAAGTTGTTTTTAGTCAAAACAAGACCTGTTCAGGAGATATTTTATGTTCAAGTGTTCAAGTGCTACAAGCTAGCTTCTGTTCAAGTAGTACCATGTTTTGGCTGTTGTGGATGCATTGGTTTGAGGGGGAGTATTTCTGCTGCTGACTCTGATGATTTTGATATTTTTTCCCTCTCTGGTAGTGAAGTTGTTTTTAGTCAAAATTTGACAAAGGGGGAGATTGTTGTTCCTTTGTTGTCATCAATTTTGTTAAAAACAACCTGATGTCCTAGCCGATGTTGTGACATCTGCCTTGATGAAGGCCAGGACATCCGCCCCTGCTGGCATGCAAGTGGGTCCCTTGTGGTTATGCTTTATGGTATGATCTGTGCTTACTTGAAGGTCAAGTAACTGTGTGTTGGGAGCCAGTTGCGGGTTGTTATTGTTGAAGCAAATCTGTGATTAAAAAGATTTGTTTCTATTTTTACTTGTTGATCACTCATATCAGATCTTGAAAGATTCTCTGCTGATATGAGTTGGATCAAAGTGTTCTTCAGCCCAAATAAACCCTAGCCGCCTCTGCTGAAGTATATATTGACAAAGACCTGAAGCTTGAAGTTGATCGAGAGAATTACCTTGAAGATCAAGTGTTCTTAAGAGTGTAAGTTGTTCTTTGTCTTTGTTAGTTGTGAACTCGTCTTGCTCACTGATTCTATAAAGTAAGACTGAGTTCTGTTTTGTGTTTGAGTGTCAAACAAACCTTGTGTTATTGTTGTTACCAATCACTGTGGCAGTGATTGAGGAAAAGTGAGAGGGGCTCTCATACTTAGGCTGTGGTTCTAAGTAGAATACCACTGGGTAGATTAGGTTAAGAACAATGAACTTGATGTGTTCATGTGTGTCTGTAATACCTAGTTCTTGAGATAGTGGAATTCCTTTTCATTGGGCGAAAGCTAACCAGATGTAGGTGTAGTTTCACCGAACTGGGTTAACAACTTCCTGTGTCTTGTTTCTTTTAGTTGTTTGTTGTTTTGTGTTCATGCCTTTCAGACATATGATGTTCTAATCGATTGTCCCAGCATCGTGCAGGACATTTGTTCTAAGGGATCTAGAATTTCAAACCGATCAATCTCCCGCCTCAAGTTCCAACAATTATCGGTGGTGTGCCCTAACGTTTTGTGATACTCACACCATCGGTTTGTATCCACGTTGGCTGGTGGTCGCCTAGGAGGCGGCGGGTATTGCACCGTGTTTGTTTGTGCAACTGCCTTCAAGATAGTGCTTAGAGGAGCATTCAATTTAGTAAGTGGAACAGGAGTTGGCGAGGGTGCTTGTTGACCAGCCGGGGCTGCCGCGGTACCTTGGGGATTCCTATGCCACGTATTCTGGAACCCGGGCTTGGTATTTTGATAGGGGTCGGGTCTTGGAATACGAGGAGTTTGAGCTACCCGTGTATCCTTTCCAGTCTTGTTCTTTTCCTGAGAAACTCCGCCAGGCTGGACGTGTTTTCTCCCCTCCTCCCTTTCTTTCCTCTTTTGATCATCTTACTCAATCAAAATGAATTCTTGAACGCGAGCACGAAGATCCATCATGCCTTAGCCGGTCGTCTAGTCAAATCTCGGTTCAAATCACCCGCCCTGAGGCCATTTTTGAAAGACGCCAGGCAGACATCTGGATTGTCTTCCTTCAATTGAACCGCCATTTTACTGAATCGCGCCATGTAGTTCTTGAGCTTCTCCCCTAGCTGTTGATGTATGCTGATAAGGTCAAACATGGTTGCCTTGGTAGTTTTATTGGCGGAGAATTGAGTTAAGAATTTCGTGGACAAATCAGTAAAATTGTCAATGGAAAAGGGCGCTTGTCGGATAAACCATTGCATCGCCATCCCCTTGAACGTTGACGGTAACAATCTACACTTCACCTCATCTGTTGCTCCTCCGATAACCATTTTTGTGTTAAAGTAACGCAAGTGTTCCATGGGGTCAGAGTCGCCTGAAAAGGCGTCCAAAGCCATCGTTTGCAGATGCTTTGGTATACCCACCCTTGTGATGGCGGGAACAAAAGGCTGGAACTCGACAACATCCTCGGCCTCGAGCCTTTGTTCTTGCTTATAGTCTTGTCGTTGGGTTAAATACTCCACCTGGGCTTGCAACTGCTCGTTCTGGCTTTGTACTTTTTGCAAAGTATCCAACATTTGTTGCAAGGCCGCCGGAGTGATTCCCGTCACTACTTCTGGTGCTTTTCTCGGAACGCTGTTTTTGAAGTCGTCCAGATTCACGTATTCAGGCGGCGCTGATCGTCGCCTGACTCCTGGATCTGATCTAGCTATCAGATCTGAAGGTCTCCCCGGAGCGGCATTCACCAACGACACCGGTGACTGCGCCACCGAGTGAACCCCTTCCGAAGAAGCCTCCTGCTCCGGCTCTTGAGGCACTTCATGGTTGTTGTATCGTCCGCCGCCGCGGCCGCCGTGACGACCACCACCCCTCCGACGATGATCGCGGCGGCCCACGCCACACGAACGGGTTTCCATGGATCTTAAAGCTCACCGTCTACGTCAAGTTGTAGATCGAGGTAAGACCCACAGACGGCGCCAATGTTCTGTACTAGGGAGATCTGACGTAGAAGACTGACAGAAAGTAAACCCTAGCAGAGTACTAAAAATATCATAAAAGGAATATTCTCATTAAATGTTCAAAAGGTGCTTTTTACAAGGTGTTGACCTCTCCTTTTATAGAGGAAGTGATCATGATGTGGACTTTTACTGTACTTGGGCCTGACAACCGGGGCCCAAGTCTTTATGCACATAAGACAAATCTAAAGGAATCTTCCAGCTGGCGTGTGGGCCTGACTAAAGGAAGGGCGGGATTCGATGTTGTTCCGTGAATCCTGCCAAGGTGTCTTTCGTTCATCTGATTACTTGATTTGGGCGGGCATGAGTATAGTTAGTCCCGCCCATTCCAATCACAAGTTACATGCTACTACTATTATATTTCATTTTTTTTGTGATTGTTCTATTTTTCTGGTCTGGATTTAAAGTTTGCATGTGTTGACTTTAGTATATAGATCAACATCATATCCATTTATCTAGCCGTTCCTTGATAAGATAAGCTTTTGATGCAAGAAACCAATCGTCAATCTCAATAGTACAAAGTGTACTGCACCAATTCCCATGCTGAGTGGACTCATTCCTACACTCCTATATGTGTGCAAGATCATTTTCCCAAGTTGCTTGTGAAATCCATTTTCGTTTAAGGATATAAAGATTCGGAGGTTGCAGACAAAAATTCTAATCACATGATGTGAGAATGGATTTTTCCCAATAGAAACTTACAAGTATTATAGCTTATGAGTTATTAATTTTTACTTGAAAATAAAATAACCAAATATTAGTTTGTACTGGGAGATAGAAAGAGAGAGAGAGAGATTTTGCATCTTTAAACTTTGCATGTGCTTATTTTGTCAACTAAATTGATATATGCAACATAGCAATGTCAAAGTTCCAATTACCAATGTCAAATTAGGAGATTGGTATAGAGGCAGAAACAGGCTAGGAAACCCTTTATGCTCAGGCATCTAAGTTTTCCCATGACCAATTTCCTTAGTTCCGTTGGTTTCATTGGAAGGTTGAAGGGATATTGGAATATCAGAATGGAAGCTTTGAGTGCTAATCTTTCTTATTGAATAGGAATGTGTTTGAAAACATTTTCTACAAGAAAAGGCGGATTCTGAATAGGCTCAATGGGATGATAGAAACCTTGGGCCGGGAGAGGTTACAACCCTTTCTTAGAAGATGTGTGTGCTAAACTCGGGAAAGAATATGAGGATATTACCGAGTTTATGTGAGGTAATCTTAGAAGATGTGAAGTGCCTCACAATTCAAGAGAACTATTATCATCTTTATAGAAGTGCCGAGTTTATGTGAGGTAATCTTAGAAGATGTGAAGTGCCTTAATCATGTGCCTTTATAGAAGATGTGAAGTGCCTCACAACTCGGGAAATATACCATTAATCATGTGCCTCCATACCTTTCACATATATGTTTTGTTGATGATCTGGTTATGTGCTAATATAGAGAAAACAGGAGGTTATTAAAAAGATTATTGATTTTTTTGTTTAATCTCTAAGCAGAAATTGAATATAGGGAAAGCTAGAATCCATTTCTCTAAGAATGTACTCCACAATGTTAGAGAACAATTGAGATCTCTTTTTGGTTTCCTTAGAAGTTAGAACCAGTGATTTGGTCAAATATAAAAACATCATTCATTATTATATATAAAGATTGTAATTTATATATTATTATGTTCTCATATAAAAATACTCAGTAGATACATTAAAATTGGTTTCGGCCCATATAGACAATCTAATTACTTATGGTTTTAATCTATAATTTTCAAAATAATTTTAATTTTAGTCCACATTTTGTAATAATCCTACACTTAACCGGCGGCTATGTGGCTGACCAATGGCCAGTAGGTCACCGTTGCCACGTGTTAAGAGTAATTTTATATGACATATGTCGTTATCAAGTTAAATATGATCATAGCTACCACTTATAGTAAAAATTTCTTAGAGATAAAAAATGGTAATCTTTCATGGAGTGAATATTTTTTTCTTATAAAAATTAAAGAACTAGTCATTCATGTAATTTTTTGAAGCAAAGCCATGATTACTTTGAACGCGTTGCAAGTAACGCATATGCCACATCATTGACTTATTATTGAGCGAAATTTGAAATTGAAATTATTTGTTAAGAGGACCGAAGATAGTATAAGAACTAAAAATTACATCACAAGTCTATTAATATAGTTCAAATTTATATAAAAGTCTCTTAGCATGCATGAACCTTGTTTTTTGCATAAGACATTAAAATCAAGAATATGGGAATATATCCTCTTTAGGTTTTTCAGTCATCTGATGTCACTGTACTCACTTGCTTAAGAATAGGTAATGAAGGTTTGATATTGCAACTCGTATATATTTTCTGAATATCAAATCTACTTATCCTAGCTAGGTCCCACTAAAATGACTTGGACTTTACCTTGAAGGAATGGTATGTACATCCTCCTGCATCATAATAAAGTCCCAGCATTATTGGTTTTGACTATTAGGGCATGAGGCATTTCCTATATAGAGATACTGTGTATCCTTTGCACACACCCATGTATTAGAATATGTGCACCTACTTATATATTCCTATAGTAATACAAATCGAAATAGGAAAAAATAAAAAGAAATATATATATCAAATCATGAGAAAGCATTGAGCATCATTTTCAAGAGCTAACTTCCTAACGACAAAATCATGTGTCTCACAAGCATGACCTTCTGAGCCCAACTCATAGTGCATTTAGTGCAGCATGTGGAACATATACTCCTTTAACAGCTTGCATTGTCATACACGTAACTTGATGAAAAAGACATGGTATAGTACAAGAGTATTGTTCCACACACAATTAAATTCTTTGAGTACAAGAATTATAGATGAGAATTGAAACAAGTAAATTTGCTTATAAAAAAAATGAGAAACAAGCAAATTACCATTAAAGAGTATTTGTTACTTAATATTAATCTTGAAATTATTCAACAGTCAATAATTTTTTACGGAGATATATACATTTTTCGAACACTCCTCCTCCAAATATGAATATGTCGATAGTGCACATATACATATTTCGACTTATTAGTGATGGCTCATATTTCACACTCCTCCTCCGACATATTCATATTTCACACCCCTCTTTAGTTTGAATAATTAATTTTTCATTTTTAATTCAGAATTATAATTAACATCTTAATTCCCAGGTAGTTCTTGTATTATTTTAAAAGGTTTCTACAAGAATGAATTTTTTTAAACCCACCCTAAACCTACATTTTTTTTGTACACGAACACCCTGAACCTACTAAGGATAAGCAAGAATCAGGACTAGGAGTTGGATTGTACACAATTGATATCCAGAACTTGGCCCAAATGATTCTCATGATATGTTGTCTGAGCCCAACTCAAGATTCCAATTAAAGTCCATATAAGTCCAGAACAATTCGATATTGCCTTCTATTGAGCTCAACCTGGTTCCATGTTTTCAAAATTAGAGGAAATCAAATGTGAAAAGTATAGTATTGCTGTATTGGTGCCCACCCCTTGACAGTGAAGTGCACGGACAAGCGTTTACGACTATCATTCAGCTTGAAACTATTTGACCCAAAACAACCAAAATTTAGGCCTTTCGCCCATCCAAGCTTATCACCACACTTCTTGCTCTCTTTTTTTTTAAACTAAAACAACACAACTTCAATTTTATTAAACTTTGATAATTAGATATATAATGATCTAAAGCTTATTAAGATAATCTGTAAACGTCAATTGTCACACTGATGCTGTGGTCCAAAGTCGAAAGGCATCTTTCACCATTCAAGGCATATTGTGTTTACAACAAGCAAACTGACAATTGTTTCATTTAGTGTCTCTCTATTGTTGATGTCAGAGATAAGAATCCAGGGTCTCATTTGCAGCAATCTATACGGATCCTCTCATAAATTCCCCTGTTTCCATTTCGATTTGTATTATTATTACACATCTTTATCAGTGGTTTGTCTTCGTTTATGTCAATGTCTAACATGCACAATTTAGAAAGGAGTACTACTATTTGTGGTTAATTAAAAATCTTAATGAAGATACTTTATTTAAGGACCCCAAACATCAAAACGATGAGTCCTTTTACTGTGGATATCACAATATGGGTTGGGTAGTTGAGTAGCAAAAAATTTCATAATTTATGTATCTTTCAAAAACACCATCATGCAATTAATTCTCTATCAACTCTTAATACATCTTAATCAACAGCCTTTGATTCGATATGCCTTTTTATTCTCTGTCGGCCTCGCAGAATAGATCCTTGTTTTTTTTTTCTAAACACAAATAAATTAAACTTTGGAAATATTAAAGGCATATTCATATCAATATTTTCCTAAGGGTAGGAATTCATTTGACAGAGTTCACACTCATGTTCTGGTTTATAAATAAATCAATATTCATTTGTTATCCATCACGCCACATTTGTTTTTTTAAATTCATTGTACTTTCTGCAGCGGTAAAAACCGAAGCTCAAGGACGAGTCAAATTTCTCTCTTAATGGTAATTTGCGGCGGTTCCACTAAACAATGTTTCTATTCAAGTGGTTATGCCCGCTATTGCTAAAAACCGTAGCATGAAGTAATTTTGGGGTGTTCATAATTGATCCAATCTAATAAAAAATTAAAAATCGATCCCAAAAATTGAGAAAATCGATTTTTTATTAAATTGTATCAAAATTCGGATTTGAATTTCAAAGCCGAACAAATCCAAACCAATAGTTTTCAAATATATATAATTTTATGTACATGTAATATCATTCATACTTACACTCCTGATCGGCTTCTCCTTGTCCTCGTGATGTGTTCACGCCCTTCCGGTTCCCGTCGACGGTGCCTCGCTATGTCTCCGGTGACCCACCTCCTTCCCGACAGATTTGAGGTTGTTGTATGCGGCCTTGTGGGTTTTCAGATCTGTTTCGGTGCTTTTGGCATGTCGCCATGGGGTTTCCTCGTGGTTTTTTGCTTGTGGGTTACCGTTGGTGCTCAGTCTCCATCAGCGTCGGTGACAGAAGGGGTGTTCAAGGGGCTGTGGGTGATTGTTTTGTGGTTGATTGGCTTGAAGAGTGTGGCTTTCTTTGTGCAGTGATGGTTGTTTGCGTTTCTGGCTTGAAAATGTGTTGGACTTTTGCTATATGGTATGTCAATCAGCCTGCCTTTCGTATGGAAGGATGTGTTTGTGTGTTTTATTCCAAGTGATTTATGAGCACGGCTTTGGACCTTGATGTGAGACCTTGGTGGCGTGGGTGTTGGTTGATTGTTTTGCTTCTAGATTGTTTGTTTGATCGACTAGGATGAGTCTCGATGTTGTAGGTGTCGAGCAGCTTTATTAGTTTTGTTGACTTGTTGCTGTTTTTCAATTTTATTGGGTCTTTCCTAGTGCGGTTTATTCTAGGATTTTAGGGGTTTAAAGCACCTTTGCGTGCTTGCTAGCTTTAGCTAGTTAGGTTATTTTACCCATGTTGAGAGGGGTTGTTTCTCAACATTTTATATATATATATATATACATGGAGCATATTAGGTGAGAGGAGTGGTTTATGATGAAAGATGAGAGGAATAATTAATTGCCCTTGGATCAAAATAAAGGGTTCAGATTAATTCAATCATTATAACACTCACGTGACCCTCTTTTTCCCGGTTATCCCTCATTCTCTTCACGTGGAGCCTAATCTCCACCGTGCCTGAAACCTCCTCGTCGTCGCGAAGCTCCTCGCTGCCGTCGCGAAGCTCTTTGCTGCCGTCAAAGACTGAAACTGTAACCTTCTCGCCGTCGCAATTAAGATCCATGTGGTTGTGAAGTGGAGCCGCAAGGCAAAAGGGGGCGTCAACGTAATCTTCGATCCAATTTTTCTTCATTTTCATCACCATGATCTTCTTGCAGGTTTTTCAATTCCAGCCCTTGGATCAGAATAGACGCACGCATTAGATTCTAAATTCAAATTTAGGGGCATTTGTGTAACTTGGATTTTATTTAATTCTAAATTCAAATATTTCTCTCATCTCCCTGGACCCACTCATTTCATTTTCCAAGCACTTTTCCTCTGTCCTGAACCCCACGAACTAACCTCTCTTCTTCCCCAAATTATTTTTCTTCTCCCTCTAAGTTGTTGTCTTCATCCTCCTCTAACGGTAGCTATGAAGCACGGACTCGGACACGGACACGGGCGGGAACGACGACACGGCTAAACTCCAAAAAATAGGATATGGGGACACGGTTTATATATATGTATAATATATATTAAAAAATATGATAATATGTTCACAAAATAAGCAGCAAAATCAAGAGTTTTTTTTATTAGCAAATTGAATATATATTGAAATACGGTTCACAATGGATAAATGTCTAAAGAGGTAGAAAGTAGTAACAGTGGCAAACAAAACAGAGCAAGAAATGAGTAATCTGCTTCTGTCCCTAGGGTAACATAGTAGCATGTACATTAGAAAGAACTCAAAGAAGTAACAAAGTAGCATCGTATTTACCTTTGGCAAACAAAATCAACGGATAACAAAATAGAGCAAGATTTGATTTAATAAGGTTTGTTTCAGTTTTAATTAGATAAGATTTGTTTGATTTTTTATTTTTATTTTTAAGTCAAAAAATGATAAAAAAACAACACAAGTGTCTCATATATGTGTCCAGCCATAAAGATGTGTCGGCTCACTATACAAGCTGTGTCTCAACCGTGTCCGAGCCAAGAAATAATATTTTAAAATTCAGACACGTTTCAGACGTGTCCGACACGTGTCGGTAGCGTGTCTGCAACGTGTCCGTGTCGTCCGCGTGTCGGACACGCCTCTGTTTTGAAGTGTTTGTGCTTCCCAAGACAGTAGTAAACATCCGTCCACCTGTGTGTGTCCTCTGCCGATTAGGCACATCATAGACCGAGTTGACTCGGTCCAGTCGGACTCGCTGCCCACTGAGTTATCGATGTCTTCTTCAAGGAACCCATGCATGAGTACAAAGGTTGAAGTGCTGAAAAATAAGATTGA
The DNA here is from genome assembly GCF_012489685.1 of Lotus japonicus. NCBI lineage: Eukaryota > Viridiplantae > Streptophyta > Magnoliopsida > Fabales > Fabaceae > Lotus > Lotus japonicus. The sequence continues at coordinate 72,710,352 of NC_080042.1, forward strand.
AGCAAGAGGAAGGAAGGAGGGAAACAAAGAATATGGTTTTATAAAATGGTGAGGTAAGTTGCAGAATGGTGAAGAAAGTGAAGCTGGAGAGAGAAAAAAAAACAACGCAAGAGAGAGGAAGAATGCTTGGAAAATGGAATGGGTGGGTCCAGATAGGAGAGAGAAAAAACATAAATTTAGAACTAAATAAAAACCGAAACGCCCCTAAGTCAATTAATTTTAAAGAAGAGAAAGTTAGAGCTTTTTGTCCAAATAAAAAATTGTTGTATGCTACAATACTCCTTCATAAAAGTCGGTGGGAGTATTGTAGCATTCCCCACATATATATATATATAAAATAATTATTAATGACACATACTTATTTATGAATATATATTTAAGTAAATTGAGTTTCAAGTAATAATTTAAAAAATATATATTAAAGTGAACATATATTAAAAAAATATGCTATGTACACTATGCTTCATTACTACGACATATACTTGAGAATAATTTATGATTGGCATGAATTGAGGTAGATATTGACTTACAATCTTTCATGTTAAAGCGTCGCAAGACTTTCATATGATAATTCTTTTGAGAGAGACAAATGTTCATATATTTTCATTTTGGTGAATTTATATCCTTAAAATCTTGTTTCCAGGGCCAAGGTCTTTCATATCAAACTCTCTAGCCGATTGTTCATTCAATTTTTGGATTCATTCGTTGTTGGGGCCTACTGCCAACATGTCATTCACATACAACAACAAGGTGATAAAATCATTATCGTCAAACGTCTTGTAACACCGACAATAGTATGAGGTCCGCCAATTGTATCCAAGGCTAATAATGGAGGAATCAAATCTCTTATAACAACACTTCGACACTTGATTTAGATCGTACATAGATTTTGGTCAACCTGCAAACCAATTTTTTCCCTTTTTCTTTAAAACCTTATGATTGGAGTGTGTGTATGTGTGAGCGCGCGCAAGGTATAAGTTAAATGTAACATACATGGCCATCGCTACTCTAATAGTGGTATGTCTAACCACTAGACAGAACATTTTATAGAAATCAACATCTTCTTTTGAGCATATCTTTTTACCAACTGTCTTGCACGATATACTACTTGATCATTTCCATCATGTTTTAATCTTATAAAACCATTTATTGTTGATGGCTTTACAAACTTCTAAAAGTACAACAAGATCCTATGTCTTGTTTCTGTGTAAGGCTTCAATTTCTTCCTACATTACTGTCATCCACAAAAAAACGCTAAAATAACTCACATTCTGTATAATGATCAACATTTCTCCCTCTTATGTTAGAAGACAGTATGCTTCGTAACATGTCGTCTAAGTGCCAATACGGTTTTCTTATTTGACATATTGTTCGTCGAACCTCAACATATTGTTCGTCTAAGTCCTTGGGTTTTCGATATAGTGTAAAGTGCTTCGAATCATTGCTATTTGACTCGGACCTAATCTAAAAAGTCGAGGCATTTTGAATTGTTTGTTGACACGGACAAAGTCAAGGAAAACCTCTGAAATTCTTTCAATATTGGACCTTGGACATATCATAGTTCTGAATCGAATCTCTTTCATTATATTGGCTTCTTCTAGTTCTTGTACCTCTCATCTTAAAAAGAATCCTCTTCTCCCTACTTTCTATGTGAATAGTAGTAACATATTTAAAAGTGTCATCATTTCCTTGCTCGCGTTACAATTAATTCTCTACTAAGATTACATCCCTGTTGGCAGCGGAATCCCACAAGTGATACCCCTTAACACTGACACCATAACCCAAGAAAATGCATTTCTTGGACTTTGGATCCGACTTAGTTCTTTCTTGGGAATTGTACATCACATACACAAGACATCTAAAACACATGTAGATCGAACCTCACAAAAGAAACAATAATTTCTCTCAATTTTCACTCAGGTAATATTTAGGAGAAGAGATGTTTCAGATGATTATAAAAAGTGATACCAGAGATTTTGATATTTATAGGGATGAACTCCCTCTTTTCCACAGCTCATATTCTTTTGACAATTTTAGAAAATTTTGGCATAAATTTTAGCTTTACACATGGTCAAGTTTTTCTTCCCTATACTTTCAGTTTTGAGTTTTGACACAGGATAGACAAAGCCAAGTCTAACTATTACAACACCAACACCGTTGTATTGTGAAAATGATGAACGAATACTCACCTTCACTAAATAATTTCTCTCTAAAAGGACAGTAATTATCTCCAATCTAATAATCTCTTTTATACGGATCAATTTTATTGTAAAAGTTTTACATAATGTGTTTGTATGTGTGTTGTGTGTTCCTACCTACCCATTTTTCTCATAACACAAAGTGAGGTAGCTGGATCGTTGGCCAATATTTGGGACCAACATATATAAAATCCAAGTTATAAGACGTTTATAAATGAGAGCCTTGAAACAAAAATGCTTGTAATGTAATGTAACCATGGAATTCATGGAATGACTAACTGATAAATATGACAATTTTGTGCAATATAATTTTATTGATGAGGGGTTTATAAAACATCAAAGTTCATTTCCGAAACAATTAATAATGTAACCATGGATTTCCATTATATAGCTCCATACATGTAAATGCAAATTAGAAAAGAATCATTAATGTAGATTTGCCGTACAGGTTTGGCAAAGCTTAGCTATCATGCATGGTCACGTTTTTAGGTCAAGCACTATAGACAAATGTTATTGGAATCCTATCAGTGCACCCCACACAAATTGCCTTCTACTATGAATTTAGGGGCCATGGTACGAGAGCCTTAAATCTGGCTTAGCTGGTCATTCCAAATTAAACCCCATCTTTATTGTTTTGCATTCCATGCTAAGTAAACCCCTCATCACTATTTAGGTGAAAAGAAAAAGCTTTTCCAATTTCAACCCTTCGCTATTAATTAAGGGCTTTCCTTATGTATGAGGTTTAATTTTGATTTGAATTAATTTGATTTCAAATGTTACATGAGTACACGACAATTGTAGATTAGGTGAACTGGAAAACTGTAAATTGTGCTAGAAATATATAGCAAGAAGTTCCACTACTAAAAAAACACGATTTAGCGAGGGATTTTAGCGAGGGAAACAAATTCGTCGCTAATAGCGACGGAATGCGACGAAATCAGCGACGGATTCATGGTATTGGAAATAAAATGTTATTTTATAATTTAGCGACGGATTTGAAACCTCGCTATTGATCCGTCGCTAATTCCCTCGCTAATATTATTTTAATATTTTATCTTGCAATTTAGCGACGGATTTTAACCGTCGCTGATGTCCTCCCGTCGCTAAATCCCTCGGTAAATTTTCTAAAACGTTAGCGACGGAAACTAACAGGAATTCCGTCGCTAAAAATATTGTTTTTAAAAATGAACAATTGTTCTCCCAGATTCGAACCTGGGGCTTGTCTCCAAAAGAGAAGGCTTTAGCCAATGAACTAGATTACATTTATTGTATAATGTTCCAAAATATTTAATTTTAACTATACAAACACTAGTAAGTTAAAAGTTTTCAAGTCCAAACACTAAAACAATCCATTCACTCATACTCTCTAAGAAAAACCCTAACACACTCAGAAACTTCCTCTCGACTCTCACACTCTCATGGCTGCCACCGTGTCCCGCTCCAGTGTCGCCACCGTTGTCCTTCCCGGCGCTCCTACTCCAGCGTTCGCGTGAAGCTGTTTGCAATGGTGAGAGAATCGGAGAAGTGGAGCCAGAGGCGGAGTGGCCGAACCCCGGCGGTGGCTAAACCACAGGAAGTGGAGCCTGCTCCGGAGTCGATCATGACGGTGAGCTTCCTCTTCCATTTCTATTCTTATATTTCATGTTCTCTCTATTCGATTTTACTTTTGCTTGATACGATTTCAAAACATGAAACCCTAATTTTCGTATTTCTGGATCACGCTCTCTCTATTCGAATTTTACCTTTGGTTTGGATTGCTTCTAAGTACTTATTTTTCTTGAAAATGGCTTTTCTACTGTGTTTTTTTATCTTTCCCTAATAGGGGTCAGTTTAGCTTTTTATTGTAACTGTAATATACATTAGATTCTCAACAAATTTGGGTTCTTACAAAATGGTTTCCAGTTCCACTACATTCAATATTTATATAATCTAATAAGTTGTTTGTTCTCCTTTTGCTTGGATTAGTCGGTCACATGTCATCTTCACAATTACATTAGAACAAATGCACAAACTCCATCCAGTTTCTTCCAGTAGTGATACTTCGGATGAGGATATGGGTTAAGAATACCTTTCAGCAAAGTTCCATTTGGTAGATCTAGCTGGATCAGAGAGAGCTAAAAGAACTGGTTCCGATGGTCTTCGTTTCAAAGGTCATAATACTTTATTAGCCTTAATTCCCAGTACACTTTTGCTTCAAATTACTGTGTTGTTGTTGAAAATTATAATGACAAGGATTTAGTGACATTATCTTATCTTTTTGTCAAATAAGTGTACACATCAATAAAGGCCTTCTTGCACTAGGTAATGTCATAAGTGCACTAGGGGATGAGAAAAAGCGAAAAGAGGGTGTACACGTCCCTTATCGGGATAGCAAACTCACTCGACTCTTACAGGTTAGAGAAACATTTTGTTGTTTGACAATTGACAAAACAGTTTTGTATGTACGCGTGTGTGTATTAGCATATAAAGTGAGAGGAGTGGTTTATATTGAGAGTGAGAATAGCTACTTATCAGTAACTTCTGTATGGGAGTTTGCAACCTTAGCTTGACTTGTCTGTTTACCTTTTCTATTTAAAACATGAACTAAGAATTGTATCTTAGTTTCTTAATGCTGGTCTCTAAATAATTCTATTGACACTGAATTGAATAGGGTTCAATCCTACTTGGAATCATGTTCTTTATAAATTTTAGTACCAGAAGCATATTAAAATTTTAAATTCTTGAGTAAGGTCCAATCATCCTGTTAGATTAATACTCTTAAGATGAAAAAGTTATGAAGTATGATGGAAAGCAGAAATTATTATGTGTAATTGCAAATTCCTTACTCAAAGACAACTTAGATTCCCATTTTCTCTATATGCAAAGATGAACTGAGAATTCTTTGAAAATAGGCACCTAGACAACATAAATGCTTAAGTTTTCATGTAGTTCAAGAACTCAGTTTTATTAATGGTTGATATGGCAAGTTTCTCAGCTCTCTTAGTCCGACCCTTGTCACTTTGACTGGCCTAATGCTCTTTGCATTAAGTTTTCCCAGAGTATGTAAATGACACTTTTATGCATATTGAACTATTGGTGTTTATCTTCTGTTTGATTATCAGTTGTTTCACCTTTGGTTATTATATTAAAATCTATACCTACCTCATACTTCGTGCTTCATGGTTTCCTTATTTAAGAACTAGTTAGACCAAGTACATAGGAGGATCTAAATGGTAATTAATTTAACTATTTAAGGTTCATGTATCAGCTATCCATTCTAATGGACCTTTCAGGTAAACTACCCAAGTTTTCAGCTGCTCAGAACCCATGAATCTTGATATTATTTGGTTTTTTAAGTTTTGATAATATAGGACTTGCTAACTTATTTCATGGTTAATCTGTGTCTCAATTTTTAAATGGACTTTATTATCTTTGATAGCATTTTACATTTATTATCTGAATTTTTTGATCTTATTGGTTATTTTTTCTTGGCGAACATGAACCCGATATCCTGAAGAAGGATAATACAAATTTCATGGTTTCTTAGAACACTGAAGTGTCAAGTTTACCATGCTGGTGAGCTAGTTTTTTTCACAGTAGTTTCATTCATTATTAGTTTAATTTCAACTAGTTCCCTTCTTATAGTTCTATTTCCAGCCCATATTCCTGGTTCAATTTTACTCTGTTTGATTATTGCCTATGATTAAGATGTATTTAGTTTTGTTCAGTTCTCTGTTTTTTAGCATTTAAATGTGTGGTAAATAATTGTGTGCATAATATTTTGCATGGCAGCCATCTTATTAAGATGTCGTGCGCCAAAGTGCTTTGGGTTGGAACTTGCGGTTTCATCTCCTCTATAAGCCCCAACATCTCAGGATAGAGGGAACAATCTACTTTGTGTTTCCCTTCTGTGGATGTGAAGCTGCTTGAATCAAGAGGTACATCCCTATCTTTCTAAGTTTGAAGCTACTGAAGGGTTTGACACATGTGCTTGTGGGTAAAATCGTTGTTGGGACTTAACTTAATGGGTTCTCACTATGATGAATTAGATGCTGAGTTTGATGACCTTGTATTTAGATGAATATTTATTTATTTGACACTAATGTTTATAATTATGCTTTTGACATTTTACCATGACTATGTATGGCTTCATTACTATGATTATGTATGGTTAATCAACATGATCTTAAATATGAATGTGAAACTTCAAACTAACAGTAGATTTTGAATTACTTCATTTAGGATTTGGGGAAAATGATCAAACTGAATTGTTATTGTACAAGAAAAATAAAATATGCTCAAAAAATAAAATTCGTCACTTACTTAGCGAGGGAATTAGCGATGGATTGGAAATAAAAATGTCAGGCGGTTAGCGACGGAAGTGTCCGTCGCTGTTGTCGCAAACAGCGACGGACTGCTATGTTTCGTCTTAAATAGCGACGGAGTGTTCCGTCGCAAATAGCGACGGATTGTTATGTTCCGCCGTAAATAGCGACGGACTGTCCCGTCGGAATTAGCGACGGATTCATGGGATAATCCAGCAAATAGTTGCGTGACGGAAATATATAAATTAGCGACGGCATATTTCCGTCGCTGATAGCGACGGATTTGAAAATCCCTCGTTAAATATTTATCGACGCCAGTTTGCACGGCGAACGGTGTTCTGTCGCAAATTCCGTCGCTAAATATTTAGCGACGGAATTTTCCTTCTTTAGCGACGGATTTTGTCCCTCGCTAAATTGCTTTTTTTTAGTAGTGTTCCTAATTAACTCAATGGCAAATTAAAAGGAATTCCTTATTGGGTACTATCTGTGATAGTCTATTGGACGTCGTAATTGAATTGAGACCATCATATTATTATGGGTTTAGGTTTATCTGGCTTGTTTGGTTTTGTCATTTTATATTTCTTTTCAAAGAAAATAAAAACATAAAATGGAAAATATATTTGGTTGATATTTAAAAAACATTTTTTAGAAAACATTTTTTAAAATATAATTAAAATTAAAAAATTGTATGAAAATGAGCTACCATCGACACCAATATTACTGTCACCACCCCACCTCAACCTTCGTCACCACTACCACCGTTGTCACCACTATTGTCGCCGCCTCTATCACTACAGCAAATGTGTCTGCTGCTCCCGCCACCACCAACCAATGAGATGAAAAGCGGTGATGGTGGAGGTTGGTGGTGGTAACAATGGTGTTGGTGGTGGCGGCTGTGGTGGTGGCAACTGCGACAGTGGGTGGCAATGACGACAATGGTGAAAATGAATACAAAGTCAAAACAAAAACAATTTCTAAATTTGAACATAAGATTAGAAAAATAAAAAACAAAATATTTTTCAACCAAACAAGCTCAAGTCTAAAGGTTCTACTTTTTTTTCTTTTTTTTTCACTAATAAAAGTTTTTAGTTTAATTTCCTTATTGTTTTCCTCTATAGTAACTTTTATAAAATTAGAACTTCGAGTTTATTGTTGGAATTAAATTGTTACAAACTCTACTTTTTTTTTTAGATAAGCCACAAACTCTATATGATTAATTATAAATAAATTGTGGCTCAACTCGCTATAACTAGTGTGTATATTATAGACCATCTATTTTAATAATAGATATAAAACATGCCCAATTGTCTAAAGTTATGATCACATTTGTAGCGCGCATCATCTTATTAAAATAAGATTAAAGTACTTCTAAAGTGAAAAATCTTACTACGAACTATATTGAATGGATATCACATCAACTTTAGAATTAGTTATTATCTACCATGTAAATTAACTACATTCTTAATGATGCAAATTATGCAGTCTTCTCTTTTTTTTTGAAAGTCAGTCTTCTCTGATCTAAAGCACCTAAGATTAACCGTACCATCTGTCAATAAAAGTATGTTTTGATCTATTTAATTATTTATTTCTACCGAGTAGAGGAAAACCTCCATCAATTAGCTATTGCTTGATTGCTAAAATGAGAAAAAGGAGAATATGTGCTGGCACCACTTAGTTGCTAAAATGTTCTATGGAGAGAAGATTATGTTTAATTTAATTTTATAATGGAAAGAATTGGGTAGATAATTAATAGGTGTAGACACTGAGAGTGAGAAAATAAGAGTAGATAGAGAAGGATTAAATGTGAAATATAAAATAAAGTGATAAGAAAATAAAAATTAAGAGAAAGATAAAGTGTATATCGAGTGTATGTACTGTTTGATGTTTACATATCGTAACTGTTTTTATAAATGCACATTCTAGGGTTAGGGCTCTGTGTACGCAATGTAAGTTGTTCTCTCTCTCTCACATTCTCTTTCTCTCTCTCTCTCCCTCTAAACCTGGTTTCTTTCTGATTTTGAAAAATAATCCTTGCAGGGTTACAAGCAGAGGAAGGAAGTAACATGAGGAAGCGTCAAGTGGTGGTGAGAAGAGAGGATCCTCAAAGAAACGTGAGGAGTGTGAAATATGGAGAATGCCAAAAGAACCACGCAGCTAATGTCGGAGGCTATGCTGTGGACGGTTGCAGGGAGTTCATGGCGAGCGGCGAGGAAGGGACAAGTGATTCTCTCGCTTGCGCCGCGTGTGGCTGCCACAGAAACTTCCACAAAAAAGAGGTGCAGACTGAAGGATCAGTGAGTGAGTCTTCATCATAATTATAATCATGGTGTTGTTGCTTTCTGTAATATATTCTGTGGACTTGGCTTTTGCTTCTCAAGAGAGAGTTTGGAATATTTTAGCATTTCTAGAAACTATATTGTAAAACTTATGGCTTTCAATGTTTGCCGGTTTCTGAGTGGTTTGTTGGTTTTCGGAGAATTTCACCCCACCAACAGGTCTCGGTTTGAAACCAGCAGAACACCGAGATGATGCATGTGTGTAATTAAAGGGGGGTAAAAAGGCAGGGGTAAATCAGGACTTGATTTTGTGATGAGGAGTGTAAAGTTGCTGATATTATTCTCTTCTTAGCTAGTTACTAGATTAAACCTAGTTTTTTTTTATAAATTTTTCTAGTTTCTGCTTAAGTTCCCTATGTAAGTTGTGGTATGGATTTGGTTAATGGCTAAAGCAGTATTTTTGGTTTGAAAATCATGGTTTTAGTTTTGGTTTTGCTTTAATTTCTTCTGTGTCTTTTTGTGGGATGTTGATTTTGATTCCATTCCAGATCATATACCAAACCCACTAAGCTTTGCCACCATCTTTGTCCATTTTTCTCTTTTTCTATTTCGACAACCCTGCCGTATCAGAATTAAATTTTCCACCTTCATCAGGACAGTGAGTTGAGGAATTCACCATCACTCTTACCATAACATGCATGCCAGTTTTCCATGTGTCATGTATAACAAATGTGTAAAAGCTGCAATTATATGTAAAATTTGCATTTATGTTCTAATTAGCAAAGCTCTAAAATGCTAACCACATGTTCCTGATCTCTTTAATTCACTCTCTAACTGGTTTTGGTAGGTTCTGCTACAATGATCACAGTACCTCTAATCCACTAGATAGTGTCGTTTTGAAACCACTTTCATGAATTCTTCAACGGTCCACATGTCTAATCATGTTGGTTGTTGAAATAAAAATCATTAGCAACTTCTTAAAAGTTGGTTTTAAGCATCTCAAACTGATCATAGGAGGTAAAAGTTGGGTAAGAACTCATTAAATATGCTTTAATATTTGCTGAGTTTTATCTTTACTTAGCTAGCTAGTGCATGTTTGCCAAAATCTTCAAGAATTAATTTAAAGCCAATGTTTGGAAACTCGTTTAAAAATCACTAAGAAGGAAAAATCATGGTAAATAGAAGCAAAAGTTCAGGGAAGTTGCATCTGTCCCACCACGATTTTGGTTGTATTGTGGTTTTCAAACGAGTTTCCAAACAGACACTGAGTAGTTTCTAGCTAACATAATTGATTATGGAGAAAAATAAGTTCATACAAACATTTATTATTTGGTCCATGCAATTGAAAGTAACAAAAAAGGCATAGCTATAAGCTACCAAGCCTAGAAATGTATTCCTAGAATATAATATATGAAGTTGTTCCATGCACATGTTCAGTTAAAAACTATATAGATAGATGCAGTTAAAAAGAGCTGATAAAAGCGGGTTTAATTAAAGAAGAGAGAACTAAATTAAGAACATGGTGAGATAGATTAGAAGAGTACTACATACCTTTGCATATGGTGAGGGACAGTGTTGATATAGCAGTGGGAACTGAAAGTCACAAAACATGAGTCGTTTTTGCTGCTCTAACAAGTGGATTCTAACTAAAATTAACATGTAAGAATGTGCAAAGGGGATGAGAGCACCTTCTTGTGCCCTATAGCTATTAGCTTTCATAAAAGGAGATAGCAAAGTACCACTTTTTTGTGCTTTTTCATGTGAGGTGCTGCAAGCAAAAGTGGCACTAGTTAGGTATTTGAGCATACAAGGAACAAAGTTTCTGGTATACTTAACACTCATTCAGGTACATGTTTATTCCGAAAATACTTCATCCAAAGCCTTGCTACAATTATCAACCATATGGCTAAAGGAGTGTTCCACAATTTCACAATTATTTTTCCAAAAGAAAGAACTTTTCAATCTATATCAGAAGTTAGGAACCAGCAACTGTCAATCTTGATTCCTTTACATGTTTAATTCATTGCACTAAGATTCTTCCAACCTTCAATATACATTCCCATGTGTACACAACTTGATAAATCAATGTCAGACAAATCTATATTATTGCTTCATGGAAAATTTCTGCTTTGTTTAAAACTTTAAATATAAGTGCAATCTTTTTGTGTACCATCCTCATGTTTAAGAATTTATGCATTCCATCAATTTTCTTTCTCCTTTAATACTGTTATTGGGGTCTATCTAACATGAACTATGATTTACTAGTTAGGTACTGAGTTTCAATACCTAATCCATAACAAACACCATCTATTCATGAGCTAGATCATCATAATATCCTTGACTTCTTGATATTTGTAAGTGATTTTATTCTCCAAATATGTTGCATTATTCCATTTCCAACTATTCAACAAGCTTTCCCTCTTCCTGTTTTCACTTGATAAATAATTTCCGCTATTGTTCATGACAATCCTAATCTTTCTGTGATGGCTTTAATTAGCAAAGTTGACAACAAAGAGGAATAACAAGTACTGGTTTTTTTTTGGGTCAAAAACAAGTACGAGTTAAAATGAATGAGTTTTTACTCTTGGGCTGTATTTGTCTGTATATTGGGCTTTGGAAAACTATTATAAGGTCTCTACGTAAAGGGATATTTTTTTCTCTTTTGGGCCATTACAAGATAAAAACGCTTAAACAAGCAGTTTTTAATTTGGTTCACGAAAACAAAAAACAGTTCTTAATTTGTTAGACGAAAGTGCTTCATGCCACGAGACGAAGTTCGTTGCTAAGTTTTATTCTCTTTTTATTAACTATTGATTTCAAATCTTATATCATTAATAAAGTTAACTGGACAATGATTGGTTGGAGTACCCATTCGTTAAATTCATGAGTCCAATCTTTCGAGCCATATTTCATTACTCTTGGTTAAAACATTACAAAGAATAACGACCATTTTCCGGGATGGACCTAGAAAATAAAAGGGCTTACAAAAGTTCTCGTCACTAGCTTCTAACTTCTATTCTTAATTGGTATTTGCATTACAACTTATCTTAGTATGGTACTACCATGCTTACTTTATAGGCTATTAATATTTTTAGTTGATATGTGAGACATATAATTCAATTAGTTGGAGGTTTTTCTTTTTAAGAGAGGAGACGAACCAACTACCGTTACCTATTTTACCTATAATGATAGTAAACATTTTGGATGGCAAGTGCGATAGTCCTTGTCATGTATTTAGTTCCGCCTTTACTCACTAGTATTGGCTAAAAGCTCATACTAATGGTGTAAAGCTGATGCTAACTAAACAAGATTGAACATCGGTATCGTGGTGGACTTGTCTAACCAGGTTGCACAAATATATTAGTTTCAGCAAGCCAATACAAATTTTGTGATCAGTTAAGCCAACCTTAGTCAAATGTTAATTACTAGAATAAAAATTAGATACAAGTTCAAAATTAGTGTCGGGTTCGCAAGTTTTTCAATTTGAGCTCAAAATTATCATCACTTGTCAATATAATATCATCCACATATACAATCAAGATAGAATTCTTACTTTTTGTTAAATGTTTATAGAATAACATGTGATCCAACTTGACTTTGGGTATAACTATGTTCTTTTATCATGATTTCAAACCGCTCAAACCCTACTCAAACTTAAATACAATATACATTTACGGTTTACCAACAAATTAGCTAATATTGTAAATGTTTTTTTTTTCTTGTCAACAATATTGTAAATGTTAGATCTAGGTGAACCCATTCAAGGTTCTTAGTTCTTATTTTTTAGTTAAGAACTAAGAACTGAGTTCTTAACCACTGGAGGGGATGACGTTGAGTTCTTAGTTCTTAAAAATAAGAATTAGGTTCTTAGAACATCTCTAATGCAAGGTTCTTAGTTCTTATTTTGGAGTTAAGAACTAAAAACTAATAACTTTACCATTGGAGGTGCTTACATGTACTCCTTAGTTCTTAAAAATAAGAACTCAATTCTTATATAAGGAGTTTTGTTTTTTGAGTTCTTAGCTTAAAATATTAATTATTTCTCTCTCATCCAAATTACTTTATTACTTTATGAGTTTTGTTTTATTACTTTATGAAAATAAAAAGGATAAATAATGTGGTTGGTGAGACCAAATGAATAGTAGTAAGAACTAGGAACTAAGAACTCATGGTTGGAGCAAAATTGCTTGAGAGTTGCTAAAACACATGTGGCAATACATGCCCACATGAATAGTGCTAAGAACTAAGAAATAAGAACTATAGCATTGGAGATGCTTATATAAGAAGTTTTACTTTTTGAGTTCTTAGCATAAAAAATTAATTTTTTCTCACTCATTCATTTAATTTAAGTATTGAATTAGCATTTAAATTTAAATCAAAATTATATGGAAATAAAAAATATTAATATAATGGTATTGTGGGACCGAATGAATAGTGCTAAGAACTTAGAACTAAGAGCATCTCCAATGGTAGTATTTAATGTTAAATACATACTCATATGAGTATCTATTACCATTGGAGTACATATTCAATTCCAACATGGCTAAGAGCATCTCCAATGGTAGTATCTAATGTTAAATACATACTCATATGAGTATCTATTACCATTGGAGAACATATTCAATTCCAACATGGCAAATATGAGTATGTGAGAATAGATACTCTACACTAGACTTGAAAAGTGAGCTTGTATTTATTACAAGCACTTACAATTAATATAATTGTATATAAATAATAAAATATACAAATGTGATGTTAATGATGAGATTCACTATAGAAACTTTTAAGAGTTGTTGGGTTGGAGTAAAAATTTAGTAAAGTAGTGTAGATGATGTGGCATTACGGGGAATTGTCAAATATGAAGTGTAGATATTTTAGTGAGTATGATGAATGTAGATGCTCTAAGATGAGTATGTGGGAATATATACTCTACACTAGACTTGAAAAGTGAGCTTGTATTTATTACAAGCACTTACAATTAATATAATTAGATTATAATGAAAATAAATAATAAAATATACAAATGTGATGTTGATGGTGGGATCCACTATAGAAATTCTTTAAGAGTTGTTGGGTTGAAGTAAAAAGTTAGTAAAGTGATGTAGATGATGTGGCATTATAGGGAATTGTAAAAAATGAAGTGTAGATATTTTAGTATGATGCATGTAGATGCTCTAAGAACTCATGGTTGAAGCAAAATCTGCAAAGAGTTGTTTAAGCACATGTGGTAATACGGGCCCACATAAATAGTGCTAAGAACTAGGATTGAAGATGCTCTAAGTGACTTGTTCTCAAAATAATATTTTTTTAGTTTAAGTCAATTGTAGTATATGCACGACTTAAAATAATCTACTTAGAGAATAAAAATAGAAAGAAATTTTGAATGTGTTAAAAAAACTGAGATTATAAAAAAAACGAGCATTAGTGAGCAGAGTCAAACTAGCTAGGTGTGTATAAAAACGAATCGTCATATATTTTTCTTATGTTAAAAAAGATTACTTATAAAAACTGTACACAAAAAGATTTCTTACAAAAAGACCCATTTAGAGTTTATCGAGGCCCAATATACTGTACTTTTTATGTGTTGACAAAAATCTACTATGCTTGTTTATTAAAGAAAAAAACTGATCTGATTTTTATTATGCATACAATTTAATTTTTGTTCACATACTTAAAGACCTGGGTAGGTGTCTTCTACTTGTAATACAAGTTACTTAGAGACCAATCAATAGTATAATCATTTATTAATTAATAGTTATATACCATACATTTTTTATGAATATACGGATATAGACCCCAATAAAAATAAGACAGTTTTTTCTTCATTCCGTTGATGTGTGATGTATAATTAACTAGTAGATAATTATGCCAATCACTACCTCAAATATATAAGTTCAAGAGTGAGCATCATTTTAGTAGAGAGCCTAACCAAGCGTTTTGTGAGGTGAAAACACGCGCTGATAAACCCGATATTGTTGAAGGATGAAGATGGAGATTGCTCGAAATAGGTATATATATAATGGACCACCGAAATAGAAGTGCCATGATCTTTATGCTGTAAATTGTGTGGTCCTTTACCATTTGTTTGCTTTGTTCAAGCTAAGTATTGCTTCTTTTAATGTTTTTTTTTTCTTTTTCAATCCTTTTTATGTCCTTGGACATGGTATATAAATTAGGGCAATGAAGAATAGCGTTGTTGGTAAGATCTAGGATCAAATCTCTGAAGGAGAAATTTGGTCGATTAAAAAAAAAATTGAGTTTAAGTTAAATAGTTAAAAGACATGAATTAGTAGTAGTTGATCTTAATGAAAATGGATATTGAGTCCCTACTAAAATTTATTTGGAATATACTTGAAAGTTAACACTCTTTGATAAGCTTTATTTTTCAAGCACTTCTTATCAGAGTTTTTTTTTTTTACAAACACTTCTTATAAGAGTTAATCCCACAGTAGAGTTTTATTTTTGAGTTATATATATACTTTTAGTTCTTGTAAAATTTGGTTGTAAAAAATATTATAGAAAAAAATCTTCAACATTATTAAAATGTATGAAAATAGTCTTTGACATTCGTAAAATATGTTAAGCGCTTATGTGATAACTGGATTAGTCTCTGACTTTTTCACTATTCATTCTTTCCATGATTAATTTTTATGTCTCATAACTTTTATAATTTGATCTAACCCTCAAGAACATGAAAGCATTTTCGTGTGACAACATCTCATCTAGCAAAAGTTAGTAAATTTTTTATTACAGATTTTACTATTAGAAGTTAAACATTAGTACCAACTGTAGCCATTTAGTTGTTGTAGTTGTAGGAGCTTTCACGAAAATGACCCCATGTCGTTTTAGCTACATAATTTAAGTACCCAACCTCATAGATGAGATTAAAGAGAATTCAAGCCACTAGACATTAGTGCAATTCTCTTGTAAAGGCCTCATAATGACACGAAGCAGACTACTGATTGGTGAGGGACACTGGGAATCCAATGAAAATGGGTAGCAACATAGGTCATACAGACTTTTATGTCCTAAAGGTTGAGATTAATATACCAATTCTGCGAATTTTTCCTTTTTGAAAAGTTCCCTGCGAAAACTGTTTTGGTTATTTTTAGGAAACTTGCCAAATTCTCTTAAATAATGGCACATGGGGCATGTTCAATTGCAAACCGAGTTCTGCTCAGCCTAGCTAGTAGAAGGCCATCATGATATCCATCAGATGGGACGGCACCTTAGAAAAATTAGACTACACTGCATCTTTAGCTCAATTTAATTTTTTCTCATAATTATATTATTCAGGAGCTACTCATATATGTAGAAACACGTTCTAAAATTGAAATCAATTTCATGAAAAAGGTATGTCAGTATTAGTAATTTATTCTGAAAAAATATAGAGTTAAGTGATTGAACCAGTCCAATCGGATAACCAGGAAATCGGATAAGTGATTGGTCAATTAGATAAAAAAAAATGTACATTTCAGAACATTTGAAAACTAGTTAAACAGGATCACAACTGATTAAAATATGTGCTTTTTAATTGACCTTAATCAGTTTGGTTCAATCATGTTTAAAAAAAAACTAAAAAATACTGATATTTTTATTTTAAATTTAATAAAAAAATATTTCATTTAAACAACTGCCTAATAAATAGTGAAAATATCCCCCACAGGCCACATACATGAATTCTTACTTTTCTCCTTTCATTATTCATTTTCTAATATACATTTCTGATGATTTTATATCAATTTGAAATTTAATATGACATAATTTCTTAACACTTTATGCTAATAAATTATTTTACATGTTATAGAATATTTAAAATATATATTTAATTATTAGGTTCAACCACAGTTAATACATAATTAAACCATTGAACCAAACCAGAATATTTAACAGTTCATTTATCGGTCCGGTTTTAAAATAGTGAATCAGCAAAATTCAGAATTTTTTTTGTGAACTGCTACATTCTGATTTTTTTTTTTTGTCAATTCTAAATTCTGATTTGAGTTAGATGGGTAATCACCACAAGGGTGGACTTATATTAGCTTGCGTAATTAACATGACTCCCAACCCAAGACTCATATAAGCCTCATAACGTGAGAGCCCAATAGGTATTTTGAACCCAGTACATATGGATTAATGTTACAGTGTTATTTCAGGATCAATTGTGTATGATTGAAACAAGAGGAAATAACAGCTAAAGATTCAAATTAGACACATGAATTGTAAAGTTGTCATTTGAGGTTGAAAAGTAGATAAATGTACATTTGAGCTTGAAGAGTAGATAAATGTACCGGCCTACTTATTATGTGTTTAAATTTAAGCTTTATTTAAAGAATTGGCGGCCACAATGATCGAACTCTAGACCTCATAGAGACTCTGATGTCATGTCAAACAACCGGGTGGGGTAGGTAGCTCACATGGTTGAGCTAAGGGTAATTGTAGGTGAAGAGTCTGGGTTCGAACTCTGAGGAAGGATAATTTGTACTAATTTACTAACAACAACATTTACCTATAAAAATAAAAATAAAAATCATGTCAAACAACCAATTACCTCAAAAGGTTAAGTTGTTGGGTAATTCTACATGAATGATTTTATATTATATTTTAACACTAACACACCCTCTCAAGTAAGAGCTCACTTGGGCTTGAAGAGTAGATGATGCACGGACTCACTATAATGTGCTTAAATTCTACTTTTTATTAGATTAGATATTGGGGGTGGCAATGATCAAATTATGAACCGCTTGGCCATAGAAGTTTTAATTCCATGCTACGCAATCAATTATCTCAAAAACTTCACATATTGAGTAAAAGTCACTTGAATAGTTTTATATTATTTCTTTTTAACATAATTTCACAATCAATTTTGTAGGATTGGAACAAGAGGAAAATAAGTACATTGCAAATATTTAGCTATATCTAGATTGATTCTTTAGGGTGAATTAGCTAACGGCAGCCAGCAGAGCTTTTCATTTTAATAATCAGTTCCCATATGAAGAGGGGAATTATATGGTGTCATCAACCTATCAAACCCAAAATTCAGAATATTAATTGATTATATATAAAAAGATATCTATAGTACATTTCTCCATAACACAATCTCAGCATATTTCATTTGGGGGAATATTATCTATCTATTACAGAGGATGGAATTTACCAGTACCAACTTTCAAATGCATTCGATGCGTGGCTGGGAGTTGATGTGCTTTTTAAAAAATGATATGTACGTTCGGTTCAATCAAGACACTAGACACTAGTCTAAGAGCAACTCCAACCCACAATTCCTTATTTGGTTTCTTAACACACTATTCAGCACTATTCTACACTATTCCTGTGGGCCCGTACTGCCACATCAGACTTAAGGAACTCCTAAGGAACTGAACCAGATTTTGCTCCAACCCATGGTTTCTTAAATTACTATTTGAAGGGTCCCACCCGTGTCCCACCATACAACATTAATTTATAATATTTATTTTCACCCAATTTAGATTTAAAATTTAAAATTAAATCAATACTATAATTAAATTTAATTATTTCCTTTTAATTTCTTTAATTAATTAAGAATTAATGTTTGGGCTGAAAGTTTAAAAAAAAAATTGGGCTCCAAAGATGATTTAAAAAAAAAAAGAGTCCAAAGAGAAAAAAAAACCGGCCAGGCCGGTCAAACCAAGCCCAAACGGGCAGAAAACCGGTTCCAACTGGTCTAAACCGGTTCCAGCCGGTCACCCACTATATAAACAACTTTTCCACTCTCTCCCCTCATTCATCCCTTCCTAACCCTAGCCGTCCACTTCTTCTCCTTCCTCTCTTCTTTTTCCTCTCTTCTCCCTCACCTAAAACTGATTTCTTCATCCTCTGATCTCCCTCAGCTTCTTCTTCGATCTCTCTCCCTCACACCGCCGCCAAACAACCATTTCCCCTCCCTTCCTCTCTTCAAAGAAATCCTAAAACCCTTCCCCCTCCCTTCTCCATGAAACCCCAAAACCCTTCCCTCTCCATTCACGAAATCCGGCCACCAAACAACCACCACCGCCACCAAACAACCACATGCAGTCACCACCGGCCACCAAACAACCACCACTGCCACCATAGAGCCTCAATCTGCCCCCACATGCAAGCCGATTTGAGGTAAGATCTTGTACTCTTCTATTGTACTTCTCTTGATTTTGTTGATTTTCGTCAGATCCTGTACTCTTCTATTGAACTTCTCTCATTTCCCTTCCAGATCGGAGCAAAAACGACCGGATCGGAGCTCCTGTTCTTCCCTTTCAGCTTCTGTGTTTTTTTATTTTTTTTCTATGTAAAAAAATTTATCTTCTGTTGTAAATAAATTTGTACATCTTCTTTCTTCTAAAACATTTCATTATAATTTTGTATTTATTTTATTGTTGAATAAAATTTCTGGAATTCTGGTTTAAGAGCAAGCACTGTGTTGATTTCCTTCATTCTGTTTCGTTTCCCTCTGGATTCAGTTGAAGCAAGTGAGAGAAAATATTACTTTTTAATGTTAAGGAACCAAAAAGCAGAGTTCCTTGCACAAGGAACTCTGCACTGTAGTTAAGAAACTAAAACTGCCACATAGATCAGCTCCAATGCTGCAAAAAATAAGAAACGGTTCCTTAGCAACTCCAACTGGTCTAAGAAACCAGCGTTGGAGTTGCTCTAAGATTCCTTGTTTTGTTTGTGTGCTCAACTTGGAGTTGACCCTTGTAACTTCCTAAATTGCTAAACTTGCATTGCTCTAGAGCATGTTTTCTCATGTGAGCACCCAAATAGACATTCTACCCTTACACAGAAACTCATCTTGGTGAAATTGATTTTACATTTATCTTCAATGTAACCAATATGCTGACACTGTAATATTTCAATTACAGGCCAACTTTATACCATAAACATCTATGCAATTTTTGTGTTTTTCACTGCTGCGGTTGGTTAGTGCAGATACCACTACTAGTATGACAGCTGCCACCTCTCGTATCAAATTAAATAAAAAATGTCGTGTTGGTCTTTTTAAGACCTTTTAGTTTTTTTCTGACCATTGTTGATTCTTTTCACTTAAATTAGTGCAACTATAAATTGCAGGAAAAAGGTTGGGCACAATAGGAAATGGAGTAGATAGTAAGTAGAGCAATTTGGCATTGTTTGGTTTATTTAAGAACGACTAATTAAAGGGTAAATAAATTGTGAGAAAATTGTGTATCTCATTATCAGCTTTGCATTGATATAGCTAATATTAGCATCAGACTAGTTGATGAAAGTTTTTTTATTTTTCGTGCCATACATAGTGTCAATTGTATAACGCTAATTAGAATCGGTACATACGTCCGGTGGTCATTTTTATAAATTTACATCAATTGAAGTATGAAATTTTAGATTCGGCTAAATCAACACTTAAAACCATTTTCAATGATAACTTAATTTTAATATCTCCATACATATAATGCAAAATATAAATATCTTGAAGAAATCATTGCTCTTCTTATATTATCAAAATTGCTCTTCTTATATTATCAAAATGTGAAAAAAATTTCTAATATGATTAAATTAATATTAATTTTAAATATGCAAATAACACATTTAGTTAATGAAATTAATTTCTATGCATTGACCGTGTAAAAAATATTAATTTTACACAGTTATTCAATCACGTCCTTCCATTTTTTATTTTAAATATTATTATATTTAAAATTAAATATGAGCTAACAAAATAAAAAATGTGATTTGATGTGATTTTTAAGGATCTCAAATCCGTGCCTAACCACGCAAGTATAACTAGCCACAAGTGCACATGTTCCAGACTTCAAAGGAACACTGTTTTGGCATGTGTGATAATATATATAACGTGCACGCACGTTTGAATACAACCGCACTAGAAAAGGGTTCTATCATTCCACAGATTACAGAAGAACCACTGAAATTGGAAATTACATCCATGCCGCCCATAAATAAATTACTATGATAACTTATATGGTTTAGAAGACAGAAAGGAAAAAAGAAAAGAGAATTTAATCTAGCTAACTAATCATGGAATTTAAGGGTCACATCATCTCACCCTAGTGTAATTTTTAGGTAGGGACAGAAAGATACCTAACAACACTATGTCACTAATTAGGACGTTAAATTAAGCAACAATGCATGATTAAGATAAGTGCATTGAACCACATATCCATTATCTTCTTAATCACCAAATCAAAAGTGATGAATATTTTGCTAAAGAGAGAATTTATCGAATGATAAGGATGTTTCTATATGTAGAATTTGGACATTGACAAATTTGTTTTTTATGAATAACAAGTTCGATATTTTTTACCAAGCCTTTTGTGTAAAAAAAATTGTCAAACGGGAAATTATATACACGTCAGATAGTAGTACTAAATGGGGTTGAAATGACAGCCTTTCAGCATTAAATTCCTAGAGAATGTTAATTGTTTTATTGAGACACATGAAAATGCTAAGATTACAGTGGAAAACGACAGGAGATAGTGAAAGAATCTTTCTGTACTACCAACCTTATCATTGGTGTTACGGAAAAAATTTAGGTAATAAACATATTTACACACAATAAGTGTAGAGTTTTATTTTTATTATTACTGAGGTATGTGTAGGGTGAAAAATCAATCTGAACATATTGGTTTTTATTTCTAATCATAGTATCTTAGAAATTTATCCCCTTTTCTATACATGAAGTAAATCTTCAATACTCATGTACTAATAAAGGTTAAATTTTATATTAATGTAAGTAGAACATAATAAAATAACAAATATACGTCAAATATTCAACGTAGTTGTTCATTTACACATGTGAGAGTAGTGAGACTATAAATACAAGTGAACGTAGTTGTTCATTTACACAACATATTATTCATTTCACATAACTCTAAGCTTTTTTAAAATTTTAAGATTCTCTCTTGACTCTCAATTACTTGAGCATTAAAGTATTTTTTGCAAGTACAATCCGCACTGTGACCATGTAGCTCCACCGCACTAGCAAATCCATATAAAGCCACGCACAACCACTGAATATGAAGAGATCTATGTAATCTCATTCTCAGATGAACATCAATTGTATCAATTTTTTTTTAACTAATCCTGGCCAACCAATTAAAAAATGCTTTGAGAAAACAACCCCAAATAATAAAGAAAAGAAAAGGAGGTTTATAAATGAGAAATTTATACTCCCTCCGGTCCTATTTATAAGCATGAAAGAGAAGAAAAATCTTGGTCCTTTTTATAAGAACCAAATGAAAGTTTGAGCTATATTAATTATTTTTTTCCAATGATGCCCTTATTAATTCTAACTTGTAAAATGTGTCTCATTAATTATTCTCTCTCTTTCTCACTTTCCAACATTAATAACAAAGGGTAATTTTGGAAGTTTATTTTGATTCAAGACATATTTAATGCATTTTACCTAGTTTAACTACATTTTTTAAACTATGTGAATTTTTTTTTTGTTGCTTATAAATAGGACCGGAGGGAGTATAACCATTCAAAACCATGAGATGTGGACGTGATGATTGCTAACCTCGCCCCTTACGTATGAGAATAGAGGTTTAATCATCTCCTAAATAAAGCAAATTTTAGGGTCATTTATTTACCGCTTAGTGCCCGTGATTAGGATTTTTGGTCATTAATGTCACTAGTAGATATACCCTGCCAACAAAATATAACTAAACATTACATGCTTTTTAAAATGCTTATTGTTTTAGAATTTTTATTCTTTTTCAAAATATTTGTTATTTAGAAAGTCAACACAGTTTAATCCAACCTTCCCTTTACCCGTTAAAATAATCTTCCTTTTACACTCTCATTTAATAAATTTCGTCTTACCTATCATATTTTATCTTGATCAAGTGTTATTCTTATTTATCTACTTATTAGTGAGCATTAATGTAGGGTAGTTGTGGAAAATTGAAGAAAATACATTTTATAGGAAAGTATAAATAATGATATTTCAGTCAAATTTTATATTAATAAATGAATCATACTTTATGCTCATGACCTTAAAGCTTAAACAACAAAAATTTTTAAACAGATGAATAACTATTAGACAGACTTGAAGCAGGGTTTGAGAGAGTGTTCGAGTATTTGTTGCATTAGCAAAACCAAAAAAAATTGTTCCTCATAAGCTTCCCCAATTTCTCCCTTGGGAATGCCAAATTTGGCTTTTCTTCGCACTTATTTGTCTGATATGATATAACTCAAATACATTTTAAATTTTGAATCCAGCTATCATTTTTATTGACAAATCTATATAAGTTTTCACTAACAATCTTCTTTCTTTTTTATCTTTTTTCATTTCACAAAAATATGAAAAATAATAATACTTAGTAACGCATTCAACTCGACAAAAAAATTGGCCTCTCACATGCTTCCACATTTTCTTCTTGGGAATGCCAAATTTAACATTTATGCGCACTAAAAACATCTGTTATGATATAGTGCAAACACACTCTGAATTTTAAATCCAACTATCATTTTTATTGATAAGTCTATATATATATATATATGTTTTCATTAAAAAAAATAAATTTGTTCTTTTTACCATAAATATGAAAAAGAAAGAATACTTGAGTAACCATTGCATTCAACTCAACAAAATAGTTGAATGCGAAATTTAACTTTTCTACGCACTAAAAACAATATGTTATGGTATAACACAAACACATAAATATGTTATCAGCAATTATTTTTTATAGTCATAATGAGTTTAATTTCTCCTAAATTTAAGACTTGGGAATGAAAAAAAAAGTGTTGAAATGAATCCATCAGATTTAAAATTAGTTAGAACTCAATGTGGTTTTTTGAATACTAGGGGGGGAAACTTCAATTCTAGAGACCAATATCCTTTATTATGTTTTTCTCCCTTTTTTATCCATCAAATGATCCAAATAAACCAATATAATTAGTTACGAAGTTAAGGAAACCCACTAACTAGGTTCATGTTGATGCACCTTATGAGGAAAACTGAGTCAAAATTCAAGGGTCCACTGTCAACATATAACAGAAGCATTCTCCAAGCAACACTTTTTTATAAAGTAAATACTCCCTCCGGTCATATTTATAAGCATGAAAGAGAAGAAAAACCTTGATCCTTTTTATAAGAACCAAATGAAAGTTTGAGCTATATTAATTAATTTTTTCCAATGATGCCCTTATTAATTCTAACTTGTAAAATGTGTTTCATTAATTATTCTCTCTCTTTCCCACTTTCCAACACTAATAGCAAAGGGTAATTTTGGAAGTTTATTTTGATTTAAGACAAATTTAATGCATTTTATCTACTTTAACTACATTTCTTAAACTATGTGAATTTTTTTTTTGTTGCTTATAAATAGGACCGGAAGGAGTAGAAATTAATAAAGAGATCATTCAAATTTCAAACACATGTCCTGTTGTACAATGAACATGGAATCAAAGAAGTTGGGGAAAATGACCAAATTTCTATAGTGGATTACTATTGCATTAAGTGGGGAATTGAGACCATTATTTCACAAAATATCCCTGTTTTTAAGGACCAAATCCTCATCACCTGCACAGAAAAATCCCTCATTTCAAGGGGCAATTAAGGGCCAAGGACAGCCCATGCCTGAGTAGTTAGGAGCACCAATGGGCCCCATACCTCCTCCTACCAAAACAAGATTAGTGACTTCATCAATCACCAGAAACCATAACCAAACCCATTGAGTGGACCCAAAAAATTAAATTAAACAAAAAGGAAAGTGGCCTAAAACAAAACACACCCATAACTCAAAGTGTGGAAGACACATCTCTATGTCCCTCATCCTCTCTCTCTCACTAACCTCCATGACTTTTATCATCATCATCATCTTTGTTATTGAATATTTACACTTTTAATTAAATAAATAAGAAAGAGATCTACTTGCCTTAAAAGGAAAGAGCATAAGAACATTTCCAAGAACACTTGCGGTTGGATTATTATATAAAATATATACTAATATAGCTAGTTAGATTATGTATTACTATTAAAGGAGATTATCTTGAAAAAGTAGGATTAAGATTCCACAGGACCACGGCTATAAGATAATGATAAGGAAACTAGCATCTCATTGTTCAAATTGAAGCTAAAAAAGATAAAGAAAACAAACAAAGAAGCATATTTGCAGGATGCAACTACATGCTTGATTAGAAAGAGTATTAAAACAATAATAGGGTTGCTTTTGGAATCATATATACTAACCACATCATCACCCTTCAAGGACATCATTTTCCTCCTTTATCCACGCAACATTCTTTGATTACCAATTAAATAAAGCACATCCAATCCCTAATTAGAACTTGATTTGCATATGCTTCTTTTCTTGATTTTCTTCTTAAAATAGTGTCTAGATAGAAGCACAGGGCCATATGAATAGAATAACACTGTTGATTCACAAACCGCCTTTACTAGTTAATAATTAATAATTCCTTCTAAATCTTAGCAGCAGCACTTTCTGCCTCTATCTCTCGGACATAAGATATGAAGAAAAAAATAATATAATTAATTATTCCATTTCTGAACAGAGTTTGCCATCATCATGCAAATCCAATTCCAAACACCATAATTGAGCAAGGAGAAATTAAACAAATAAATTAACAAGCAATAATTCAATAAACATACTACAAGAATTGAAGTTGAAGTTGGAGTAGTAGAGATTAGAGATAAACTACTAACACTAATCAATTTCTGAATAACAAGAGTTTAATTAATTATTATAATTAAGCAGCAGCAAAAGGAGCATAGGAAGTTTAAGAACCCTGAAAAAATTTCAAATTCTCTCCCATGCTAAGAAGGTGATGATGACCAACACCACCACCACCATGATCATTAATTAACAAAAACTAAACAATTAAAATTAAGAAAAACAACTAATAATTAACTGGTAACCAGCTCTTAATTACTCTATCTAAACATAATTATTATCATTATTCCTCTCTCTCATTTTTTGTTTAATTTTGTTTAAATTAAGATTAAGAAGAAGAAGAAGACCCATTAGTAGCACCGTTAGTCCCGCTATCATTCTCATACTGATTCGGATCCTGTGAAGCAGCACTGCCGTTACCGTTACCGTTGATTGCGCGTTCACCACCACCAGCTCCGTCGTCATCTCCGCCGCCAGCGCCGCCGTTAGCAGCAGCATGATCCCGTTTCCCGAACGTGTTCTTGTTGTTGTGCATCCAGACCTTGAGAACCCCTCTGTCAACACCGACCTCATTGCAGAACTCCATGACCAAATCTTCATCCCTCTTCTGCATCTTCCACCCAACCCTCTCCGCAAACTCCAGCATCTTCTCCTTCTGCCCCGGCGTGAATTTCGTCCTGAACCGCTTCCGGGAATCGGAGCCAGGGGTCTGCGTCGGCGCGGCGGTGTTCTCCGGCGGGACGGGGAGCCCCGCCCCGGATAAGGCAAGTAGCATGTGCGGGGCGGATGGGTAGGACGAGATCGGCGGCGGAGACGCCGAATTGGGGCTCCGGTTGAACGGAACCGGAGGTGGAGGGTGGTGGCGGTGGTGCGGCTGGTACTCGAAAACATGATGCGCGGCGGTAATCGGCGGCTCTTCGGGTTCCCGGCGGTGGAAGTTGCGGTGGCAGCCGCAGGCGGCGCACTTGATTGAGCTCGGGTCATCGGCGGTGGCGGTGGGGGATGGCATGAACTCGCCGCAGCCGTCAAGCGCGTGGCCACCCAAGCTGGCGACGTGATTCTTCAAGCATTCCTTGTAGGTCACCGTCACCGGAGAGTGGTTTGCATGTGGCGCCGGAGGGTGGTGGCGCTTGAGAACGCCGTTGGAGAATGATAACGGCTTTGCGGTTGCGTTTACGTTTCCGGGTTGTTGGATCCGGGTCGGTGTTTCTGTTTCGGGTTCTGGCGATTTCGCAGTGCTAGTGATGTTGTTTGTGGCGGTTGTTAATACCTCCATCTCTCTAACATATATCTAACAACACAAATCCTTAGCCTTTAATTGAATTCTGTTTCTTCTGCTTGTTTTGCTGCTTCTCATAACATAACATAACACTTTTTCTTCTTTCTAGGGAAAATTGAGGGAATTATTATTAGGTGTATAAAAGGTAGGAATAAGAAGAGAAAGGAATTGAAAGGAAGGAAAAAAGAGCTTACATAAGGAGGGGGAAGAGGAAGAGGAGGAAGGGGGTGATGTTTGATGGTGAGTAGTGAGGACTGTTGATAATAAAAATCCTTGTTATGTGGTTGTCCCTTCTTAACCACTTGTTGTTTTAACCCTGGTTGTGTCTAATCTATGGTTAAGTTATTGACCTTGCTTGGGGGTTAGATAGGAGTAATAAATGTACCCCTCACTCAAATTTATTACTAGTTCTTAATGAATTGTTATTAATTATGGTGATGGTTTAATTAAGAAGAGGATTGGTATTTGGTGGTAATGATGATGAGTGGAAGAAAACCGTGTTGATTCGCAGCATGGAGTGAGTGAGAGTGGCCGCGAAATTCTGAGCCCACACACTGTAACCCATGTTATGTTAATTTGATTGTCAAGCTGGCAAAAGGGACATAAATCATTGTGGCTTATTTTTGAAGAGGCAGTGCAAATGGAAATGTAAATGCAATTCAACATCAACCCTCATTTATTTTTTCTTTTTCCTAAACTGCCCTTTGGTTACTGGATGTATATTTAATTTAAAAACATAGTGATATGCATTTTCCGTTTCTGTCCTCAGGATGTTCTCTCTCTTCAATAAAAAGGGTGGTGGCAGGTTGCGTAATTTCTGCCAAAAGAAGGAGGAAGTGTAAGGAACCTTTCCTCTGAAAATTTAAAAAGTAGTGTGTCTGTCGGTACCAGAGAATTTCCGGACACCGTCCAATTTGAAACGGTGTGCATCCACCAGGACACGGTAAGAATTACACACAACATTTAATTGTAATTTTGTCCATTCCTTCCCTGTTTTGTGATTTTGGTTTCTACTATTAATTACAAAAAAAAAAAATACTTCATCCATTCCAAAATAAGTGACACTATTTCTAGCTGAATTTTGTTCCTAATTATCTATCACTTTACAAAATTTAAGAGTATTAATTATATTTTACCAATTGTATCATTCATTTATTGTTGGTTGGAAACTTGTAAAGTTTGAATTAATAAGTGAGATAAGGGTATAATAGGAAGTTACATTGTAATTTTAATAAAACAAGAACATTAATTGTTATTTCTTAATACTTGTGCAACAACATTAAAGTTTCAGTTATATAAGAACGAAAGGAGTAAAAGTTAACACGAGTATACAAAATTTATCATTTGAGAAATATTTTGATTGAAATACTCATATTTAAAATTGAGTTATATTAAGAAGAGAGACATGTAATCATTAGTTAAATGCACAATAATAGTTATGATGGGTGAAAATTGAAAATTGTAGGTAAGATATATAGTAAAATTAAATAAGTGTTTACAAAACTTATATTTTACAACATAATACAAATGACAAAGCAACTTATATTTTGGAACATAATGAGTAACTTTTATCCCTAAAAACTCTCATGTACTCTCAAATATTAAAGTTGTGTCTAACTCTCTTTTTTCACATGTAATAAATATATGTGACATTTTAAATATTTATGGAAATGGGCAGTATAATGTTCAAGTTGATATTGTCATGACACAAGATGATTCAAAATGTGAGCTAGTGAATGTTGTAGACCTTCTACGATGGTGCATGATCTTGGATTTGTTCTCTGGCACAATGATGTGATGTGAACACCGCAGAAAGGTACTTATAAATGCATGTTATACTTAGGTCAATATGAGAGTAAAAAGAAAGAAGATTAAAGTTATACAAGAATAATGAATTAACAAAATGAGTAATATTTATGTAAATAAACAGTTAAATATGTATTTATACGTGTGGTAAAGATAATACTCTAGTATTTAAGTTTTTTATGAATACATTATCTAAGACTTTCGAAATGATAGTTGCTTGTAGCCAGGCTTACAATTGTCTTATAAACAAGTCGACTTAATCCCGTCAATAAATACGGGTTTGATAATTCTAAACATAATAATTAATTATTTTGTCATCTCATTACTCTTTTATGACTTTGAGTTTCTCTTTTACCTATCTAATACTGATTTGATTGTCGGAGTGTCTTTACACGTACCGTCCATGTCGTGCCAACACTTTCCGATTTTGAAAATAAAATTAGGATTTAATGATCTTA
This sequence comes from Lotus japonicus, assembly GCF_012489685.1. NCBI lineage: Eukaryota > Viridiplantae > Streptophyta > Magnoliopsida > Fabales > Fabaceae > Lotus > Lotus japonicus. The sequence continues at coordinate 72,739,316 of NC_080042.1, forward strand.
TGAATATAAAAATTGAGAAAATAGCTTTTATTTTAAAAGTAAAATACTTAATTGGCTTTAAAAAGTAAGTTTAATGGATGTGCACCGTTTGTGTAGAGAGTTTCTTTAGATTTATATTCAATTATTGTATGTCACATAGACTAATTAAATGATTATATTATTTTTATTTAAATTACATTTTAATTTTAATTTTTAATATGACAATAAAAATTAAAAGTCACACTGTCGATGTATGAATATTAAATCTTACAAAATTAGCGGCTCAGATAGAGTTAAATCAAAATAGTATAATAGAGAACATAAATTCGTTTTCATTTTTATCAAATCAAAACACCGTATCTGTAAAAGATTAGGTGGGGCTACGTTATCTTCTATACCTCAGTATTTGGACAAAAATGGCCCCGCTAGTTCAGGAATTTTACAGTTCTGGAACTACGTGATAAAACAGCTCGCTTGTGTTGTGTCAACCAGTAATCATAATTAAGGACACAATAAATGTCCTAAATCACCCAACACGTGTTAAACTAGAGCCAGGTGTCGACACGTGTGCGTAATCCTGTGTGTTTATTGGGTGCTACTATCGAGGATGAAAGTCAAATTTGTTTAATAAAATGAATTATTTAATTGTATCAATAAATATTTTAATTAAAGAAAATAGATGCAAGTGGAAAATGGGGCGCGTTACGGTGTAGTTTAAAGAAGGCACTGAGTTTGGAGCGTGGACTGGTACGGAGGTAAATGAGTCAGACTCAGAGTTGAAAGAAAAAAACGAAGTGGTAAAAAGTTTTCAACATGCATGGTGGTCACATAACGCATAGATTAAAGTTTTTTTTCTTTCTTTTTGTTAATCTTAGAATTTTTTAACATTAAGAAGGAATTTTTGTACTCTTGTGATGACATTAGCAGACCAATCATGGAGTAGATCAGGCTTAACCATTGGATAACGTGTAATCAATGCTTTGCATTGAAACTCACCATAATGCACAACACAACCTACGAAATTTATTTTTCCATCTATAGTAAAAGTATATTCATTCTACTACTCCCTCCGCTCCTGATTTTTTTTTTAAGATTATGCATATTGTTTAAGAGTGTAATTATTGATATATTTGTTGATATAGACACTCCTATTTAATGTTGAGTTAAAGTGAAGAAAGAGAATGATAGTTATTGGTTAAAAAACTTGTTATGATTTTGATTGGTGAAAATAAGAGGTGATAGGTGAGAGCTATAATATTAAATAAGGGTATACATGGAATAAATTGAGAAAAAATGCATTGGGTTTGTAAAACAACAAAAGTTTTGAAATATAGACCAAAAGTTAAAACAACAAAAGATCAGGATGAACAGATGGAGTACTTATTTCGTTCATATGTACGTTGAAACATATTTTGTTAACAAGTGTTAGTTCAAGTGAGGAATTATGAGACATAATGATTGAATGAGATGAAAGTTGAAGATGAGTCTAAGATTTAAATCAAGAGAAGATCCTAGTTTATTACTCCCTTCATTTCTGATTTTTTGTTGTTTAAGGTTATGCATATTGTTTAAGAGTGCAATCATTGATATATTTGTTGACATAAACACTTCTATTTAATGTTGAGTTAGAGTGAAGAGAGAATGATAGTTATTGGTTAAGAAACTTGTTATGATTTTGATTGATGAAAATAAGAGGTGGTAAGTGAGAGATATAGTATTAAATGATGATATAAATGCATGGAATAAATTGAGAAAAAATACATTGAGTTTGTAAAAGAACAAAATTTTTAGAATTTAGACCAAAACTTAAAACCACAAAAGATCAGGAATGGAGGGAGGTAGTACTAACATTAGTTTCTTAAACTTACAAAAAATTTTCTTTCTATATATATCTAGCTGCTTAAACTTTTTAAAGAGTGTGTTTTTCTAAGTAATTAATGTCATTAATGTCATTGTGAGAACAGTAAAAGGGATGATTTTAACCATGTGCAAAAACAAAAACTCAAAATCACAATGCACAGTGAAACTAAAATTAGAATGATTAGATTTAAATAAAAGCTAGACAACGATTCCATTTTTCTCTCTTCAGTTTGATTTTTATTTCTTCCAATTCCTCCTAAAAGAAGGTCAGACAAATATTTGGTAAGAGTAACACAGAATAGAAATGGCTCTGGTGCTCTGCCATAGGGTTTTTACTCCCTTTAAGTTTTCCTTTTGATTGGTTGAAAGGGTTTATAAACTTTTACTGTCTCTTTTTGGGCTTAGGATTCGCTCAATTGTTGTGAAAAAAAAAATAGTACGTAAAGTCAAACTTATAAGAATACCTATAAACCAACAAAGCCCAACATACTTCAAAAGAAACAAAATCAAAGCCTAATACAAATACATAAAGCAAAATGCGCGCAGAAAAGCACACAATTTTTTTTATATATACATGGAAAAATTATAAAAATAAAACACGAAAACTAAGCTACACTAAGGGAATCCTTCAAGAAAAGGAGCCCTAAACTAGGGGTGGTCTCCACCACACTAAAATCAGGTAAAGGGAGGAGATTGCCATGTCTATAAATTACGATAAAATTTATGACAGCTAGCAAACACCTATAGCTATAAATTTGTTCTTAAATAAACACACATGTTTTGTTAAAATTGATTGTTTGACCTCCTCAACCTCCTCAACCGAAAGTTCAATCCTTTAGATGCTGCTATATATTTGAGGAAATATTTATTTAGTCTTCACCCCATCCGAATTAAAAATGCGAGAATAATCTATTTAAAAAAATATTTGAGCCTTTTTTTTAAACCATTCTTTCTCACTATTCTCTATTATTTATTAGCTAGGGATTGGCTCCTCAATTGCAGACACATTTTCAGAATATGATTACCTATTAATTTTTTTATTTCAAGGTGATTTCTTAAGCTACAAGTGATAAAAAGAACTCAAAAGGGGTAGTTCAGTTGGCAATACATGTTGAGTGTGTGGGAAGAGCTCTCGGGTTCAATCCCCACACAATACACTCTTGGGGAGGGATGAAGAACCTTAGCTGTTACTAAATCCCGAATCTGGCAGCATCCAAAGGGCGACCTGATACCAAATGTTAATAAAAAAAGTGAGACTCCCCCCATGTGTGTAACCAAAAGAGTAGATTCGAAACTGAAAAAAGAAGAAGAAAAAACCACTCCTTTAACGGAAAAGCAAATAAAAAAGTGGTGAAAGTGCTTACATTTGGAACATAATAGAACATGACCGGTGAGCTTCAGAGGAAAGGGGAGAAGATGTCGCAGTGTGAAGACAGAAGGTAGCCTGCAGAATCAGTTTATTTTACCAAAAAATAAATAAGGAACTATTTCCGGTGCCAAACCTCAGCCATCTTCTCCATCAGTTCTGAATCCTAGCATATCACAAAAATCAGATAATTTCTTTCTAAATTAATAGCACAACACCACCAGAGATCAAATACACACCTAAACGGCACAGGATCATGTGCCTGAAGGAGCTCCAAAGAAACCCATCGACCACAAAAGATCTCTATTTTTCCTCTTTTTGTCTCTGTTGAAATGGCCACAGTGAAAAAAGGGAATTGAGGAGATAATACCAATCACACATTCAGGGGATTGAGAAGACATGAACACTAAACATTTCATAATGCAAATCAAATGTCAATAGCTTGTAAGTAGTAGCCCGTGAGCCATACCACATGATACGAATAAATATATTTACCTTCCATGTCCTAGCCCTTCAAATCATGCAGTATCCTTCCGCCACCCCCAACTCCATCTTCAAGCCATCCCTACAAAATTGAGCGTTGAGAACACAGAAAAAATTCAAAATCGTTTGAGCAGAAATTAAGGAGGAGAGAAGTAAACCTCCACTCTAAGACGAAACCCCCAAATCTCTCCGATTTAGGCTTCATCGAACATAGAAAACAAAATCACTTTCATAACGATGTAAACAAACCAAAGAAAAGGTTACCTTATATTCAGGTTGTTCATGGGGATGAATAGCATATCAGTTCTGAATCCTAGAATATCACAAACGAAATCAGATAATTTCTTTCTAAATCAAATCCGCGAGGCATATGTTGGGGGTTCTCTGTAGGAATCGAAGTAGGTGGGGGAAGTGGCGGCTCTCACATGGGCTTAGAGGAGGAGGGCGTCGAGGGGCATCTGGTTGCAGATGAAGCCGATGATGACGGTGTTCCAGACAACGGTGGAAGGACGAGGGAGGGTGTCGAGGAGGCGCTGGGAATCAGAGGCAGACACGGAACAGCAGTAAACACAGCTTTTATTAGTTTCTGTAGAATGTTTTAAACAAATTTGAAACCTAGAGAAACGGCGGAGAGAAGGAGTCGGGATGGCAATGGGTAGGGTCTGGATAGGGTACTATAGTACCCATCTCTGTACCCGCGTTTTCAAAATATACCCGTACCCGTCCCCATACCCGCGTGGGTAGCAATTTGAATGCTCGTCCCTGTACCCTCTGGGTACCTATATGCATGTACTCATACCCATTACCCGCAATTTAGTTAACGGAAATGCAATTTCCGTTCTCTAACATAAAATAATATAACTACTATTATAAAATATAGAGCATAAATTAAAAGTACAAAAGACTATTCCAGTATTTAATAAGTAAAATCATTCATTTTTAAAAAAGTATATTAGAAAGTTTTTTTTTTTGTTACAGTAAGTTAGAAAGTTTGAAACTTTAACTAAGTTTGTTGATATATATACTTTTAAGTGTGTATACATATAATAAAAATGATTAATAAAGTGTGTGTGGGTATGGGGCGGGTTGGGTACTATAGTACCCATACCCACACCCGTACCCAGTAATTTTTGCGGGTAATTACCCATACCCATCTTACGGGTTTTTACCCTACCCATTGTGGGTAATTTAAGCGGGTACCCAATGGGTACAAGACCCATTGCCATCCCTAGAAGGAGAAAAGGAATGAAGGTAAGGTGAAAGGAAAAACGTTTGTATTTTGTTTTTTTTTTAAAGCCAAATAATATTAATTGTGAGCACAAGGGGTGCCCCAACCCGAAACAATACAAATAAACCAACGAACCTAGTGCCGAAGAACACAACAGCACCAGCCAGAAAAGAAAGAAAAGAGACAAGAAAGGGGATAAAAACAGAAAATAGTAGCAGGGAATACAGCAACACAACACAGAGAGAAAGGATGAAATATTAAGCAGGGGACTATTGGTAGAGTCCCATCTTTGCGCATCCAATAACCCACCACCGAATGAGCATATCCATTGCTTGTAACCCCACACAGTGTACATGCATCAAACTAAAGACTAAGCAACCAAATCCGTTAGTTCCTTATCTTCACAGTGCATATGTAAATGAATTTGTGTATCTCTCACATACCCCAGGACAGAATAGAACCTTACTTTATATGCTTCCAGAATCAGACTTGCACCCTACTTGCTATGGCATTCCTTCTAGGCAAATCATTGGGTTTGTGTGCCACTCATAGTAGGAGTAAGAGAACCCCTTTGCTTTACCTCTTAACCATTTCCATGATCTGAATTTGACTGCATCAAATATTTTCTCCTCATTGATACCAATCATCTTAAATATAAGCTCGTTCCTTGACAACCACAAAGACCAAATGCACGCGCACCACACCAGCCGCCATTATCCCAACTTCTTACTACTCCTCCCCTCAATAAAATGCTGGTTAAAATGACTTTTACAATCTCTGGGCAAAGCCACTTGTGTTCCCAACCAGCAGTAGCATTTCATCCAGATTCTCCAAGCGCTTTTGCATGAAAACAGAAGATGGTTTGTGCTTTCCTCCTCCTCTGAACACATCGCGCAAAGGCTGGCCTGACCACCTTGAATGATATTTCTTTTCCTCAAATTCTCCCTTGTTTGGATTTTATTAAGGATAGCTTTCCACGCAAAGGCCAGAATATTTGACGGTGCCGGTATCTTCCAAAGATTTTTGAAAATCTCACAATTCTCCACCCCGACCTGGTCCTGCTGGCTTTGATATGCTGATTGTAGGCCGGTCCCGACATTTTGGAGGCCCTGGGTAAATAATATAAATAGATCCCTAACAATATTTTTTTAAAGAACATTATCTATTTAAATTGTAAATATCATCAACAACTTAAAAAATGTGACTAACATAAACAAAACGTCATATACACTTATCTAGTGAATTAGGTAAAAGATCCCAAGGAAACCTTCACGTTCCAATGCTAATTAAGCTCTTAAATATGACCAACAAATATCAAGTTACTTGTATCTGTAATACTCTCTTATTAATTGTGAACACCTTCAATAGAGAAGTACAGAACTGGTCTTAAATGCAACTACTTTTTTTTTTGGGAAAGCTTAAGATTTTTTTTCTGAATAATGTAAAAAAAAATATTTATTTAGCAAAAAGGGGTGGGAAAAAAATTATTTATGCTAGTTTTTGGAGAAAAGGCCACGGGCGCGGTGCTCCAGTCAAAAAACTGTGGCCAGAAGTCTGAAAAGGCAACGGTTCCCTCTTAATGTTGTGGAACCCAGATCTCATAAAGAGCTACGGTTTTCAAACGGTTGCCTAAAGATTTTAGGCAACAGTTTAGAAACCGTAGCCTTTGGAATTTTTTTTTATAGGCCCCTCTTTTTGGAGGCCCTGGGCTGTGGGCCTGCTTGCACAGGCCCAGGGCCAGCCCTGGCTGATTGCACTGTAAAAATCCCATCTGAAGATGATATCCACATCCACTTGTCTTTCTTCTCTGGACTCAAATTCACTGACTGGACAACCTGCAAGAAACTGAAAAGAGTTTTACATTGAATGAAAGAAGGAGTGAAACTGATATGAATGAACGGCTGAGATTATACCTGAGTGAAATAAAATGACTTTTTACAAAAATATTCATACCCAGGTTTCATAGTTATTGGAATAAATTGTTGAAGGACATTTTTGCCCCCAAAGCTGCAGAAACACTGCTTTTATATATATTATTACTATTATAATTATAGAAGAAGATAGATTATAGATAGATAGATAGATAGATAGATAGATAAGTAGATAGATAGATTATAGATTATAGATAGATAGATAGATAGATTATAGATTATAGATAGATTGATAGATTATAGATATATATGTAATTTTTTTTAACCATATATATCTAATCTAAAATAATGGATATATGATTGTTAAGTATGGATATATGATTGTTAGTTTGTTACTGAAACAAAATTGCGTCAACAACTTATATATCTGCTTATAAAAAATATCTAATATTTTCGCTTTGATATATTGGTATTGTTTTTAGTATTCAGCCCTGAGTAACGGTAAATATATAGGTAAAGTTTTGGGATGTTGACAAATTGGACAACCGTAAAGAGTTTTTATTCAACTACATTTTTTTTTCTCTTTTATTAATTTTCACAAACTTTTTCTTATATCTCAATGTTTTTTAATCTTAGTTTAAAAAAAATTCTTTAATCTTAATTACCTATCACATCACCCATTATATCTTTTATTTCTCCCCTTCTATCTTATTTTCACAAATTTTTTCTTATATCAATCTTTTTTTTTTAAATGTATCTCAATCTTCTTTAATTGTACAGTAGTTTTTAAAAAATCTTATTTAATCTTTATCTATCTCATCATTTATTATATCTTTTATTTCTCTCAAGTTCATATCTCTTTTAATATAAGTGTAAAAGGAGTTTGAAGAAACCAGTTAATCCATAACATAACATTGAATTTTTTGAGTTCCTCTCGCAACCACTATGGCTACCACCAGGAGAAAAATGCTTACTCTGATTATTTTGTCCTTTGCTATCTTGTCTTTCTTATTCGGATTCACAGCTTTTGCAGTGAAGGTAAACAACCCTATTAAGGAATATTCTGTAATAGTTTCTGGGAAGTGTGATTTACATGGACCCAGCCACTATTAGTCTATAAAGAATGATATATGTTTCTAATTATGAAATGTAATTTTTTTAATAATTTGCAGACTGCTTTTGGAACACCAGTAACTAGCAAAGATGGCGTGACATGCAAATTCTCATATGATCCAACAGTTGCATTAATATTGGGGTATCTTTCGGTAGCTTTTCTTGTTGCATCCAATGTGGCTGGTGAATTGCTTGGGATAGTGGTTAATGGTTATCATAAGGTAAATGTGGAATGTGTGTGAAAAAGTGCAATCCATGCAAACACATCGACATCAAACATCACTACATTCGTGACTTGATCAGAGACAAAGAAATTGTAGTCGAGTTTTGCACTTCGGAAGATCAAATAGCGGATATTTTCACAAAACCACTCAAAGTGAACTTGTTCCTGAAGTTGAAGAAAATGCTCGGAATGATAAAGCCAAGCTTAAGGGAGGATGTTAGAGATTAATCTTGGCTTTCCTAGAATTGCCTAGAAAATCCTAGAAGTTCCTAGGTGGTAAAACTTAATGGTTAAGGCTTTGAATATTCAAAGATTAACCATTAAGATTTACATGGTTGTTAATTAGTTGTCAAGTAGTGGTTTTCAATTTGTTCAAGTAACTTGAGTTGGTTTTCAATTTGCTCAAGTAACTTGAGCCCTAGAACCTACTTGTAAGGCTTATAAATAGGGACCTTGTATCATGGTTTCAAATACATCAATGAGTGAAAGTAAGTGAGTAGAAAAAACAGAGTTTGTGAGTGAAAAACAGAGAGAGAGGCTCCAACGAGTTTCTTGGCCTGATATATGTCAGAATCTCTTAAGCGTGGGACAACTTGCTGAGAAAGGCTATGATATAAATTTCAACAAGAAAGGATGCACCATAAATGATGATGAGATGGGCCTGATAGCAAAGACACACATGACAAGGAATCGTCTGTTTCCAATGAATATCAAGTATGGTTCTGATTTGTGTTGCAAAGCTGTAGCTGTTGATGATAATTGGCTCTGGCATATGCGACTTGGACATTTCAACTTTGAAAGCATCAAGTTCCTTGCAAATAAACAGTGGGTTACTGGCTTGCCTGTTATCCAAGCTCCTGATCAGCTATGATAGTTTATGGAGTTGGGCTCATAAGCAGATTCATGGAGTCACCAAGACAATCTCACTGGCAAGCAGCAAAGCGAATCTTGAGATATGTCAAAGGTACAATTGATGAAGGCATTTTTTACTCGAGTTCCAACGAGCTAGAATTGATTGGATACACAGACAGCGACTGGGCAAGTGAAACTGAAACTCGAAAGAGCACTTCGGGTTATGCTTTTCATCTTGGAACAGGTGTATTTTCTTGGTCATCCAAGAAACAACAAGTAGTTGCTCTCTCAACAGCCGAGGCCGAATACATTGCAGCAACGAGCTGTGCTACTCAAGCGGTTTGGTTGCGAAGAATGATGAGTGAATTGCGACACCAACAAGATAGTCCGACGAAGATATTTTGTGACGATAAATCAACGATTGCTCTGACAAAGAATCCAGTGTTCCAAAGATGCTTGCAGATCATTTAGAGTCATTTTTGTGAGATCCTTTGCTTCTTCAATGGCTGCCACCACATAATCAAAACGAGTTGAGAGCGTGCGCATGATTTTGTCCACAACATCTTTCTCCTTTATGTCATCGCCGTTGGATTTCATTTCGTTGACGAGCTTGTCCATTCGTGAAAAATAATCACGAATGCTTTCATCTCTTCCTTGCTCCATCAGCTCGAACTGGCGTTTTAAACCTTGCAACCTCGTTCGTTTGACAGGGTCAGCACCTTCATATGTATTGATCAAGATTTCCCAAGCCTCTTTTGCGGATTTGGCATGGAAAATTTTCTCAAAAACAGATAGCTCCATTGATTGACAGATCAATAGCAAAGCTTTTTGGTTGAGCATACGATCTTTCTCAACTTGTTGCTCATCAGCTTTTCCTTTATCTTCTTCAGTTGGTTCGACAAAACCTTTCTTCATAATATCTCTATATCCACTGGTTGTTAAACACAGCTCCATCAAACGTTTCCACATGGTGAAATTTGATTTACCATCGAACTTGAAAACTATTGTTTGTACCTGCTGCTGAACTTGATTTGTTCCTGTGCTCGTACTTGCTGCCATGTTGAAACAACAAGCTCTGATACCAAATGTTGGCAATTTAAAATAAAATTGCCTAGCTGAATGAGATGCTATGACAAGTAAATATGTCACACAAACTGTTTTAATTGAAGTGACAATATTACAATCACACACTTGGCTTTAGTTGGTAGCCAATTAACTCACTCAATAACACTACACTTTTACAACTCTCACCAAGAAACTCGTTGGAGCCTCTCTCTCTGTTTTTCACTCACAAACTCTGTTTTTTCTACTCACTTACTTTCACTCATTGATGTATTTGAAACCATGATACAAGGTCCCTATTTATAAGCCTTACAAGTAGGTTCTAGGGCTCAAGTTACTTGAGCAAATTGAAAACCAACTCAAGTTACTTGAACAAATTGAAAACCACTACCTGACAACTAATTAACAACCATGTAAATCTTAATGGTTAATCTTTGAATATTCAAAGCCTTAACCATTAAGTTTTACCACCTAGGAACTTCTAGGATTTTCTAGGCAATTCTAGGAAAGCCAAGATTAATCTCTAACAATATAGTATGTAGATGGTCATGTCACCGCAATATGAATTGGCTTTTAGTCTCTGTTCCGGCAAATTAAAACCCCATCTATGTATAAACACTGAATAAGCTAAAGGAACATTGAAGGCCACATGATTATTAGACAAAGAGTCTACTGCATAAAAAAACTACACTAGTACTAACTCCTTTGGACCTTATTGCTGTCTGAAAAATTATGATACAGAGCAAATGCAGGACATATATTTCTCCGATCCAGATAGCTCATCTTTCTCAACTTTTACTTACTATGTTAAAGATCTTTTAAAGTAGGTTCAAAATAAATGGAATTGTGAACACAAGTCAGTTTGTTCTCCAACGTCCATTTGCTAGAAGAAAAAAATGTGTGAAACACATGGTAACCTGTGATTTTTCTGGTTGCTACATCTAAAAGTTAAATCACACATGCTATAGTAGTTTGTAAGTTAATGAAATTTGAATCCTCAACCCTGTTGTCCATCTTTACTCCTCCATCTACCCCAAAGGGACAAGTGGAAGTGTTATTATATATTTTGCAGGCAACCTTGCATGAATCATGATGTTTCAAACAATTAAGTTTGTGCCCCCGCAAAGGGGAGAGTTTGGGAAGCCCACATGCTAGAACATGGTCCTATCTCCTATGCAGTTAGTGTGTCCATCTAACCTTAAATCAAATTTTCCGTACTCTGTACGTACCTTGCACATGCCCTTGCTTGCAAACTGCTGCTAAACCAGCTTATTATGAACATAAATTTAAATCTATTGCATGTTGAATTTGATTTTAATGGTAAAATTAACAAGCTAGTCCTGGTTTACTAAATGAAGAGGGAAGTTAATAAAGCTTTTGAAAAATTAAAGTCTCAAATTGCCTATAGCATGTGATACAAACTATGGTCTCAAAATAAATAATTATTTTATATTCAAGCAACAATTCAGATATAAGACATCTAACCAAATTTTATTGTCAAGCTAGGCCCTAGCTAGTGAATTCTGCCTAGGTAGTCTGTTAAACATCCAATTAAATGTGGTCTGTCTCTAAATAGAAGACTAATAGAAAACGACAAACTAAGTATAAATGTGGGTGAAGAAGAAGTGAAAAATTGAAGAGGACTCGAGTTACAGTATATAAGTTGTGTATCACTGAATAAATATGCGCTCACACTTCAGTCCAACTCACACCAAGTGAGATAAGAAAACAGAGAAAATGATGGATGATAATGTGATAGAAAAACAAGATAGATAAAAAGATAAAATAAGTGAAAATAAGATGAAACATAATATTTGGTATACAAAAATCACATTTTTTAGAGAAAAAGAAAGGGAGATCGAATAGATATATTACACAAGAGAGTGATTGAATGGATATTGCATAGGAGTTATGATATATACACACTTCTCCACTTCTTTTCCACCTCCATTCTATTTATTTCTCTTTTCTTTTTCAATCAAATCACATATCACATCTTTACTTTATCTCTCATTTTTTCCTATCTCTCTCTTCTTCCACCTCTCCACACCTCAAAAGTGAGGTGTGGAGATATAATTATCCGGACATTTTGTGTTGTGGGGGGGGCAAATATTACTTCGAACCATAATCCTATAGTATATTACTAGTCTATTGTTTGAAAATCAAATGGGGGCAATTTCCCTCACTTGCCTCAACATAGACCCGTTCCTGCATGTGGGTGGGCCTTGAAGGATAGGTCGTTGTGGGCTATCATCGCATTAGTGAAATTCTTTAACTTGGCTTTAGTCTTTTTAGAACCCTCTCAATCGTAAAAAAATTGATTATATCAAGTTTCACCATCTCACCATTGATTTTTTGTGTTTAACAATTAAATAGATACAAGAAAATTAGCCAACATGGGTTGGCACAACTGCATTCAGGTTTCGGGTTTAGCTCTCATCTCCTAAAGGTCGAGGGTTCGAATCCCCTTGGGGTCAGCAAAACTCCAGTTGGTGGGCAACCCTCCTCGGGGAAATCTCCCGGCGCTCCTTCTAGGACTAGGCCTCTGCGGGCTTCCCCAGCACGCCACTAGTGCCCTGCCCGGTAGTCTGGATGTGCTTTCTCTCCGTTCTACCATTTTTATAAAAAAAGGATAAAAGAAAATTAAATTAATGATGAGATGATAAAATTTGACATGGTCAATTTTATTTACAATTGAGAGAATCTTGATCCCCGTACTCTATACTATATCTATAGCATTTTTCCTTTATACAAACATACACGTACTTATGTAGTCTTTTTTTTTCCGGTAATAACTAAAGTATTCTTATAGCTGATAGTCATGAAATTAATTTCTCTCTCCACAATCAATGTATTAAACAACAACCGATGAGTTTTTTTTATTTCATAAAATTGAGAATCGAACCTCAATCTACTTATATATACACATGTAGTTAACGAACCCATATCTTTTGTTTTTTCTCCACTTGGTAGTTTTTAAATTTTAGTAAGAGCAATTTGCCACTCTATGCAATATTGTAAAGTTCACATATAACTTAACATCTACCTAACTTTTGATCCGTATTGGGGATTGCGTGATTGAAGATAATAGCCCATGAACCACTAAATGGTGTGACACTAACAAAACAATTTTGTGGCAGTTTTAAATTGTCACAAAATAATCTAACCACTAGATATTGTTGTGATGCTGAGTGCAGTTCACATATCACCAGTCCACTGTTAAATATAGGCTTTGTTTAATAGATTTTATTATGTAAAATGTGCTTTTTATATAATTTTATGCATTTTAATATATAAAGTCATATCTATTTAATATTTATTTAATAATAAGTTAAAATTTTCCCTAACCATTTTAACCATTTTCACGTGAAAACCCCATACCCTTCTCTCATGAAATATATGCTTTGCAAATTGCAATTGCATCATCACCGTCACAAAATTAATGCTGACACATGTGTCATATGCTTGTTCTTGGTACCAAAGAAAACTCTACTCTACTCTCTGCATGCTTTCAGCAATAAATCACGCTGATAAAAGTGGTGGTTTTCTTACCCCATCAACATTCTATAAATGCCTCCACTTTCTCTTTATGTCTCATTCAATCATCACTCCCCTTATCTGCTCTCTTTAATTCCCTTGTGGGTTGTTGTTCACTTTGGTGCTACATAACACAAGTTCTGCTAAACAGTGTAGAGTGGTGCCTGCAGCTTGAAACAATGGCCATGCCTAAATTACTTGTTGTCTTGATCTTGGCCCTCATTGCCATTTCCATGCTTCAAACAATGGTTGGTCTTTTAAGTGAAAGTATAATTTTATACACACATACACACACAAAGCGCACATTTTTGAATCTGTTCTGAATTTGTGATGAGGTTTTGAAAGGTCAATCTCATATTTTTCTGGCTTGGTTTTTGCAGGTCATGGCATCTCATGGGCATGGAGGCCATTACTACACTGACAAGGTATAGAACCACACCTCTCCTCACCTTTCCTCCCCTGTTTGGTTACCAGTTTCATTTTTCATTAAGTGCGTTTAAACTAATTTTCGTGAAGAAAAATTGTTTCATGAATCAGAATGTATTATTTTCACATTTTCATACTTTTCCATTGATAACAAAATTGGGATAAAAATATCAAAGAAATGGGGGGTTTTTTGTAATTTTTGTTTTTGAGGGATGCAAGGCTAAATTGCTGACTTTTCTGCTGCATTGTTTTGTGTTTCTCAGAAAAAATATGGACCTGGAAGTCTCAAGAGCTACCGTAAGTGAAGTTCCTGCATTCTTTTTGTTGTTCTTCTTGCCTTTTATTGTAATACAACTTGAGGATCTCTCCACCTTTGAACATGAAAATAGCAAATGGTATCAACTAGCAGCACAAAGGAAAAAAAACAATTTTTAGAGACTAACCCATTTAGAATATGAATTCTCTCCAACAAACTTGTCTCCATCACCTTCTGAGATCCGAGTCGTAAATTTTACATTTAGCGGCTTAAAATGACTCATAGTTCAAATTTCACCTGATGGTTAGAGTTTCGAGCCATTTTAGACCGTTAAATGTATAACCAACGGGTGATATTTCAGATGGAAAAATGATGGAGTAGTATATATAGATGATTTTTTTTTTATACCAAAATCACTTATGAAACTCATAAAGTACTGACAGAATTCCTAGATGTGGATGCTAGTGTTCACATTATGACCCTGGTTACTTGGTTGCATTGGATCCATTTGCTTTAGATCTTAATAGAATTGTTTTTCAAGCAATTGATGATAAAATATGCTGGTTCTCACATGAACTAGTCCTTCTATACTTCATCTGTGGTCAAATTGGTTTCTTGTAAAAGCAGCATCTTTAGTCAGAGTGTTGGACTTTAATTGACTTTTCTTTTTTGGGATGTGTCAAATGACTAGAATGCCCATCACAATGCACGAGGAGGTGCAGCAGGACCCAGTACCACAAACCTTGCATGTTTTTCTGCCAAAAGTGCTGCAGGTCTTGCCTCTGTGTGCCCCCGGGTTATTATGGGAACAAAGCTGTGTGCCCTTGCTACAACAACTGGAAGACCAAGAGAGGAGGTCCCAAGTGCCCTTAAGCATGTTCTCCATCTAATTAAAAGAGACAGCTTTCTATATATATGATATAATCTCCTTGACTCCTTGTTCCCTTCTATGTCCTAACCAAAATACTTGTCTTTTGGCTCTATGTAATAAGGCTATGTTTGGATATCTATTATGGACATTAGCATACATTTCAAGCCAAAAAAATGAATGAAATTCTCATGTTAGATTGAGATGAAAGTTGGGTGACAACATACTCAACTAGTATTCAAACTTGTATGTTACTTTGCTTGCCACTCAGGCTTTTTATGGTTTAATTCAAATGAAGTGTGTCTAATACTATTGCTCTCATGCATGATGCTTTTTTAATTCTTTAGATTTTGTAAGAATTGAACAATGGAAAGCATGACATTTCTGACAAATTATTATCATGTTTCTTTCCAATATTACTTTTACAAGAATGGTATCAGTGCATTCAAACTTGTAATTCCTTGCAATATATTGAAGTGGTGATTTATGAAAAAAAGTTACGATGGCCTAACAAAAAGCTTTTTTGACTCCATAATGTTGCCACTTTCTACTTAGCAAGTTCTGGTCCCATAATATTCGGTCCACTTAATGTCTTCTTCACTTGGACCAGACCCTTAATTAGAGATCTGTCCATTTCAACAATTCTTATTAAGAATTAAGTGTGTAAGGTGACCACCCTTAATGGAGGTTGCTTGTTTTGAGTGGGATGTATTACACGGAACTCCCTTCCAAGACTCATACATATTTGCATCATTGACTTCAGTCAGCGGACTAAGGAACACCACCCTTAACAAAGGTCTTATGTTCCCTGTGCGAGATATTACACGGAAGCTAGTCCCTCTCAAGACTCAAATTTACATCCCAACTTCAGTTGGTGGGCCGAGGAACAACACCCTTAATAGAAGTTGACTGTTATGAGTGCAACATATTACACGGAAGTCCTCAGAGTCTACCAACTCGGGTGAGATAAAACTTGGAAAAGAAAGTGACTTAAGAATTGTAGCCCCGACTTCAATTGATGGATCGAGGAACACCCTCCTTTTTATAGGTCGGCTATTTCGAGTGCAACATATTACAAGGCCACCCGTAAAAAAAAGAAGCTACGATATTGAAGAAATCTCTTGAAAAAAGCTGACTTCATAGTCCCACTAAGGTCTCAATGTCTCATCAAGTTCGACTATTGAAGAAATGTCCTCTGAGACCCCCCTAAGGTCTCAAGGAGCGATGATTTATGAGATTGAAGAAATCTCTTGCGAAACGTTGATGTTTGAGATCCTAGTGTTCTTTTAGTGAACCGGGTTCTCAAGCTCAAGGTAAAGGTCTAAGCTTAGGGATTGTGAACAATGCAAGAGTGAAGTTGGTTGTTCCGTTACTCCATGGTCCCACTTATAGGTTATTTGGCCTGTCCCTTAGGAAGTCAGGGCATGAACGATAATTATGTCCTGTTGAGTACCGATAGTCGTCGTCACCACTGATTTCTAAGTGACTACGATTGGTTACTGGGAGTTCAAATGTTCCCCATTAATGTGCCATCAAGCTTTGCCATTAAGTCTTCAACCGATGGCGTTGAGTGGTCAGGGGACGACCTTCATGTACATGCAGATTAGTTACGTCGGTATTGAGCCCGAGAGAACAAGGTTTTGGGTAAAGGCCTCGTCATGGCCCAGCAGGGGCCTTTTAAAAAAGAGGTTGTGTGTCCAATGGGCTAGCGTTGAGTCCAAGGAGATCCTTGCCCTCCAAGCCTACAAGCATAAGTGCTTGTTAGGCTTAAAGTGTTGTGGTTCCTTCCCGCTCATTCATCCGGTGCTATGTCGAGTCCTGAGCTTTTGGTGGGATCACCTTGTTAGGTCTCGTCGTGCTCGGTTATTGAAGAACCAACCTCTAAGATATGTCTAATGTCTCATTGAGCGACGATCTACAAGTCTGAAAATCTCTTGAAAACCCCGACTTTTTTTTATCCCATTGAGGTCTTATCGAGCTCGTCTATTGAAAAATTGTCCTCTAAGATCCCTATAAGGTCTCGTCAAGTGACAATATATGACATTGAACGAATATGTTGCTAAAATATGACTTCTAAGATCATCCTAAGGTCTCGTTAAGCTCAACTATTGAATAACCAACCTTTGAGATCCCTAAGGTCTCATTGAGTAATGGTCTACGAGATTAAGGAAATCTATGGATAAAAAACGACTTCCAAGATCCCTTTGTGGAGTGCATGACTTGTGGCCTTCTCTTAACTTACACGCTCCGGTTCAATCTAGGGGGTGATATCCTTCCTTTTTGTGGTCCCGTCCACCCGATGAGGTTGTGAAAGTGAACTTTAACGCTTCCATGAATGAAGTGCAAGTTATTGGTTTGGTTTGATTGCTCGTGATCATGAAGGTGAGGTGTTGGCAATTGCACCACCTTCTCCTTTTGATGTTTCATCTTCAGTGATTTCCGAAGCTTTATGTTTTTTGTGGGTGTGCTTTAAGATGAATTGCTTACAACTTTTAACCTCTAGCGTCAATTGCATTTGGTAGATCATATCTTTTTTCAGTTGTGCAAAATTGCAAGGACTTTACTCTTAGTTTTGATTTTATAGACCTTTCTTTTGTAGGTAGAGGTGGTAATTATGTTGCTGCTCGCTAAGCCAATAAGGATTTGTCTTGTGTGATTTAAATTCTATTTGAATTGATGAGGTTTCTCTTGACCTTTAAAAATTGGTTCATGAGAATGTATATTCCTCTAGGCCACTTTCTTGTGATTAATTGATTTCATATTTATTTTAGAAAAAAAGTGAGATATGAAACATCTAATTACCCATATATTTTTTGTGATAGTAGAAAATCAATTCAAACAATTACAGAAATGAAATTATGCTCATGTCTTCATTTCTTTTCTTCTAATTTTCTTTCAGCATTTTTATTTTTCCATCCCCTTCGAATAAAGTGGAAACTAAAATGAAAAGTGTGTTGTGTTGTTATTACAAGTCTAAAATCTCACGTTTTTTTTTTAATTTGTGGATATCTTAAAATCTTAAAATCTCATCCAAAACTACATCGTATTGTCACTCTTCCTTTTTCATTTGTGGATCTCGGTCCAGTTGTTGATTTTATTTCAATCTGGCGTGATGTCATCTAATGCGAAAGCATTTGTGTGGCGTTTGTTGTGGAATCGTATCTAGAAAAGGGACAATCTGTGGAGGCGTGATGTGAACCTTGATGACTTTTGTTGCCCATTTTTTTGGTGAGGGTGAGGAAAGTGGAGGCCATCTCTTATTTTACTGTTCTTTCTTGTTAGATGTGTGGTGTGCGGTTTATAGTTGTTTTGGTGTGTCAATTGCTTTGCCATCATCTCCAGTGGTGCATTTTTCTCAATTTCCCTGGCAATTAAATCTCAGAGATTGGGGGGTTGGTAGTGTGGATGGCCATTGTTTGGTTTTTATGGATTATGAAGAATGCCATTATATTCAAGGGGAACGAGAGAATGCTCATGTTGTGGATTTAATTCAGACTCGCTCCTGCCTATAAAAAAAAAATCAGACTCGCTCCTGACATTGGATTAAGGCAAAGGTGAGAGGTTTTTAGAATTCTATGTTTGAATGGAAGACAAATCTTGAGGTTTTTTTTATCAGTTTTGTAACCTTGTTGGGAAGCATCTAGTGTGTTGCTTTTATTGGCCTTTGTCATGTTTTGTGGGTGGGTCTAGGTGAGTGGTTTCTGTGGTCTTGGCTTCATTCATTTTATGTGTTTGAAGGGGTGGCCATTTTAAACTTCTAGTTTAGATTGTTTTTTCGTTTTTTCCTTTCTCTCTTGTATTTGGGTTTGGCACACTTTATGCTAAGTTTAAAAGTAATTCATTGGTTTATTTATATCCTATACTATATATTATTTTCAAAATAAAAAAGTAGCAACTTCGACAAGTGTCATTCCCTCATTCTATGTCTTTTCTCATAAGTTTTCTCTCTCATACTATAATTAGTAGGTAGATGATGTCATATTTATATTTTTTTCTAATTTTCTAGTAATTTAAATATTAAATAATTTCATATTTTTTAAAAATAATTAATGTATTAATATTGCATTTAAAAGTTACTAATGACATTAGAATAATTAAAAAAAGGCCAATTGTGATTTTTTCAAAAATAACTATTGTATTAATTTGACATTTAATGATTTTTAATGACATTAGAATAACTAATAAAATTCAATTATGACTATTCTACCATTAAGATGTATGCTGACAATGATATCTACCGTATCCCGAGTCAGATTTTTCTTTTAATGATTATGGTTATTTTTTATATAAAAAAATGAAAAAATTGAATTTAATATCTTACGATGAAAATGATATCTACCGTATCCCGAGTCAGTTTAGTCACGTGGGGCCTCTTTTCCCCGTGGAGACTGGTGGTCAAATGACTAAAAAAATATGTCATTAAAATTTGATATCAAATAGTTTTAAAAGATTGATTTGAAAATTAACTCAAATTTTTTGTATTTTATGATTTCGTATATACATATGTAAGATTAAAATGATTTTGACATATTGATTCAAAGCATAACCAATTAGAAAAAAAAATTTACATTAATGCAACTAAGATTAGAAAAAATAACTTAAATATATGATATACATAAAAAAGAAAATATGAAAATGTATGATGTATACTAATAAAATACTTTTATTTCATCCGTGCAGGTACCGCGAGATAAAAAAATAAAAACGAACTTGTGGATGTCTTAAAATCTCAAAATCTCATCCAAAAGACCAAAACACTCTCTTCCATTCCACGAATTTCCCTTTTTTTCATTTTCAACGAAAGTCTTGACCTTTGATTCCCCAACTGGTTCATCACTCAGTTTCACCATCTGGGTCTTCACCATTTTCACCAAAGCTCTTGTAAGTTGTTGATTCCTTTGCTGATGGCATCACTGAGTTCAGCTCCATTTCTAGTAGAAACCCATGCTGACACCACTGTGCTACTGCTTCACACTAGCAACCTCAAAATCCCAGTGAAATTCAGCACCATAAATGCTTCAGTGTTCACCAGAGGGTTTGATCGTGGTAGATTGAAGCATAGGTGTAGCAGGGGTTTACTGTGTCCATGGGGGACTAAGCACATTAGAGCTCTTGGTAAAAGCTCTGGGACAAGTGAGGAGGACAAGGATGAATCAGAGGATAGGATTAAAGCCACCATTGCAAAGGGCCAAAAGGCTCTTGCTTTGCAAAGGGAGCTTCTTCAACAGGTATTTTGGAATGTGTTGTTGTAGCAAAGGGTGGTGGTTTTCATGGCTGTCCCAAAAAGGGTTTTGGTTTGAGACCTATAATAATGTTGCTAAAATTGTTCATTGATTGATTTGTTGAAAATGGAAAATTAGGATCTTGCTTTAAAGTTATGTACAAAAAGTAGTCAAGTAGAGTAAAGCAATGGCTAGTAAGTATGCTTCTCCTTCAAGTGATTTTTGCTAAAGCTCCCACCATACTCACTCTTGCTGTAGCAATGACATCTTTTTAAGAATTTTATCCCCAAAATTCACTTTTAGCTTTTTCTAACTAATGTTTTCATTTTGTTATGAACCTAAGAATGTAACCTTATTTGATGTTATCAAGATCTATTCAGGCTTTTAGAACTTATGCAAAATTACGTGGTAGATTCCGGTCTATGAGATCCTTAGGAGAATATCTGTCCTTTGGAATTGCTATTTCACTCTTTCTACTTGTTAGGTCCTGCGGTTATATTTTTTACAATAAAGTGCTAAAGAATTAAGGATGACTGAGTAGAGAAAGATACTATTAGAGTAGCAGAGAAGGTAACTCAACATTAACTGAATGACAAAGTAGAATGTGTGGTTTCATTTATTTAATTTTTTAAGCAGTTAAAATAAGTGTAGGCAACCCTATAGATTAGAATTTCCTTTCATTATTATTCTTGTTCTTTTGTTTCCCGTAACGTTTATCTTAATAACCGAATCATTCAATGCAGGGTCATATTATTGTTGACTACTGAATCAGTAGGATCACCCCTGTATATATTTAGACCTAAAGTGAATTCAAGGTGGAACCTGCTTAAACAATGAAAAATGATATGGGTGACCTATTTTTTAGGAGAGATAGTCATAGTAAGATGAGGGGTTTATTCTTAGGAGATTTTTTTTTAATCTGTATGCTTGGGCTTTCCTTGCAAGGGCAACATTTTGACAAAACATGAGGCCTTGTAGAAGAGGAGGCCTAAAGCTTTTGCTTAAATAGAAGCCCAATGGCCAGTCTTGCTACTGACTACTGAGTATCAGAGACTCACTTTTTAAAGTATTAGTGGAGATTCAGTTATGTTGAATAATAAGATGACCTATTGAGATATTGTTATTTGAATTGAATAAGCTGTTTATTCATTCAATGCAGTAACTTGCAGAAATATCAAAAACTTCTGAAGCACTTCATTGGTTCTGTAAATGTTAGTTTACAATATGAACAAATGTCAGAGCTAGTTTAGTAACAGTACCACCATCTTATGTATTGCTATGCTAGTTTGTTGGCAATTGTGATGTCCTGTCTGAAAACAGTCTTTTAACGGGTTTATCATAATTTAGTTCTCATAGAATGTCCTCTGTATGAAAAATAAAAAATATAGGAAGCTATTACGCAAGTAAGCTACCGGGAAATGATTCTTCTTACAATGTTAAGGGTACACACTACATAATTATACTATTCATATATTAACTTACTACTGTGCTGAACTTGAGCATAAAGTCATAGTTAGAGGATTATAGGTGTCTTCAGGAGGTATGGTGTTCTCAAATTTATGCATTATGATAGTGGAGTTAATTATACAAGTTAATTATATTTTCATGCCTGTGTAATTCATCTGGTCTCTTCTTATTTGCTTTCTGAACCCTAAATGTTAGAACAAGTGTTTTATGATCTCACATTGACTAGAGATATGGCCAAAATAGTCCTTATAAAGGCCTCGCCTTGAAAGCTAGCTTTGCGGCTGAGTTAGGCCAAGCCCGAATACTAAGATGATATAAGAATCTGTCCTAGATCTGATATTGGAACCAAATTCCACCTTCATTGATGCCGCCTCGAATTTTCGCCTTCATTGCAGCCACCCTAGGCTGTCTTCATTGGAGGGTGATCTTATATAGCTTTATTGTCTACTGTAGATCGCTGAAGGAAAGAAACTGGTTTCTTCTATAAGCAGTGAGAGCATTCCTGAACCAGATGGGAATAGTGTTTCTTACGAACCCAGTGGCAAATCTCTGTCAAGTGACTCAGATCCACAGAAAGCTTCTGCCAGCAGAGACAAGTCTTTTGAAAATCAACGTGGTGGCATTGCTCTAACCGATTACGGAAATTCTAGAAAAAAGGAGATACGAAAGGTCTCATCTGTAAGCATTGACCAAGACTCTGATGAAGCTGATGGGGAAGACAATAAATTCTCACCTGCTGAAATGACTTCATCTAAGCAATATTTCTTTGATAAAGGCAAGGAGGAAGGCGATAAATTCTCACCTGCTGAAGTGACTTCATCTAAGCAATATTTCAATGAACAATTGAAAACCAAGAGATATGAGGAAAATAGCCCCAAAAATCTGCCAAATGACCGTCGAAATAGCATTGACTCTTCCAGTTTAAAGGTTGAAAGTCTGAAAGGTGTGAGTCAACCAAATTTAAAAGATGTTGCTAATGATGCTGAGAGTGAAGGTGAAAAATCCCCACCATTGGCTGGGGCCAACGTCATGAATGTTATATTGGTTGCAGCAGAATGTGCTCCTTGGTCCAAAACAGGTAATTCAACATTATTTCTAAGGAATGTTTTCCTTCGATTATATGCTGAGCTCCCCTATAACAAACCTAGATAGGCACCGTCGAAAGAACATGCTTAAATATGCAATAGTTGCACTAAATAAGCCCATGAATCTTGAATGTAGTTGTATTGGGCAATTAGCTAATTTTGTGGGTATCCATTTCACTCGACTTTTCCTGCTTGGGTAAGGTCAGCTACATAGGTCAAGGGACGGCATAATACCGTCTCATTGATCATATCTAATGATAGTACATTTGAATTTCACTCCAAATTTCTTCTAATAGTTTGACCTATAGTTTTTCTTGGTCTACTGCTATAGTTTGACCCTCTTTACCGATACTTCTATGGGCTTCTCCACATAAGTCCAATTCACCCAAGCGAAAACTCTTCCACGTTGATTTTGTGTGGCCACCCATCTATTGTATCATTCTTATCCTTGAAACAGTAAGCTTAGTGTGGTGATCATTTTTCGAAAATAATTTGCATTGAGAATACACCTTACCATCCTTATACAAAGTTTGGTAACATGCATCTCAATTACCAACGAGATCATATAAAGAAAAAGGAAATCCTATTTGAGATGTAATCTGGTATAACCCCCCTCCCCCCCACTTTTCACAGGGTTGTTTGAAAATTAAAAATGAAAAGACAAAAAAAAAAAGAACAAAATTGAGAGATTCTTTTGAATTCATATATTTGTCACTGTAAACCTCTTCTTGAATTATGACATTAGCAAGTTAAGACCCCTAATGTGGCATATATATCCATTCATAAGAGCCACTATTTACATGAAGCTAGTCCGTAGAACTCTCCCTTTTTTTTTTCTTTTCCGCTTTCTGTCAGACAAATTCTTCAATTTTGTATTGTCCTCTGCATGCTGCTTGGTTTTATCATTTTATGTAATTTTTGGACATATATCTGAACTTGTAGGTGGGCTTGGAGATGTTGCTGGGTCATTACCAAAGGCTTTGGCTCGGCGTGGACATAGAGTTATGGTAAAGTGCTATTCCCTTATTGAACTGACAGAGTATCACATATGTGGGAGAAGTTACTCTTCAAATTTACTCCTTGCTTAACAAAGAACCGCATGAACATAACCTTTTCAACTGGTTGATGAGTTTTGTTATTTCTGCTTTATTTGGGCTTGATCATTGATTTTTTTTCCTTATAAAATCTTCCATACATATTTCACGATTGTTTTTTAATCTCTAATCTCATGCATACTGTAGAAGGATTATAGTCCTATAGATAGAGTTTATTACAGACCCAAGATGAAATTCACAGATTTTAGAAAGAGAGCAGAGAGATAGAGAATACTTCTGTAATATTTTACTAAATTACAAAAACTGATACCGAAGCAGCTAATCCTTATTCCAACGATTCCCCCTTTTACAACTGAGCCACTGCTCAATTTCCCAAAACTAACAATTCTGATTACCCCCTCTTATATAATTCTCCTACTTTCAATCCAAGTTCCTAAGCCAACCAATTATATTACAAATCTGATTTATGAGGTGGAAAGGAAGAAAGATTCAACAAAATGAGGACAAGAAATTCTCTAAAACAGAGCAAAAGAAACCAGGTGAAAGAAAGGCAAAAAATGCAGCATAGCTACCTAATCTCTCTACATATCAGACTTAACACCTCTATTGAAACAACCATAAGCTAAACATCAAAGATGAGGCTACAAGAACAACACTATCGCAAATTAAGGTGCCCTATAAAATGTAGGTTATCCTACAAAATTATTGCCTCCTATTTGCTGCATCCTTAAACCTAACTGCAGAGATTGTTCCAAAAGTAGGAGGAACCTAAAGCTTGCTGAGGACCCCAAACAACTTGTTCCATACTGCTTGAGAATATTACAAATATACTTTGTTTATCTTAGAGTATGTTTCTTGATCTGTTTCCTTATTTTAGTAGGTTCTATCTTATTGTTTGTGGGTTTGGGCTTGTACTAGTTGCACTATTACTTGGCCTAGTTAGTCAAATAAATGTGTATCAATTATTTTCAGTTTATTACTTTAAGCTGTCTTTTTCAATTCTCCTTTCCTGACCCAAAACCTTTTTCTTCACCACATACAAAAGTAGCTGCATTACAATGCTGGAGCGAGTGTCTGTTATTTCTAAAGTAGGGCAGTACAGGACATATGTCCACATCAAGGGAGAGAACACTGAGAGCCTATGAGCTTGGTGCAAAATGTAAATCATAAGTATTAATCCTATTGAGTACCTTTGTGTGGATTAAAAATCTTGTGCCAAATTGATTTATGAATAAGAAATTGGCGATGATTAGGAGAATGAGTGAGAAAATGGAAGGATTTAAAAGACCGCGGAAGAATCTATCTCAGGTTCAAACTATCATGTTTGAGTTTCTGAAAAGTTGAAAATACAAAGAGTGGTTTTCAGAAAGAGAATTTTCAAGAGCAAAATTTTGGAGTTTAAAAAAAAGTATTTTAGAGAAGAATGAAGTTTTGAAGGGTGAATTCATAGAAGAGCGATTTTTTTTGAGATAATAAAAATCCTGTTAAGAATAGTGACTTTTCCTAAGAGCAAATGAGATTGAGATTCTTGTCTCGTGTGTGCTGTCGAAGATAGGAGATGAGTAGTTGTAGTTTTGTCAATAAAAATTAATTAGTTAAATGTTTTGTTCTGTTTCATTTGGTTCCATCCTTTTTCAGTGAACCAAAATGCTCCACTTTTTTAATTTTATTTCCAGTTCTATCCCCCTTTTTAAATATACTAATATACCAAACATAGGATCCTAATGAAATGTTTTGTCCCATCCGGTTTCAGCCTGTATGCCAAATCATATAGTTTTTTGTTTCATATCCATATGGCCTTTGTAGACTTGCTCGGCCAGACTTCATAGATATGGGATGTAACTGAGGTTCCATTTAAATTGATTTTTCTGTCTAGCCCATATGCTACACTAAATGTGGGCCAACCCTCTAAACATGATAGCTTGTTTCATATCTAATTAAATTATTATTAGATACTTCAATAAATTTTCAAGTTTCTTTTTTATTAATCATTTTGATTTTGTTTATATCTTTTTAATACCCTCTTCTTAGATTGTAGCACCACGGTATGGTAATTATGCTGAAGCACAAGATATGGGAGTACGGAAAAGATACAAAGTAGATGGTCAGGTGTGGGGCTGCCACTCTTTTGCTAATAATTTATAATTCGTTGAAACAATTAATTGCTACTACCTTGGTGTTGTAATACTTCAACATCTTACTTTGCAGGACATGGAAGTAACATATTTTCATGCTTATATCGATGGTGTCGACTTCGTTTTTATTGACAGTCCAATATTTCGTCATCTAGAGCAGAACATATACGGCGGAAACCGAGTGGTAATTGTCTATTTCTGTTAAGTTCGCCCTATTGTAAACTCGTTCATTTTGGTGAGGTCCACCTTTTGTACGTCCATTGTCATAAACTGTAACATTACCCAACTCCTTTTCATGGGGTAAAACAGAAGAAAAATGGAAGAAAAAAATAGACACAATTGTCTTATTTTGTGAATTATTGGTTTCCTCCATTAGCAAAATGATTATGAGAGGAATGACCAAAATGCTGTGCTGTTTTGATTTAAGTTATCTGAGAAACCCATGTTGCATCAGTACACATGCAAGACTGCTGAGTTACCTGTAACTAATTTTCTACTATTATTATTTCTTTTCCTTTTGACTCTTACATGTCCTTTAATGGAACAGGATATTTTAAGACGCATGGCGTTGTTTTGCAAGGCAGCTGCTGAGGTACATGAACTATATGGTTTTGTGACTAATCAATTATGGGGACACTCAGTTAGACAATTGTGTACCTGAAAAGTCTTTTAGCAGAATACATATGCTATTTAAAAAAATGGTAGCAAATATGTCCATACAGTAGATTTTGAACTTAAATAGTCTGTTTCAGGCTACGTGAATTACATTCGTCTGCACTGCATTGGACAAAAATTGTGAAAATAGCAAATTGCTATAGTAATTACCACAAGGAAATAATAAGGCCTGTGAAGTAGGTTGCATTTAGAATAGCAATACCATATTGGTAGGATTATTCTCAAATAACAGAGTGGTTAGCATGGTTTATCCAAATCCTTTTTATCAAATAGAGAAAAGTCATTCTGGGAGGTGTGTTCTTTATGAAATCTTATATTTGTGTATTTTCACTCTGAATATATGATGTTCATGATTTTCAGGTCTGTTGGCATGTTCCATGTGGTGGTGTTTGCTATGGAGATGGAAATTTGGTCTTCATAGCAAATGATTGGCATACCGCGTTGCTGCCAGTGTATCTGAAAGCATATTATCGTGACCATGGTTTGATGCAGTACACAAGATCTGTTCTCGTGATTCATAACATCGCTCACCAGGTTCATTCTGAATCTAGATATGTTGTTAATTTATTATTCTTTACAGTGAAGGAAGAAGCTGCTCTTTGTTTTCTTTGATTCAGAAAATCCTGTCCACTAGTTTTATCAATGAAGAAATAGATGCATAATGTGATTTTCATTCAACCACAGAATCCAGATAAAAAGGTTCATATGATTCATATTTTAGCAGAGTATATACATATAGGCAATCCTGTTCACTAGTTATATTTTGTTGTTGTATATAGTATATTCATTAGTATTTTCCTGGGGTAAAGAATGACTAAATAAGTAGAGGCAAATAATTATTATTTTTGATGTAACCCTATAACAATGATTTGCATTTCTTAAGCACCCTTTGTCTCAGCTAAATAGAAGTATTTCTAAATGAAATAAGAAAATGAGTAAAAGGATATAGGCCTTTTGGATTAGTACCTCCATATGTCTCAGTAACTATTCTGGATTGTTCATCTACGCTTCTATATTTTCACTATAATAACGTCAGTTTGTTTAAATATTCTGTAAGTAGATAGTAAAAATTCCATCATTGAGCAATAAGCATGTAATGCCCTGTTGATGATTAATTTCGTTGAGGTAGTTTAAAGTTTAAACACCTCTAGCAACTTAATTGTGATGAAAGCAAATGAAACTTAGTTAAGGAATCAAGAACATGTTTCCTCATCAAATGAATCTAGCTTCGTATTATTGGTGGATTGTATCTAAAAGCAATTTCTTTTATTGGAGACTACTATACGTAGAAGGCAGATCATTGAAGTTGATTTCATATTCTTATACTTGACCGTTTATATTGCATTCATGTCTTATATAGAGAAGGAACATTAACGCATCTGCTTTACATACAGGGCCGAGGCCCCCTTGATGATTTCCGCATTGTGGATTTACCGGAAAACTACATGGACCTTTTCAAATTTTATGACCCTCTTGGAGGTGAGCACTTCAATATCTTCGCAGCCGGTTTAAAGACAGCAGACCGGATTGTCACTGTAAGTCATGGATATGCATGGGAGCTTAAAACTTCTGAGGGAGGTTGGGGTTTGCACGGGATCATAAATGAGAATGACTGGAAATTCAGAGGAATTGTGAATGGAATCGATAGCAAAGATTGGAACCCCCAGTTTGATGTTCACTTGACATCAGACGGCTACACCAACTACACCCTGGAGACCCTGCATAGCGGCAAGCGTCAGTGTAAAGCGGCCTTGCAAAAAGAGCTTGGTTTGCCTGTCCGCGAGGATGTTCCGTTAATCGGCTTCATTGGAAGGCTTGATCACCAGAAAGGCGTTGATCTCATAGCTGAAGCAATTCCTTGGATGATGGACCAGGATGTGCAACTAATCATGTTAGGAACTGGAAGGCCGGACCTAGAACAGATGCTTAGGCAATTTGAAAGCCAACACCGCGACAAAGTCAGGGGGTGGGTCGGCTTTTCGGTGAAGACGGCTCACAGGATAACAGCAGGTGTAGACATACTGCTCATGCCATCGAGATTTGAGCCGTGCGGATTGAATCAACTCTATGCCATGAATTACGGAACTGTTCCTGTTGTGCACGCGGTTGGCGGACTACGAGATACCGTGCAGGCTTTTAATCCGTTTGAAGAGTCAGGGCTTGGGTGGACATTTGATAGTGCAGAAGCTGATAAGTTAATACACGCGTTAGGGAACTGCTTATGGACCTACAGGGAGTATAAGAAGAGCTGGGAAGGGCTTCAGAAACGAGGGATGTCGCAAGATCTTAGTTGGGACAATGCAGCTCAGCAGTATGAGGAGGTTCTTGTTGCTGCCAAATACCAATGGTGAATTCTTTGTAACCACACCATCTTAGTGTATGTTTGTTTTCAGTTAGAAGTTAGAAACACTGTTTAGAGCATTGGAATGCGGAGTTGTGATCTACTAGGTGGAAAACGTGAAAGAGATGTGGGAGTCTTGTTGGTGTTCACGCTGAGTGAACGTGAATGCAAATACAGCCTTAGCTTACTGATCAATATGTATTCATGCTGAAGGGTTTCAGGGCCTGTGCTAGGGAAAGGAACTGAGCATTGTGCAATTTGTTTATAGGTGGGTTATTCCTGAAATTCTTCTACATATCTCATATCTGTCTCTGGATGTAAGTATGTGCCCTTCATCATGATGCTGGTTCTGGAGGAACAATTTTTTTCAAAGTAAATAAGGATTGTATAATGCAGTTGAGTTGTGATACATATATATGTATGTCTCTGGCATGTAGCTACTGAAATTGCCTGACCAAAAAGTAGATTAAGCTTAGAAACTTTCTTGTCCTTTTGGATAAAGAAAGAAAATAAGATAGTATTACCCCCCTGATGAAGAGATTCTCTCTCTCTCTCTCTCTCTCTCTCTCTAAAAGATAGAAATTGCAAGAGTTATTGCTTTATTTTTTATTTTTTTTATTTTTTTATTTTTTGACAGCAAGAGTTATTGCTTTATGCTTAGAAATCAAAGATCCCCAATCATTACTAGCCCACTCTACCAACAAAGCCGTATAGCACTATTTTCCCATAATTGCCTTATCAATTTTGCTTTATTTGACTAGCAATTGCTTCGTAGTTTAATTTTTCTTCAATGGATAAATTCTGGAATCATTTGGTAGCGAGATTTAGAGATGATTGTTAATACTTCGTATGTAATATGTATGTCGTGGGCAATGAAGGATCTTGACTTGGTGCCTTTTTGTGATAGGTCGTGTGTGAATTGGGGACGAGAGAAGCATCAAACGCACTCTCTGATTCCACCTTCTCACTCTCCCATGGCTGTTTCCACCACCAACTGCCCTTTCTTCCTCTGAATCACAATAGGGGTCGGCCTAGGTATACTTTGCGTAAATAGGCCTAGCCTGTTTAAAAGTCTTAAGCCTGGCCTGTGACCTGTTAAAGGTTTTTTTTCTAGTCTGGCCTTCTCGAAAGTCTGGCCGGGCCTGGTAGCATATTTAAAAGCATATTTCACAACAAGAGTTTTACGTTTACTAACAAACTTATTTGTACAGAAGCTATCAAACTTATAAACTAACGGGTTAACTCATACAAAAATAATTTTTTCAACAATCAGACTCATAATATTATAAGCTATTATGTAGAAATGAAACAAAACGAGAGATTATGTTGGTTAATTAGAGTCGGAGAGCAAGTATAAAATCACATTTCATATTAAGGTATTTAAATATGTTATATATCTATTTCTAAATAGACTTATAACTTTGAGTCATTATATAAGTCAATTTGCTTAAATATATAAAAATGTCAATAAGTATATAATATCAAGATATTATGATAAATTTCTAATTTATATATACATCATCAATGGTAAAATATATTTATACTAACCATATTTACAATGTACCAGAAAAATACTAATCATTTTTACTTAAATATGCTAGCCTATAAGGCTTAAAAGACTTTTTGAATGGCCTGAGCCTAGCCTTTTTAACTACATAGGCTTTTCAAAAAGCCTAACCCTTACCTATTTACCAATTTGGCCTGGGCCTGTAGGCTAAGTCATAGGCCCCTACGAACGGTTTGGCCTATTACCACCCATAACCACCAAAATCCCCTTCCCTCGATCTGAAACCCGCCATTGTCTTCATCTTTCATTTTCATATCTAAACCGACCACCATCACGTCTTCTGGTTCCGGGGAACCACCACCACGCTCTGCTAGTTTGTCGCGCGTCGCCTCCACTCTCCTCCATTCTGAGACCCGCTGCCGCCTCTGATTCCGCTTCATCGAAGATGGACAAAGTAATTGGCATAGGTAGAAGACGGAAGCAGAACAAACGAACCCAGGAGAGGAAGGCATAGAACATGTCACGTGACTGTTTAAAATGAAAATTAAATCTGAATTGTTCCTGTAGATCCTACGACTTTTATTTATTCCTCTCATCTCTCATAATTATCCACTCCCCTCACCTGATATACTCCCTATATATAGTGCTATGGCAGTGGGGGCACAAGTAGCCCTGCAATTTCTATATAAGGCATAAATTTACAGTAGTGTCTAGCCTTTTAAACTTTTAATCAAGAAAATCAAAATTGTTGAGAGATGTAGCAAAGCACTACCCATACAACTTTGAAGCTCAGATTCATGGCTTATTGATAGGGATGGAAGATATCATTTACAAAAGAAATCAAGGGATACATAAAGAACAGAAAAAGTACAAAAATCAATCTCCTTTCACCACCATTTTCGTTTCTTCTCCTCTCTTTCTTCCGCGCTTCTTCTTGTGTGGGATTCCTCTTCAAGTTCAAGTTCAGCCCAGTTTTTATTTCATTTTAAATACTAATATTTCTTTTCTTTTCTTTTTAAACAATGACTATAATATTTCTTTTCTTTTTTAGTTATGATTCATTCACTTCTATTATAATAGAAAATAATAGAAAAAAACTTTGATGTATGAATAATGAAATTCTATTATTTTAATTGCTACATGCCCAAATTACGGACATAAAAAATTAGTGTTAAATGTGTAATACTCTACAGTTTAGTGAGATCGTTAATTACTAACGTAACAATGAAGATACTTACTTCTCTCTCACACATGACACACCACCTCCTCCATGTTATATATTATTTTTCCATGCTATTTTAAATATTAAAATTTAAACAAAAAATTGAGACTCATAGTTCTTCCTCTTATATTCTTCTTGCTCGTCTTTCCTTTGTTAGGGCTTGCGAAGCTGGATCCGCTAAGAGAGTCTAAGCTAGAGTTAATGAGAATGAGAGATGGGGAGTGTGCAATGAGAGATTTGACTTTTAAAAGGTTTTCTAACCCTAATTTGTGACGCCACACTAGTGTAAATTATTTGGTTTCTTACTTTAAAATATGAAACTAATAAAACTATGACCATTGATAAATATATATATATATATATGTATATATAATTTAAAATATTTTTTAATTTTTCATAAATGTACACGCTTTGTATTACGAATCCAGTTATCTTCCAATCATTGGTACCTTAAAGTGCACACTTTCACTTTAGATCTAGACTTAAAAGGTTATCTTAAATGTTTTTTTATATAAGATAAACTCTTTGAAATAATAAATTATCCTCCACAAAAATTTGCCTACCAACCGGCAATGTGTCTATTAGTGATAAGCAAGCTAAATCTATGTACAAGTGAGAATATTAATTTGAATTCCAAAAAAATCATTTGTTAGAACAGACAATTGCAGCTTTGTTTTAACTGGGGTTGGATTTGGAAGCTGAAAATTCCGGAAAAGATGCGTCTTTTTGTTCGGAGGATTCTCAGGGATGCTCTCCAGACGAACGATAAACGTTTCCGGTGTAAGCTCGCGGTGTCGCCGGCATGTTCTCGATGTTCAGCTCAGGTGGAGGATATTTTCCACTGCTTAAGGGATTGTCCTCACTCCCGGGAGCTGTGGCTCCGTCTTGGTGCACTATCGTGGAGAAATTTTCAGAGCCAGAACTTGGAAGGGTGGATATCCTCGTTGGCGCGGGGACCTTGTAGTACCATGTTCCTAGTGGGCATTTGGGGGATTTGGAAGTGGCGTAACAATATGTGCTTGGGAGACCCGAAGTGGATTGTGGAAGACACATGGCGCCGTTTGTGCCATGAGCATGATATGGTGTATCAGTGTCTTGCTGCTGGTAGCGGACTTGAAGACGATGAGCTTCTTGTGCCTAGATGGCTTCCGCCGCAAGGTGGGTTCGTAAAACTTAATGTGGATGGGAGCTTTAATGAGGAAAAGCAGGACATGGGCCGTGGGGGTGTGTTTCGTGATGAGCAAGGGAAATGGTTGCTGGGGTTTGCTGGTGCGGAAACAGGTGGGAATGCTTTGGAGGCTGAGGCAGTGGCACTTCGTGATGGGTTGCAACTGGCCTGGGATAGAGGATGGCGCAGGGTCCAGTGTGAAGTTGATTGTGGTGGCCTTCTGGATGTGCTGCACCGCCAGGATAGGAATGGAGTGTTTGTCGTTGCTGACCAAATCCAGAATCTTTTGGAGAGGAGCTGGGATGTTTCTCTGAGTCGTATTCCCCGGGATTGTAACGCTGTAGCTGATTATTTGGCCCGGATTGTGGCTCGTAGTTTCAATCATAGCTTTTGGGTCATTGATGTTCCTTCCTTTGAGTTGGAGACCCTCTTGCTCAGGGATTGTTTAGCTCTTTAGTTTTGCTTTGTAATTTTCCGATGCATCAAAAAAAAAAAAAAAACTTTAGTTTTGACTTTTAAGCGTTTTCAGAATTAAGAAGATACCAAGAACCTCTAGGAAATGATGAGGATCTATTCACACCATATTGGACTAACACAAATTTTTTTCAAGAAATGGACATTACATGTATACGCAAAACCTTAAGATATATGTTCTTCAACATTTTCACTTGATGAGGCTTCTGACTCACACTTAACACCGAAAATTATATGTAGAGATACATATTAAGCACATGACTACATGGCATAAAAGCTAAAAAAGCAAAACAAAGAATAAGATATACAAAAAACTTCAATACAAATTCTGACAAGGCCTTAGAGTATATATAATATCACTTTACCTTGTCATATAATGTACCAACACCCCAGTAATAAATTTGTTGGTTTTGTCCTGTTCCTGGATGGTACTGGCTTTAAGCTATAGGTACATACACATATGAACAAGGAAACAAACACTTGTACATTTACAGTGGAGCACTTATATAATCTCTCATTTTTATAATATACAATGAGCCCCACAAAGTGGGTGTAGGAACCACATGATTAAGTGAATTTCAGGTATACATGTATAATATAAGGAATTGGTGCAATACTTACAGTTGCAGAAAAGCTTTTATCTGAGAGTTTCCTGGGAGGAGCTGCTGAGTCTGATGACATACAAGGTAGCCTAAACTCATGCATCATCCAGTCAGTTTCATCCCCTGGCAGCTCTTCCTCTGTAAAAGACAAGTGACTTCTTCAAACCAATGCATTTTCCTTCTGAAGAGTATATAGGCCTGTCAGTTCCAGTGGCCTTCCAAAACTCTGCTCTTGTCACTCTACTAGTATCTAAGCCCGTGCTTTGCACGGTAAATGTTTTATTAAAAGATTAATAATATATTTATAAATTAATATATATTATTGTATGATTTTGAAATATAAATATAAATTAAATAATCATCATCTGAATTAAAGAAATCTTATCTACTGTAAAAAAAAATATAAATATCTACAAATTTTGTGGATATAAACAATGAAATATATCAATTAAGAAGATAGCGTATCAAGTGAGAACAATGTTTATTGTGACGGGTGAGAGCATCAAATCGTGAGTGTACAATTATAAATGGATAGTTGAGATTTAATGTCATTTAATGATCATGTGCTTTTTTTAAAAAATCATGTGACTTTATATTTTAATCTTCATCATTCATGCTAGATTTAATGGTCACGATTTAATACTCTTATTTCTCAAAATAAACATTGCTCTTACTTGATACGCTCCTTATCAATTATATTGATTTTTTTTTGTTCGAAAATATACATTGCACTCTCTAAGAATTGATCTCTGGACCCCCACGCCAAACTCATATGTTTCATAGCTCTTACCACTTGTGCTATCTTTTGGGGACTATCAATCATAGTGATTAATATAAATATTAATGTGTTAAATCACTCTACAGCATATTTTCACTATCAAATTTCATGTAAAATGTTTCTCCCCGTAAGAGTTTTTACTTTATAATAAATAAATGTGTATCTATGTTAATTTATTTCAATCCCCATGACACAAATTTTAGTATCAAAGTTTCATATTTTTATATGAGTTTAATGGATATGCACTGACAGTGTAAAATAGTTTTACACAGACATCCAATTGAATTTCGCCAAATCAGAAAATATCTTATTCTTTTAATTAAAATTAAAGTCAAATGTAATTATCTCTCCTATGTGACATGCTTTGATTGGATGACTGTGTAAAACTATTTTACACTCTCAGTGCATATCCATTAAACTCTTTTTATATATATTTACTTCTAAACTTACGAAAAAAAAACTAAAATTATATTTGTTATTTTTAACTTGAAAATATTTTAATGTGAATATTCTTCCCTATGAGAGCCATATTTTAATGTGAATATTTGTCTCTTGACATGCACTGATTGACACCAATGAAGGGATTGAGCAAAGTGTTTGCAATCTTTTAGAACCATATTAAGATAAGAACCGATGTCTTTATCATTCTTCAAAGAATTATAGAATATGATTTTGGAAGGCTTTCTTACTCTTCTCAACCAAGTGGCCAAGGAAATTGCAGCAATTTGTTAAACAGGCCATTTATCAGAATGGGATAGTAGCTGTGTGACCCAATCAAAGAAAGAAACTGTTAGGGAAATGATCAAGACTGAGAAAGGAGAAGCAAACCATATTGGATAAACCAGAGAGCGTCAATTGAACATGATAAACCATTCAATTGGTCCAGCAGAATACATGTGTGCAGCAAATAAATGGAAACTATTTATAAAACCTAGTATTTTATCTGGAAAATACCCTAGAAAACCACAAGATTATTTCATCGTTCTAAACATCACATTTAATATTCCTCTTAATAATGTTCATCAAGTAAACCATCTAGACATATAAGATGTATTATTTCTCCAGCTTAATTTAGTTATGGAAAATATAGAAAATTAAGATGAACACATAATTCTGGATCCAAGGAAGGCAAATCATTCAAAAAGTTGTTCCTGAAATAAGTGGAAAAAAGGGTGTAAGGAGGCAGTAAGTGTATCTTCCTCTTGTAGCTTCAACATAAAAGATGAAAAAAGGGAAGTTATTAAAAAAAATTGAAAAGCAATTAGCATGTTTATTGACTGATTAAAAACAGGATAGATAGCTCTCATCCATGGGGCTTCAATAATGGACTTCTCCTTTCACACATTTTAAAAATCAGAGAGAATGACTCTCCATCCTAATTTTCTCTATTTAGCTACAACTAACTAATCTCTTCTAAAACTAACTAACCCACCTTGCTAATTCCAACTACCTACCTCAACTCATCTTCATTATCCTAACAGTATCGCCAACACACATGAATCTCTTCTTACAAATGCATGGTAACTCAGGATTTGAGCATTTAACAGCCTAAATTTCCATATGAACATCATAAAACAGCACCTGCAAATTCAGATAAAGATTCCCACCTGCATACTGCAAAGGACATTTCCAATCTGATTTCGAAAAATTGTACTTTCAGGTTCAGCAGTTGGCTGGATGATTATTTGATTCTTGCTTCTTCACTATTTAGTTTCTACAAAGGCAAGATGTTTTGGCATTAGAATAGAATCCAAAGAAAGAATATATGATCAGATAAAATTGCACATTTGTGAATAAAATTGCATAGCTTACTCATCGAATAAACTATTTTTAAAATTTTGATCCTGAACCATGTTGCGGTGCCTATGAAAAGCCATGCCACGACCCAGAAGCTTCTTGCTATTGAAGTTAAAGTGTCTGGTTAAAACCTCAGACATAAAATGCCTTCTAGGGGCTGCCTCAGAATCCATGTTACTATCTAATGTTAAAAAAACATACATGAGTATCATTTTTAATACTCATCATCAGAACAGATAGTGGTCTAGTGTTGAATTCTTCTTCTTCATTCTTAGCCATCAGTGCCAATAAAATAAAGTGTTAATTGGGTAAAATATTAAATCATAGTATAAACACATCTAAATACTAAGGAAAACCAATTCCATATGCAGAATGAGAAAAGATGGATAATACTAAAATTTCACCAAGAAAGGAAATGTTCAATGATCACATTCTCAGAAATCCAATTGGTATTTTTTTTTCCCAAAATTTGAAATCCAATCGAGGTAAAAAGACATTGAAGAGGATAGGGACCCTATTAGGGGAATAGTGAGAGATTTTAGGAAATGACAGTGCAGAGAAAACAAACAATTTTCAGCAAATCCAAAATAAAGGCAGCCAGGGTGGAGAGGATGGCATTAGAATTTGTCCATAGCAGATAATCAAACAACAGACATACCATAAGCCAAATCAGTAAGCCACTTCCTTGCTAGAATTCATCTTTCACAATCTCCCTTTCTTTTCGATCATTTGAACAATAGTCTCATCGTAAAAGCACAATTGAGTGTGAAGGTCTCTGGTGAAAAAAAATGAACCGTGGACTGGCCGGATTTTCTTCGGAAGAGGCTTCAGCCAAGAGACCGTTCAATTTGGAGTCGAGCGAGTTGAGGATGGGGTTCTCGAATCGCAAGTCGCTTTTTCTGGCGACGGCGAGATGGTTGGGGGTTTCGGTGGTGGTGGGAGTCGATTTGTGAATTGCTTTGTTTGTGAATGAGTGTGGTTGATACGCTTGGCTTGGACTGAATTTATACAACTGGAGATCTATAGCGCCAAGAAATTTGATTTGTGCGAGACCCGTAATTGACATTGAGCAAATCTGTGGCCAACGAAATGGGAAAGCATCAACAAACGGGTTCTGCTAAAGTGAAGACTAAAAGGACTTCCATATAAAACCGTCTGAGAATATGACACGTGGAGGGGTGAGAATATGACACGTGGAGGGGTGCTCAGCTAAGGACACGTCAGATTTTTGTCCTCCTTAAGCACTTGTCCTTTGTAAGCACTTGTACTTGTCCTCCTGAGAACCAATGACAGTAAATCTAATGGAGACAGTAGCTTCATGAAATTGCACGATTCTTATAGCTAGTTTTAAGCAACACTTAGACCATTGAAGATAATCAAAATAAGGATGCTCCAGTGATCAAACAGAAACTCACCTCAAACAGAGCATGAGCTTTCCTCTCTTCAGGTTTTTTCTCCTCCTTTAGACATATCATCTTTAATCTCTCAGTCTTGAGATATACAGATCTTCAGGCTGCCCAAGCGAAGGCAAGATGATTAGCATTAGACAAAGCTAACTATAGTTATGAGTTACAGCAAGGGAATTTAGCTGATATGAATATGACCAGACTAAATAAAACTATGCTCAAGACCAGAAGTCCAAACATCTTGTGTCAGGGAAGGAAATAATAATACGAACCCCTCATTTCAACAAAACCCAGATTTAGGAAGCATGAACCGACCATATCTGATGGAGCTCAAAGTTCCATGTTCGTGATCCATGAAAAGGCTAAAGATCCGTCCATATCACATGTAAGAGTTCATCGATCTGCAATGCTCTGTCAAAATGCTTTCAATCTGTGCATTTCGATCCGATGGAAAAGCCCTGCAAAATTTACAGGAAAAAAAAACCAAGGTTTTACTAAGAATGCCAAATTACATAATAAAGCATGACAAAACATCATGGTGAGGAATTAACAGGATCACACAGTCCCGACTTGCAATACCCTCTTCAAGTGAATTCTGGATTCTCCATATGTTAGCATCTTCACCTATCAAGCTCTGCAAACAGAACCTTATATATCAGTCAAGTCGGCACTTTTTCCAACATCATGATTCTGAGAGACAAAATACCTCATACCTGGTGTTTTTCCAACATCTTTGTTAACAACCTAAATATAATAAAAATATAGATTTGATAATAAAAACATAACTGTCTTTCGAAGAGGATAAGATAGAAAAATATAGATCCATACCTCCAAACTCCAGGCCCCAGATAGAAATCAAAAGCTCTAAAAAAATTCACAAAGAACCCTGAAAGCTCCTGTCTCAGCACAAGGTGATACCTTTCCTTAATACCAATACCCTGAAAAATGAATGCAGAAACTAAACTCATTCACCATGGTTGCTAAAACCGCTGACAAAATCTGATTAGACATGCATATATAGAAAGACTCTTCACATATTACTTTACATGAAGATAACAGCAAAGACTCCAAAAATTGAAATAGCTAGCTTCTTATATATTAAGACAAAACACAATACAAAACCAGAAACTATAATCTAACTTATCATTCCCACTCTCTCTCTCTTGTTCTGATATATGAAACAAAGGAGAAGAAGAAAAACAAAAACGATTGAAAGAAGAAAATGGTCAAAGATAAATGAGCAAAAGGGAGGAGGAGGAGAAGGAGAAGATCTTACCGATGGATTTTTCGGAAGCACCGGGGTTTGAAAGTTGTTGTGTGTGGCTTCGAGGGAGAGGACACGCGAGATCTGGAGATTTGGGCGCGATTGAAGATCTGCAGAGGGAGAGAGAGAGAGCAAGAGAGCGGCTGGGAGTGAGAGAGGGAGAGGGGGGCCTACAGCCGGCGGCGGCTGGGCGTGGGAGGGAGCGGTGGCGGTGCAAGGAAGGTATGCACGGTCGTTGATGATCTAGCGCCACCATTAGCAGAGAAAGAAGGTGAGATGAGTTTCCGGAGCAGGAAGAGGAAAATAATTTTGAGACAGATCCAGAATTTGAAAACAAATATGGAGAGAGAGAGAGAGAGATAAAAGTGATTCAATTTGAATTTCAAAAGTTTCCAATTCCCACAATTTGTCGAATTCGTGCTCCTTGACTTTACTGACAAACAGGAGAAAACGGGGAAGGTTACAGCAGTTCTGTGGTTCTTGCAAGGAGAAAACGGGGAAGGAAACAGAACACAGTCAAAACATATACATATCCACAGTGGGACAAAACATATAACTCCATTGAAATAAGGAAAACCGAAAGCAGGATGCTAATGTGACGCGTGGCAAATTGCTGTGGTAACGACACGTCGTTATTTTGTCGTTGGAAGAGGCTTGTGTTTTGTATCTAGTATAGATAGATTTGGCCTTGCACTGTTTCTGTATTTTCTGTCCCTCGGGCAGTAGAAATACCATTCTTTCTCACCAGTACTAGCTAGTTCTTCATGTACATAAAAAGAGAGAAACAAAAAATTAAATCAACTTTTCTTTTGTCACTAGAAACTTTAACATATTGTTTGGTTCAAAGGAGGGGAGGGGAGGGGAGGGATTTTAATGGAGGGGAGGGGAGGGGAGGGAAAGGGAGGGGAGGGATTTTAATACTTATTACGTTTGGTTCATAGGAGGGGAGGGGAGGGAAAATAACTTATTTTTATTTAGTTCATGAGGGGAGGGGAGAGATTTTATAATTAAAATTACTTTTATACCCTTGTATATATTTACTTGAATTAAACAACACAATATAACATCCTTCTTCATCAACAATTATTCTACATAATTTTAAACATTAACCACAGCAAAATAGTCTGCATAAGTTTTCAGGATCTGCACTTCCAACAAAAATATTCAAGTCGGAGCAAAAATTGTCAATTAAAAGTTGAGTAAATGGTTTCAACGTTAGTGATGCATGCTTCCCCAAGTTAGGTAACGTGTATACAGCAATTTTGTGTCTTCAAGCAATACACTAGAAGAGATAAGTAAGTGAGGGACTTGCTGTTATTTTTCCAATTTTATGTCTGGAGGAAGAGTACAGTTTCAGCTACAGGATTTCTTGAATTGTTTTCAAGTTGCAGATTGCGGTTTTCCTTGTGAACCTTTGATGGGGAGCTAGCTATATGTCTAGTTCAGTTTTTTTCCTCACTTTGCTAATGTCCCTGTACTGTTTTTTCCTTATTTCTCCCCTTTCCCTCTACTTTCTGTTTTCCATGTTCTGTCCGTCCCCCCTTTTTTCTGCTTTTCCCCTGTATCTTTTCTTTGTATTTTTGGGTGGCACCCCTTGTGCCTTTTATTAATAACATACTATGGCTTATAAAAAAAAAAAAAAGAAGGTAACATGTATACAGAACAAGCAAAAGAGAAGGCAATTGCATAATTTTAAATCTGCATAATTTTCGAGACCTTGCACAATGACAAAAAAGAGAAGGCAATTGCATAATTAAGCTCACAAATTCATTGCTACAAAATACTAATCAAGCTCAAGTCTCAAACACCATAAACTATGTCATAAAGAGCTACATATTGTATGCCAAAATAACCACAAAGAACTAATTAAACTCAAGTCTCAAACTCCATAAACCATGCCATAAAGAGCTAAACATGCTCAAGTGCAGAGAATTAAAAATGCTCAAGTATCCAATGAAGGGCATCAATTGGTAGGTGGATTTGAGGAGCCAAACACCGTATACATGATCACATCCTTGCGTGCTTCAACCGGACATTCAAGAACTGTTTTAAGTCCGTCAACATCTTTCATTAATTTGCAAAAAATCATAGGCCATAAATTTTCATTGCATCCGCATTCCTTGATTAATTTCCAAGCTTCTTGCCCAGAAATTGGAGGGCTGTGACGCTCTTTCATTATAACATTTCCTTCTCTTAGTGCTGCTGCAACCTCTTGCATTGCTCCTTTAATTCCAAGCATGTCATCATTCTTCCCTTTGTTGTTAGCCACTTTTGATTTCTTCCTTTTGTTGTTAGTACTTTGTGTTGGTGAAGGATCTTGAGATTGAATTTCAGGAGAAAAATCATTGTTAACATTATAAGCATCAAAGTCCTCTAATCTTACCTCATTCCGAAGTATACCATCATCAATATCATCAATTGAATCAAAAATATCAGATTCAGTAGTTGAATTAAGTCGCTTTCTCATTTCTGATGCGGTTTCAGCTTCCTCTCCAGTAGCTCGATCATTCCCATAAAGTGTCACCATCGCCTCATAGTGTGGAAGTGAGGTATTTCTACAATTTGCTGCTTTTGGTTTTGACTAATAAAAGCAAAAAATTCACAAAAGTTAGCCAGCAATTCAATAATGACATTAGTAAATAAAATTACATGCATGTTACCTGAATTAGAGCTTCCCAAACTTCTGGTTCAGCATCCCATAAATGAGTAGATGGGTTCCAAGCAAACCCACTCATACCATTCTTAAAAATATCATAAACATCAGAAAACTTTTTTTTCAATGTTTTCCAGCGGTTTTTGATCTTACTCTTGTCAATTTTCATCGCAAACAATACACTCAGCTCACTTGCGATTCTGTCATGTGCTTGAGTAGTGAACTGACCATTAACTTTGTTACCGGCGGTAAACTCGTGCATGAAAGCATTGACAAGAGCATCATCCATGGATCTTGTCCAACTCATGTTATTACCACTACTAGTTGTTGCTTGCTTTTTGGGCGCCATACTGTGATATTTATCAATTATAGCATAACACAATTAATAAAATGAGATGATTACAAAATAATAATAATCAAAAAAACATGTCCCATTTGAAGAAAATCAGCATTACAATAAATTCAACCAAATTCAACTACAAGTTCAACATACATCAAGATAAAATAAAGAAAGTAAGGGATATAAGGGATAAAACAGAACCACTTAATCAGCAAAAAAAATCATGTTATAGCTAAAATAGTAAGGCTCAAACCAAAACCAAAGCTTATTTAAATCTACACGGGCTTCATCTTGTGTCATGTATAGATTCCACAATGGCAATATCACAAACAGATGGGGTGCACCAAATACTTGGAAACTCCAACAAACTAGTACAAGATTGTTTCTAAACAGATTGTTTATACCA
This sequence comes from Lotus japonicus, assembly GCF_012489685.1. NCBI lineage: Eukaryota > Viridiplantae > Streptophyta > Magnoliopsida > Fabales > Fabaceae > Lotus > Lotus japonicus. Next base: position 72,782,037 of record NC_080042.1, read on the forward strand.
TCTATAGAAGCTAAATTCTACTGTATTGCTATTGTTCTAAACAAATTGTTTATACCATCTATATCACTCCATTTTTCATTGTTAGAAAGAGGTCCGTGTTCTCTCACTCAATTACTACTTTCACAGCAGAAAAAAACCAGCCAAGGGAACAACCAAATGAAACGAAAATTGTAGAAGGTTCTGCTAAAACATACCTCGGTCGCGGATGCAGGGCGCCGGCGCCGCTGACAAGGAGGAGGCGGCGGCGGCGGAGGGAGAAACCGGGGAGAGGGGCACCAGCGGTGGAGAGAGACCAGAGATGGACAGAGCAATTGGTATGAAACACGTGAAATGATGAAGGAAGAAATGAAATACACCGTCAAACCCTATTACTAAGAATTGGAATTTTTAGATTTGTATAGGGTTATTTTTGTCTGAAATTTATTTCCCCTCCAAATTCCCCCACTTTTGGGGGGAACAAAAAATTGAGGTTGGAGGGATTTTGCTCCCCTCCATTTCCCTCCCCTCCCCTCCTAAAGTTTGAACCAAACAAAATTAGATTTTAAAAATCCCTCCCCTCCCCTCCCCTCCCCTCCCCTCTCCCCCAACCAAACAATGCGTAAGTAAAATGAATATAAGAATGATTTTCCTAATTACCGTTCAAAACTTCTTGGGAAATAAACAAATTAACTCTATATCTATCTATCTGCACGTGAATAAATTCCATGCAGATCTCACCAAAAAGAATAATAGATTATATTAAGAGTGTGTTGACATAATTTCTTTAAGATTGTTAATAATAGATTATATTAAGAGTGTGTTGACATAATTTCTTTAAGATTGTTATATATGACAGATTTTACTACTAAACATAAAAGCAGAAAATGAAATGTACATGCTTGCTGTTATTTACTATCACTTCATGGAGTAGTTGAAAAAAAAAATATGATAGTTCCTCAAAGCAGATTTTATATTTGATAAGAAAGCCTTATGTATTAATAACAAAGTTTCTTTTTCATAATAACACTTTCTAGTGGACCATAACAATAAAGGTCTTGCTGACTCAGTATGATTCATAAAAACAATTTAAGATCCTTATAAGCTTCAGTGATGCATACATGAATCAATAAACCGAGTAAAAAGTAATGAGACCCTATAGCCAGAATCATACCTATGAAAAAACTCAAGCCCGGACAGTGCTCGTCGTGCTGATTCTCACCTATGAACATTGAGGAAACCAATCATGCGACGAACCAAAGCAGTTAAGCCAGACAAGCACTATTTCTGATCTCCCAGTATGGTGAAGAGAAAGAGCGAATGGACAAAACCAAAGCCTCAGCAGAGAAACCAGATGTATCAGCAGCCAAGTTAGAGTCGTTGAATGCAGCTCTTAGCACATTAAATGCATGTCCGGTAGGAATGACACCCTCATCTCTGATCTTTGACAATATCTGTTTCACATTTCTTTCAGCTTCCTGTGTAGAACTATTTCCTTCCACTGAACCATTTGACTTGCGTGGGTCACCATTCAAGCTATCACTTTCAATCTGATTCATCATAGACCCATTACCGACATCAATAAGCCACCTTAATGCCCGTGGGAAGAACTTCTTTGGTGTGCCTTCTGGCTCTGAGAGAAACAAAGCAGTAAATGCAGAAGGTATTCCAGCACTTCTTCTGGCTCTAAGAATTGCAATTGATACCAGATGGTAGCTTCGCAATCTGATCATGTGAGACAGATTGAGAGTACCTACATAGGCAATTAAGTGTGATCAGATTACCTTAAATTCAGATAACAGAAAAGTTCATAAATATTAGTGTTAGAAGTCCCACATTGACTAGAGATATGACCAAAATAATCCTTATAAATGGTAGATACTAGAGAAACCCTCACCTCTAAGCTAGATTTTGGGGTAGAGTTAATAATTAGGCATTTAGGCCTCCCAAATTCTAGTAAATAGTTAGCTCAATGCATTATAAACTAACATCAAGATCTTACCAAACATGCTGCTCAAATCAGGTCATCATATTATACGAGAACTGCGTGTTCTCCCTCCAGTTATCCATCAATGGTAGAAGATATTTACATGTGCAATAACCTTGAAATTAGTTTATTGCATATGAAAGAAATCAATGTAGCGCTACTGATATTAAACACACATACATTTGTATCCAGGCAACAGATAGGTTTGGACAGCAAGCATGGAAATATGTTTGCCAACACTATATCAAAAACAAAAATACAATCAAACTCACAAATACTTGAAGCCAAGTCAATCTATGTAAGCTCTAGAAAGGCCTTGGACCATGGTAAAAGATAAAAACAACAATTAAGTGGATTCCGTAGGTAGAAACAGAGAAAGAGGGAAAATAAATAACTAAAAGGACATACTTTAGGGTCCAAAATTGTTTTGTTGTGTTAATACAAAAACATAACAAGATGTATAATAAGTACAAGACTATAGATTATAGAAGTGCAATAAACATGCACCAGCTATATATAAAATACAACAAACTGCAGAAGGAGACATCAATATAAAGAAAAGAATAATCTTCAAAATCAAAGTTATCACCCAATTGTTCTCTCCATAAGAGAATTCCATTTTCCGACCAAATAATCCGAACAGAAAACCATAGTTTACGTATACCTGCATAAAAAGAGATCCTGTTTTAGAGCAATCCACTCCATGGTTAACATCTCAGGCAACCACTCCCACTTGAGTCTGCCTACAATGACAAACCAGGCACTGAAAAAGGAGATGTCACAAAGACCAAAACATCAATGTAAGGCATTTTAGTTCTAAATGTTTTTTTCAAGATTGAAACCAACTCAACAAGGTTTATATGTGTGCTCACGAGACAGGAACACCAAACTTACTCTATTGCAACCTGCAGCTTACGAAAAGATTGGGAGCCAAATCCTAGGTAATTATCACAAAAAACATGACATAACAAACAAAATGAATTCAGATTCTCTGCATCCAATACATCATCCTAAACTCTTTCGAAAGCGCATCTGAATCAGAATATTTTGAGAGCTATAAAATGTTGAATACTAGAGAAGTAAATTCAAATATAAAAGTTTCTTATATTCGCGGGGTATAACCAAGTAACTGTCTGTGTATGACACATAGTTCCTTACAACTTATTGCCAAGGGGCTTATTTAAAGACATCCATTCTAGATCCTAATGGAATGATACCATATGATCAGAGAAACCACTCCTCTGCCAAAAGGACAAAGCACATATTCTGTATTGATTCAATCAATGATCCTTCCTTCCTATAAATCAAAAGGATTGTTCATTGTTGCAATCTCCATGTTCCCTACTTCTTGACCTTTCGATGCTTCTTCGGTCCCAGGACTTCTATCCTACCAACAGGCTTCTTATGTCCCGGTACTTCTAACCTACCAACAGAACAGCCACACCTTGCTCGGAGAATAAGCACAGCTCTTCCATTAGGCGGCGCCATCTTCTTCAGCTCAGCTTCAAGTTCCCTATGATGATCACGAGGCAGTTCAAAGAGACCCTTCTTAACATCACCACCATCTTTGCTCAAAGAAGGAGAATTCTTCACACAATCCTCAGTCTCCAACTGAATATCAAACTCAGCAGCTTTCTTCAGACCCTTACAATTAGGATTCCCACACTTCCTAGTGGTGCACGCCACAACACCCCACGTAGCCAATGCTGCACACAAAACACTGAGTCCTATAGCGATATAGATCGAAGGCGCAACCGCCACCTCTTCCTTCACCAAAAACAGAACCACCCTCCCAATCTGAATAGATTTAGTGATCAAAAACTCGATGTAAGGGAAGAACAGAAAGCCACAAGCACAAACAACAGCAATGAACATCACCACATCCACCATAGCCGATCGAGATCGATCACAGGGTGGAATCTGAAGCGAATTCGATGAACTAGGACCCCTCCGATTCCTCTGAAGGCTATTGCTTTGCCTCGATTTCGAACCGAAATCCGAAGAACAAATCGAATTAGCCATAGCAGGAGCTGGTGGTTGATCAACAGACTTGCAGAGAGAGATTGAGCTATGGAAATATACCATTTCAATACACAACAGAAACACAAAACCAGAATCTCGAATCCACAATTCAAAATTTCAGATCAAACCCAGCAATATTATACCAGAATCGGATCGACCCACCTCACCAAAACTCGAAAAGATTACAGCTTTGAAGTGATCCAGGCACAGAGTAAGATCAAAATCTGTCGGTGCCCAGATGGATCAAATTCACAAAGATCAATTTTTTTTCAAATTTGAGAGTTGAAATTCAATATCAGATGATCCAAGAGGAAGCGTTTGAAGCAAGGAGCTAAGAGAAATCAGAATTAGGAAATGGGGTTTAGGCCGGCTTGAAGAGGTTGTTGCAGAGAGAGCATGAGGAAGGAAGAAGAGTCATGGTTCACTGCTTTATCAATATGAAATGAAATCAAAAGTGTATTTATTTTTATTTTTATTGAAGTGTGAAGCATAAGTTTAAGTTACATACACAATGACACGTTTTTGTGAGATGATGTGGTGGGCTATATAATATAGTGGTATTGAGTGGGCTTGGATTCATTCTCTCTTTTGCAAAATGATGTGGGAATGATTTGGTGGGGCATCACTATGGGCTTGACTCACCTCTCTTTTGGTTTGGGGATGTTGCATTTTGCTTGCCATGTTCTTATTTAATTGTCATAGTTTATTAGTATTGACTAAACAAGTTATCATGATTCATACATATGAATTAGCATGACAAAGAATATTAATATTTTATGTGCTTAGGCCTTTAGGGTTTCTCTAAAAAGATATTATGATGATTGAACCTAAGAAAATGTTATTGTTTTATGTAGGAAACAATAGCTCAATGGATTTTTAGTTGGTTTAATTTCCTTCACTCATACTCTTTGCTCGAAAGTAATTTTTAATGGAAAAAAAAATTACACTTTTATTCCTCACTTATACCCGCATTAGCGCTTTTGATTTTCCGTTCAAATTATCTCAAAAGTTAACAATTTCTAAGTTTTCCAGAAAGATTCATCCTTTTTTTTTTGTCTTCTTCAAACACTTTATCATGTTCTTCATCTTTAATTCTGAAAAATCTATAACAACCCCTTTCAACCTCAACAATTTCACCTTCATCTTCTTCATAAAAAAACCAAAACAAAGGAAAAAACAAAATCTAAAAACCCAAAATCCAAAAGATCTAACCCAAAATTCCTGAAGAATAAAAGTAAAAGAAGTGATTACTTAGTTGATAAGGAATAATGTTATGTTCAATAAGAGTCTCACTAACCCTATGTGATTCTTTATATAGAGTCTAATGGGGCTTATATTTCTTACTTTTTAACATATCTTAGGGTGTCACTCGATAAATAATAAAAGTAAAAGAAGTGGTTATATAAATAGAAGAGTTTAATAGATATGCATTGTGTTAAGCTAAAAATTACAAGTACTACGATTCTCGACATCATGGTGCAAAGGCATATTCTCGACAGAAAGGGTTACGGCGAGACCGGCGACTCAGCACATGGTGTCCCCCAAAGCCAAGTTAGCAAGAGCTATATCTCGACAAACTCAGCAGATGAAGAAATCTCGATCATCCTAACAGAAGAGGCAGTTACCGAGTAACAAGCAACTACAAGCACGTGCATATACCCACGATGCCACGAATAGCAACGGTCACCCACGACTCAGAACCATCCACGTGGCAATAGAGTCACGTGCGCGAAGACCACCGGCTAAACGTGGGGTATGGCGCCAAAATTCAAAACCCACGAAGCCATTATGCATTCAAGAAAACCGCCAAGAACGTGCGAAGAAAGAACACTATAAATAGAGGAAGTAGCAGCAGAAGAAAGGGTTCCCAACTTAAACTCTGACAAATTCACCAGAAAGCTCTAATGTCCGCATCAATGAGACTCGAGGAGCGAAACGTGATGATGGAGGAGTATGTTGCAGAACCAACACTTTAGTTTCCCTGCATTTCAGCTTGTTGATTTCCAGTTCTTTTGTGTAGTTTGTTTGTCGAAATCTGCAGTTCATGTAGTTTTCATGCTATTTTAGTTTGTTTGACTGTTCTGTAATCGACTCGTATTCAATAAAATCTAGTTTCATTTGAGTTGCTCGTTGTTGTCGAAAACACATTTATTCACACACTACACTTTGGGAAAGTGTTTTCTCAAAAGGACCCTGAAATCTAAACTTCCTTTAGTCGAACTAAGAGGATATTTGTTTACCAAAAATCGACGTAAACAAATTGGCACGCCCCGGTGGGACCGTTTTTGTGAAAACTAAGTTTTACAGAAGCGTTTTGTGTGTTTCGTTTGCTGCATGCTATTTGGTATTTGTTACTTGCCTTGATTGTGATTTATATGCACCTGAGAAGTGGTAAGACTATAAGTATGACGAGCAATCGAGGAAGAACCTCTCCTCAAGGGTATAACGTGGGTAACCAGAGCAACCTTGGGGGAAGTAGCGGTAACAATAATGAAGAAGTGTCTACGGGAATGAGGCCTACCCAGAATGTAGCAATCTCTGCAGTTGCAGAAATGCCTGTATCCACTTCAGTACAGGCACAGATTGTTCCAACGGTTACGAGGGAAAACATGCCTTATGGTATGCCTACGTCCATGATGCAAGGCATACAAGGCACGTATTCGACGTTCCCTGAAAATGCTCCCCCATTCAGCATACCCCCTTTTGGGGCAAATGGAACAATGCTAAATTTAGGGAGTCAAGTTAGCCCTCCTATTCCTGGATCAAGTTCACAAATTTATTTATCTACAGGTATGAATACTGGTTCACTTCAAGCTATTAGGCAGCAAGTAGATGATAGTAACCATGAAATGGTTAACATGCTATCTCGACAGATAGGTGAGCTAATCAACCCTGTGCTCCAAAATAATAATGCCAATAATCAGCATTTGGCACGACAGAAGGATCGTTTGGCGACAGCCCTGGGGGCACCAGTCGAAATCCAACCGGCACCAGGGATTAACCAAATCCCGTTGCCTAACCATGTCCCTGCCCCTGTGCGTTATCAGGCGCCGCAACACCAAGAGATGAGGGCAAACCCTTTGTACGATGCAGTACAGCCACCATTGCAAAATGTGTATATGGTAAACAGGGAAGAACACGCTGATGGTGTGCTAGAAAGAATTCGACACCAGAATGCTGGGGGGCAACAAAATGTTGCTGCTGTAGTGGAACAATTGTTGAACCAACATGGTTTCAACGTAGGTTTCGCGAATAGACCCCATTTCGTGTCGGCCTTTACAGAGGAGGTTCTCGAATCAGAACTTCCTCGAGGCTAGAAGGTCCCTAAATTCACTAAGTTCTCGGGGGATTCAGGAGAGTCCACTGTAGAACACATAGCCAGGTACCAAATCGAAGCAGGGGACTTGGCCATCAATGAAAATTTAAAAATGAAGTACTTCCCGAGTTCTTTAACTAAGAATGCATTTACCTGGTTCACCACCCTCGCCCCTAGGTCAGTCCACACATGGGCTCAGTTGGAAAGGATTTTCCATGAACAGTTCTTTAGGGGAGAGTGCAAAGTGAGCTTGAAGGATTTGGCTAGCGTCAAAAGAAAGCCAGCAGAATCTATTGATGATTATCTAAACAGGTTTAGGATGCTTAAATCTCGATGTTTCACTCACGTCCCTGAACACGAGTTAGTGGTCTTAGCCGCTGGTGGTTTAGAGTATTCTATTAGAAAGAAAATCGATACTCAATACATTCGAGATATGTCTCTGCTCGCAGATAGAGTAAGGCACATCGAATTGCTAAAGGCCGAAAAGTCTGAGGAAAGGGCCAAGACTACTAAGTGGCCGAAGAAGGAAAAAGTGGCGTACATAGATGCTGACCCAGTATGTCAAAGTCCATGTGCCTATCGAGAAGTCCCTGCGGACGTCGAATTAAATGATGTCAATCTGGCTGAACTTCAGCCAGGTGACCCTTATGTTTGTAAAGCATTGAAGCCACGTGAAAACAAACTTGGGGAGGAAAACCCCAAGAACACGATTCCTGCTGTGAAAACTTATACTTTCGATGTGACCAAATGTGATGCAATTTATGATATACTTGTGTCTGATGGTTTGCTTGTGGTCCCTAAAGACCAAAAACTTCCTTCTCCTGAACAAAGGAAAGGGAAGAAATATTGCAAATATCATAACTTTTTTGGCCATTGGACCTCACAGTGTGTTCGTTTCAGGGACCTTGTGCAAGGGGCATTGGACTCAGGGAGACTCAAGCATGATGAAAAAGCCAAAAGCCAAATGAAGATTGATTCTGATCCACTGCAGATAGCTGAGGCCAACTATGTAGAGCCTTTCTACATTGGCATGGTCGACATTTCTGAAAAGCTAGGTCTGGGCTTGACGCTTGAAGAGGCAAGAGAAGAAAACATAACTGTCGAAGAGCCAGAAGTCGAGAAAGAAGTGAGCTTAGAAGAGGTTTATCCCAAGGCTGGAGAAACTCTCGTCGAGTTTCTATCCCGGAGCAAAGATGGCGAGAAAGAAGTCATGCTGTGCCCTCGATGCAGCGCCGTTTTCGACAAATCTGCAGCCAAGGCCTACCAAGATTCAGAAATGAAAAGGCATTATCAGAAGAGAGCTCCTGTGTCCAGGAGATTGAAGTACCCCCATGAGGAGTGGGTTGAGAGAGATCAGGAACTCGATGGCCATAAAGGCCAAGGGTTAAGAAGCAAGGACAAGACTTATGTCCCTGACGCTGGGTTACCAAAAAATCAATGGTTTAAGCCAGCACCTCCAAGGCCAAAACCATACCCCAAGTGGCAGAAAATCGACTTAGGCCAAGGGTCATCTTACATCAACAATTCCCGCGTGTCGCGGAATTATTCCTATGGCTCTGGGAATTATTATGCTCCTGAACAAATGACCAGAACCCAGTTCAGACGTTTCCTGAGGAAAGGGAAAGCGGAAAGGGAAAGGGGTGGCAAGTTCTGTTCATTATGGGATATAAAGCCAGAAGACAACCCTCACAAGGAGCCTAGTGTGGCGTCGATCATCAATCAACTTGACCACGCCATCAAACAAGGAGTAACCGTGCCACCAAATCCAGCTAAAGAAAAAGGGAAGGATGTTGTCGAGGATGAGGATGAAGACATGCTCGAGGATTTCGATGACAGTGAGGGGGAAGATCTTAACATCATCTGCATAGTGTCTATCTTACCCGCTGAATTCGACAGAATCTCAGAGGTCACAGAGAACGAAGAAGACTACTACGACGAGGAAGAGCCAGATGACAACCCCTTGTGCTACTATGTGATGCAAAAAGGATCCGTCGAAGACGAAAGAGCTATCTTCCAAAGGCCAACGGAGCAGATGAAAAGCCACTTGAAGCCATTATTTGTTTGGGCCAAAGTCGACGAAAAAGGAGTCAATAAAGTCCTTGTCGACGGAGGGGCCACAATCAATTTAATGCCTAAGTTTATGCTCAAGAGGCTGGGCAAGACTGAAGCAGATCTAATCCCTCACGACATGGTACTTTCCGATTATGAAGGGAAAACAGGTTCTTCCTTAGGAGCAATCATGTTGAACATAACCATTGGCACGGTAGCCCGTTCCACACTGTTCATTGTGGTCCCCTCAAAAGCCAACTACAACCTGCTATGGGGGAGAGAATGGATCCACGGCGTGGGGGCAGTGCCTTCAACCCTGCACCAACGTATCTCCATTTGGAAATCGGATGGGGTCGTCGAGAACGTGCAAGCAGATCAAAGCTACTATTTAGCGGAGACAAGTTACGTCGGAAAAAAGAATTTCGAGAAAAGTTTAGCCACAATCGCTCCTCTAGACACAGTAGCTAATCAATATTTCAATCCTTACTCGGAATATTCAGTGACATTGGACCCCATTAGGGGATTAAACCTGAATGAAGCCTACAAACCTGATGCCATGAGTGGATGGCACATCGATGAAGAAAAGGATGCCACTACTGAGTGGCAAAATGATGTTAAAGATGATTAATTCGAGCCTAGCTCGAATCTCGGCTTACGCAGCCGAAAACAGAATAAGGACGGCTCTAGAGGCCGCAAGAATAGCCAAAGAAATGGCTACTGACGAAGCCAATGCCTCAATTCTGCCTGTCGAAATGACATCTCAGGAGGAGGCAACAACAAATAAGGATAACATGTGCGTAGAAGAAAACGAGCAGAGTGTCGAGGAATGTGAATTCGAGGACCATCACAATTCGAGGCTAGATTGCATCTATGATGACGGTCCATTAGGTTTCGAGAAGCCAATGGTCGACGTTTCCAAGAAAATGGAAGCACAAGACCCTTTGGAAGAAGTGGACTTGGGTGATGGCTTAGAAAAGAGGCCAACATACATCAGTGCTCTTATCGACCCAGAGTTAAAGGACAGGATGGTGAAATTACTCAAGGAATTCAAAGACTGTTTCTCTTGGGATTACGATGAAATGCCTGGCCTTAGTCGAGAATTGGTGGAATTAAAGTTACCCATCAAAGAAGATAAGAAACCAGTCAAACAATTACCCAGGAGGTTCCATCCAGATGTGTTGGTGAAAATCAAGGAAGAAATCGAAAGACTCCTCAAGTGCAAATTTATCAGAACGGCTCGATATGTGGATTGGTTGGCTAACGTGGTCCCAGTAATCAAGAAAAATGGAAAGATGAGGGTTTGCATTGACTTTCGAGATCTTAATGCTGCCACTCCAAAAGACGAGTATCACATGCCCATTGCCGCGATGATGGTGGATTCAGCTTCCGGCCACGAATACCTAAGTTTTCTAGATGGTTATTCAGGTTATAACCAAATCTTCATAGCAGAAGAAGATGTGTCGAAGACAGCTTTTCGATGCCCTGGTGCCTTGGGGACATATGAGTGGGTGGTCATGCCATTTGGACTGAAAAACGCTGGCGCGACCTACCAAAGGGTAATGAACACCATTTTTCATGACTTTATTGAAACTTTTATGCAGGTGTATATCGATGATATTGTGGTGAAATCCCCATCGAGGGATGACCATTTAGTCCATTTAAGGAAATCCTTTGAGAGGATGAGGAAATATGGCTTGAAGATGAATCCCCTTAAGTGTGCCTTTGGTGTTATTGCAGGTGACTTTTTGGGTTTTGTGGTGCATAAAAAGGGCATCGAGATCAACAAAAACAAAGCTAAAGCCATTCTCGACACAAGTCCACCAACCAGCAAGAAACAACTGCAATCATTGTTGGGAAAGATTAACTTCCTAAGGAGATTCATTGCCAACCTCAGCGAGAAGACCAAATCATTTTCCCCACTTCTTCGACTTAAAAAAAGAAGATGCGTTCCGCTGGGAAGCAGAGCACCAAAAAGCGTTCAATGAACTCAAAGTGTACTTGTCCAGCCCACCTGTAATGGCACCACCTATAAGAGGAAAGCCAATGAAGCTGTATATCTCTGCCACAGATGGAACCATTGGAAGCATGTTGGCTCAAGAAGATGAAGATACCAAGGAGAGAGCCATATTTTACTTAAGTAGGGTGTTGAATGATGCAGAAACTCGATACACTATGATCGAGAAATTGTGCTTATGCTTGTACTTCTCTTGTGTAAAGCAGAAATATTATATAAAGCCAATTGATGTAATGGTTTTTTCTCATTATGATATAATAAAGCACATGTTATCTAAACCTATCTTGCATAGTCGAATTGGTAAATGGGCTCTGGCCCTAACCGAATACTCACTCACTTACGCCCCACTAAAGGCAGTTAAGGGGCAGGCAATTGCTGATTTCCTAGTAGATCACACTTTGCCTAAAGAAATTGTAACTTATGTGAGCATCCAACCTTGGAAGCTGTTTTTCGACGGTTCCAGCCATAAAAATGGCACTGGAATTGGGATGTTCATAGTATCCCCAGGGGGCATCCCCACGAAATTCAAGTTTAGGATTAAGAAGAATTGCTCGAACAATGAGGCCGAGTATGAGGCACTGATATCAGGCCTCGAAATCCTGATAGCCCTTGGAGCAAAGAATGTTGTCGTAAAAGGAGACTCTGAGTTGGTGATAAAGCAACTCACCAAGGAATACAAATGCATCAGTGAAAATCTAGCTAAGTACTACACGAAAGCTAATAATCTGTTGGCCAAATTCGACGAAGCTAGGCTAGGCCATGTTTCCAGAGTAGACAATCAAGAGGCCAATGAATTGGCACAAATCGCGTCAGGATATATGGTCGATAAATATAGGCTAAAAGAGCTTATCGAAGTCAAAGAAAAACTAAACCCCTCTGACCTCGACGTCCTGGTCATTAACAATATGGCACCTAATGATTGGAGAAAGCCAATTGTCGATTACTTGCAAAATCCCGTGGGTACCACAGACAGAAAGACAAAATACAGGGCAATGAGCTATGTCATCATGGGAAACGAGCTATTCAAAAAAAACGTCGACGGAACACTACTGAAGTGTTTAAGTGAAGACGACGCGTTCATAGCAATCTCGGCCGTTCACGATGGTTATGTGGTGCCCACCAGGCAGGAATCAAGATGAAATGGATCCTATTTCGACAAGGGATGTATTGGCCTACTATTATGAAAGATTGTATGGAGTATGTCAAGGGGTGCCAAGATTGTCAGAGACACGCAGGGATACAACATGTGCCAGCAAGTGAATTACACTCAATCATTAAACCCTGGCCATTCAGGGGTTGGGCTTTAGACCTAATTGGTGAAATTAACCCATGTTCTTCTAGACAGCATAAGTACATCATAGTGGCTATAGATTACTTTACCAAGTGGGTAGAGGCAATTCCTCTACAAAATGTGACCCAGGACACGGTGATCGAGTTCATTCAGAATCACATAGTGTACCGCTTTGGGCTACCTGAGTCACTCACTACAGACCAAGGCACAGTGTTTGTAGGCCAAAAGGTGGCATCATTCGCAGAGTCTTGGGGTATAAAACTCCTAACCTCGACCCCCTATTATGCTCAAGCGAATGGTCAAGTAGAAGCGGCCAACAAAACATTGGTCTCCTTGATTAAAAAACATGTTGGTCGAAAACCTAAAAACTGGCATCAAACGTTAGGCCAAGTGCTTTGGGCTTACAGGAATTCACCTAAGGAAGCTACCGGAGCAACGCCTTTTCGACTAGCATACGGCCAAGAAGCGGTATTACCAGTAGAAGTATATTTACAGTCATGCAGAATTCAAAGGCAAGAGGAAATTCCAAGTGAAGATTATTGGAATATGATGCTTGACGAATTAGTCAATCTCGACGAAGAAAGACTATCGGTGTTGGATACCTTAACCAGGCAAAAGGATCGCGTCGCTAAAGCTTATAATAAAAAGGTTAGAGCTAAATCTTTTATGCTTGGTGATTACGTATGGAAGGTCGTCTTACCAATTGATAAAAAAGATAGACGTTACGGAAAGTGGGCCCCAAACTGGGAAGGCCCTTTTACAGTCGAGAAAGTGCTTTTAAACAACGCTTATTCGATTAAGGAATTGGGAGGTCGAAATCGACAAATGACGATAAATGGCAAATACTTAAAAACGTATAAGCCAACATTGCATGAAATAAACATCGAATAAGGAAATAAAAGAAAATAAATTGCCAAACTCGAATGTTTTATTAAGTAGAATAGAGCATTACAACTATGGCAAAGAAACTTTAAAAGGGAGGATTGGCCCTATAACTATTGTATCTGGCCCTAAGAGGCTCCATGCGCCTCAAGACATCCTCTTGTTGGGATTCCAGTCGCGATTTCTCCTGTCGAATATCCAGCTCTTCACGGGCAGTGGAAGAAAGCTTGTCCACCAAGGTTTTCAGAGCTCCCACACTCCCCTCGGGGTCCGCCTGGCTCAGAGCAGCCTTCAACGCTTCAAATTCCTCCATCTTCTCATCAATCTGGTGTTCAGCAAAGAACACTCGAGCAGTAAGCTCCCGGTGTTCTTTGTATAGGGGTACAGCTTCACGCAGAAGGCTCAAGAACTCCTGAAGAGGAATTCTTACCGAGGCAATAATATTCCTCGAAAGAAGCTGGTTAATGAGCCCCGTAAGCTCTTCAGCCAAAGGAAGAAAAGAGTGCAACTCCCAGAATAGGTCCTGATCAAAAGCCAAGCTCCGGATCTGGTTGAGAACACGACGGCTAGCCATGGCTGAAGGAGTTTGTAAGAGCAGGAAAAGAATTCTAGAAAAGAAGCAAGGGAGAGTTTGAAGAAGCTATTGAAGAGAAGTAACCAAAAACGCTCTATTTATAGTATAACCACAAAGGAATGCATTAATTAATGGCGATCAGTTGCCAACTCTTCATCTTATGGTTACAGGCCATGTAGATTACCACTACCATCGTGAATAGCTTTGGCCTTTAATGAACAAAGACTTACATTGAATCAAGAAAACGTGGTATAAGATTGCAATAAATGGGTTCATTCCCCAGAAACCAAGCAACGACTACGTAAGGGGGTGCAAGGGAGTTTGAACGGTGCAACAATAAGTGAATAGCCGTCAGAATAAATGCATAGTGGAAACTGAAAAGACTTGGCAGATTAAACGTCAAATTATACGGTCTACGTGCCAAAACCACTGTCGATATATTACATGCAAATCGGCATCGAAAGCCATGGTTAAAATAGTGTCATCATTACATATTGATAAGATAAAGTTTTAAAGCAGGAATTTAAAGGAATTCAAGCGATCAGCAAAGGTGGCAATCTTGGCATCGAGATCCTTCTTCACGGCCTGGTCAACCTCCAACTCCTTGATAACATCCTTTGTCGAGATGATCAGAGCCTTGGAGTCCTTGGTAAGCACATCCAACTGAGCCTTCACAGCAGGGCCTTCCTCGACCAAATCAGCTCGCTTTTTCTCCAACCTGGTAATCTCTCGATGCAGCTCCTCAAGTTTAGTGTCGACTTCAGAGATTTCATCTGCAATCAAAACCTTCCTAGCAGTGAATTTCTTGAAGTCCTCTTTCATTGCTGCGACTTGAGCTTTACCAGAAGAGACTTTTGCTTCCTTAAGGCTAACAGCTTGGCCAACGTCCTTGACTTGATGAAAAGTGGCTGAAGCATCTACTAAGAAAGATTGAAGGTTGGCCAAAGCAGCAGCCCGATGAGAATCAAGTTTTTGGCCAAGAAGGAAGACGAGCAATTCCTTAGCAGCATGGCTCGCTTGAGGATCAGTTTGGACCTGGTCGAGAAACCCACTGGCGAAAACAATAGCCTTCAGCCGACCCATACTCTCCTCGACTTGCTGAAAGTTGGCCACCCCACTAGATTGAGCAGTCTCAGCAGTGGCATCAGCTTGATGGGGTGGAGAATCCAAGTTTAAGGTGCCATCGAGAAAGCCATCCAAAGCTGCCAACGGGTCCTCCTCGAACAAAGTGTCAAGCTTTTCACTAGACACATGAGACGAAGAGCCACCCTTGGCTTGAGGCGAAGGTTGCATGGTGGCAGACGATTTCGGAAGAGGCATAGGGGTATCATCCTTGCCTGGAAGAGTTTCTGCTTCGCGAATGGGAGAGGTTGCACCTTGAGTTTCCTACAAGAGAAACCTCTTTCATGCCCTTTTCGATAAAGTAAAATGCACAATAGATGGACCAGCAGAACATAAAGAAATGTAAAGATACCTGGCAAGCAGATTTCTTAGAAGGGCTTGAGTTGGTGGAGCTTTTGGAACGATGGGGAGATTTAGGGCCAGATCTGCTCCTAACCTTCCTCCTCCCTTCAGATGTTGAGGTCTTTTTAGCCGAGGATGCGACCTTGGGAGGTTTTTCGACACCTTCAGCTTTGGATTTTGCAGGATTGGGAGCTGGAGAATTCTCACGGGATGGAGGATTGGAAATGGAATGCTCATGAACATCAGCCTGAAAATAAGGACAAACACAATCGGATTAAGAAATCACAGGTTAAAATGTCGCAAGGTACCCACGAGAACGGGGAACATACCTGAATGGAGGCGTCGCCACCACCTTCTTTGCCATCGACTTCCGGTTGAGCATCAGATGCTAACTTAGAAGCCCCACTGGTGGTGGAAGCACCAACCCCCTTGGCCCTCTTCTGACTAGCCGAAGCAGCAGGCTTGGGTCTCCTTTTTCGACTCTGTCGAAAGATACGTTAGTCCATATTCCAAAGAAATTGAAAAGGAAAGGGGAAAATCATGAGGAAAGTACCTTGAGCTTGTCAGCGAGACTGACATTATCATCCTCATCATCATCATCATCATCCTCAATCACGACTGGCTTGTCCTTAGAAGAATGAGCCACTGGAGAAACGACTTGAGGAGCTGGTTGGGTAATGACTTCAGTTGTAAACAACAAGAAAAATTAAGAGGTAAAACAGCAAAACCTAGGCCAAGTCGAAGTATTACCTTGACCAATACGCATGTTCAGCGATATGTGGTTGAAGATTTCGACGGGCACATGATATGGAAAGTTCCATAAATGGTACTTAGTCCAAGTCACTCGCTTTCGAGGAGGTAGAGCTTGATTGGCCAACACGTTTATATTTACATGGTCAACCCATTTGGGTAGGACCGGTGGGAAGGCCAATGCAAACCTACTCGTAGGCAAAGATGGGAACCTAAAGCCAGTTTTTCGAGTAACAAAAGAAAGACCCTCCTCACCAGGAGGAATAACCATCTTGGATTTTTTGGCTTTAAATTCCCATTTTTGCCTCAATACCTGAGCTGCTTTCGCAACCGTATCTCGAAGGCGAAGAGTTGGGTAATATACCACACCAAAGAACTCTTGAAAGGATCTAATTTCTGCCAGGTGCATACCTTTGGTCTTCTTCGGATCCTGCTTCTGCAAAAGAAAAGCATCTGTCATGCATTGCAGACAATCTACGAGGGGCTTCGAAATCTGAGCCCAATACTCAGACCACCAGGCTTTAAAAGCATTAGTAGCATAATATGAAGGAGCGTAAGTGAAGGGGCTCAGGTTGAGAAGTTTCTTGTTGTAAAAATGAACAGTTGTGTCGAAAGCAGAAGCCCTCTTAATGGCTCCAGGGTACAGGACTAGACTCTTGTCAAACAAAGTGTTGGGTAGAACTTGGCTAAGCCCAAACTGTCGAGAAACCAATTGAGGGTTGTAGCCACATAGAGTATAGTCACTACTAGCAAAGCCTACAGTTAAGACTCTAGGAGATAAGAGGGTCCTCCAGAGTGTGATATGGTGCTCTTTGGGCAATGCAGAATCAGAAGCATTAGGATAAGAATTCCTCAACCAGAAAGGGCCACGAACAGCCTTGCTATAAGGAGAAAAACTGGAACGATAATGCTTCAGCTCGAGAAACATGGTAAAATACTTTCTGAAATCAGCTTCAAAACTCGACGCATCATAAGCAGGGGTCAGGGTCTCGAGCCTATGGGCATCAATCCTGGTGTTAGAAACAGTTGGAGGATTATCTTGTACCGGCAGAAGCGATTCGAAGACTGCATTCAACCAAAGTTGAAACATCCAAAGAGGTCCAGCCGCATTCAGAGAGACGGTCTTGGTATTCCGGATATCCTCGACAGCTTCATTCAGCATTTGATAGAGGTTGCCAAGGACAAGCCTAGCCATAGCGAGTTGTCGACCCTCGTGAAGTAGATTGGCTAAGGGCAAAAGCTTGGCAGGTATACGCAAAGACTTGGTGCAAAAAACATAAGCAGACAGCCAATACAGCAAGAAAGCGACATGCTCAGCATCAGACACCTCACCACTCTCGACGCAATGGTCCTTAATAAATCGACTAAACGAAATATTGTCAGTAGGAATGGAAATGGGGTTAGCAGCTGCAGATGCAGAGTGATAATCGTCACCAATGGGCCATAATCCAGTAATGGCAGCAACGTCCAAGAGAGTGGGAGTAATCATGCCAAAGGGAACGTGGAGGCAATTAGTAGACCTCTCCCAAAAATAAAGTGCACTCAGTAGCATAGCAGGGTTATACGAGATTTGCAACCTCGACAACTGAATCAAGTCTAAAATCCCGACATCCTTCCAGTGTTGCCTCTTGTCTTCCTCAACCCTATCTAACCATTTCAGGTAGGCTTTGTCGTTAGCAGAGGGGTTAGGAGGAGCTGAACGAAAGGCTCGTTTTGGGTCAGCAAGAAATGGCATACGGTAAGAGGGTTGGAATGCCAAAATAAGCTCCTCTCCCCTAACACTAGGGTGAAATGACTCATGTTCTTCATGAAGACTATTGGGCCTATCATGCTTCACTACTTTCAAAGGACCCAAAATGGCGCGTAAAGTACCATTAACAGAGAAAGGAATGAGTACCTGGGATTTCCAGATAGCTCTCTTCTCTGCTTCGTTGGGAGGTTCCGGGATTGCCACGCGCTTGGATTCATCCAGCTTAAGCTCAGTGGCCAATGGAATGGTCTGCTCAGGATTGGAAGCCATTGAAGGAAACGGAAGGTATTCCAGGAAAAATGGAAGAAGACGAAGTGAGAGCTTTGGGGGAAGAAGCTGAAGGTTTGAGAAAAGGTAAAGTTTGAACAAGGACCGTGAGTAGGGTATTTATAAGCAAAAGGGCAAACGGAACCCAGGCCACATTGCGCAGGAATTTATAAAATTTGGAGTCCAAAAGATTATTTTATTAGCGAACTCATGTCACTTCTCAGCTTTTTGGCATAGGGGAAATCATGGCCCTAAAAAGGCTATAACTGTCAGTTAGTGGAGAAGTCTTCAGACGTTATGGCTGCTGATTGGACCTGAAGATCGAATGGTCGAGAGCGCAAAGTATTTGAATCGTTAGAATCAAACGGCTGCGATAAAAAATGCTTGGTGTCTCCAAGCTAAAGCAGTCGACAACCAACATTCTTGGGGGGCAACTGTTAAGCTAAAAATTACAAGTACTACGATTCTCGACATCATGGTGCAAAGGCATATTCTCGACAGAAAGGGTTACGGCGAGACCGGCGACTCAGCACATGGTGTCCCCCAAAGCCAAGTTAGCAAGAGCTATATCTCGACAAACTCAGCAGATGAAGAAATCTCGATCATCCTAACAGAAGAGGCAGTTACCGAGTAACAAGCAACTACAAGCACGTGCATATACCCACGATGCCACGAATAGCAACGGTCACCCACGACTCAGAACCATCCACGTGGCAATAGAGTCACGTGCGCGAAGACCACCGGCTAAACGTGGGGTATGGCGCCAAAATTCAAAACCCACGAAGCCATTATGCATTCAAGAAAACCGCCAAGAACGTGCGAAGAAAGAACACTATAAATAGAGGAAGTAGCAGCAGAAGAAAGGGTTCCCAACTTAAACTCTGACAAATTCACCAGAAAGCTCTAATGTCCGCATCAATGAGACTCGAGGAGCGAAACGTGATGATGGAGGAGTATGTTGCAGAACCAACACTTTAGTTTCCCTGCATTTCAGCTTGTTGATTTCCAGTTCTTTTGTGTAGTTTGTTTGTCGAAATCTGCAGTTCATGTAGTTTTCATGCTATTTTAGTTTGTTTGACTGTTCTGTAATCGACTCGTATTCAATAAAATCTAGTTTCATTTGAGTTGCTCGTTGTTGTCGAAAACACATTTATTCACACACTACACTTTGGCAAAGCGTTTTCTCAAAAGGACCCTGAAATCTAAACTTCCTTTAGTCGAACTAAGAGGATATTTGTTTACCAAAAATCGACGTAAACACACTGTCAGTGTGAAATAGTTTTACACTGACATTCAATCAATGTTTGCCACGTATGAGAGAGTTATATTCATTTTCAATTTTAATTAAAATAAAATCATATTTATTTATTTAGCGTAATTCAATTGGATGTCAGTGTAAAATTTCAGTGTACACTCATGGTGCATATCTATTAAATTCTAAATAAAAAGAAAATAAAGTTTTGTTTTAGAGAAAAAAGAAAATAAAGTTGAAGCTATGTTAATCATGTTATCTACCTGATCAAAACGTGTTTAGTTTGACAATCATCTTTCGTGGTAAGATTATTAATACAAAAGTGGAAATTTTCATTATGTCAGCGTAGTGCACCCAACATATGCAAACATTTTAATGAAGTAGTTTAAGAGTTTAACTTGTCCACGTAAGTGCGCTTCCAGGTTTGACATATCAAGGTTTGACATGGGCGTGTTGCACTTATTTTTTACAATTTTTTCAGGAATGAACCAGCTTGACATAAAAAAAAATCATACAATTCCTTTATAGACTTTACATTCTTTAGCATTTAAGACAGTGACAAAATGTAGTTTTTTAACCCTTATATAGTTATATCAAAAGTTTGATTCTTAGAAATCACATTTTAAAGGAGATGGGGGTTTTTGTGAGTGTTTATTGGATCATTGTAACTGTAACTGAGATAAAGTTACATTAGTTCTCACTCTTTTCTCTTTTCTTTTTTCATTTGTATTGGGTTGAAGTACCCCTTGTACTTCCCTTCAATATAATTTCAATTGCTTATAAAAAAAACATTTTAAAGGAGATATTTGGTTTTCATCACACCAAATCAAAATTGCGAATGAAATTTAATACAACAAAAATATAACAATTGAATGACTCATTAGTGAAAACTGCATTATAGTAGAGAATTACTAGGTGAGCATGAAATATCATTGAAAAAACTAAAAATTAATGTTATGCATGCAGAACTAATACATGACTAGATATAAAAAAAATCAAAATATTGGTTTATGAAAAATACTACATAGACATTCACTTTTATTGTATGGTTTGATGGTGGTTTTAAACCGCCGCAAAATTAGTTGTACTTAAAAACCGCCAGTAAAACATATCGATTGAATGTTTATGAAAAAGTGAATGTTCATTCATCTATCTTATAGTCAGCAGTCATGAGATTAATCCTCTTAAGACTCGGAGACCACAGTGGATAGATCTTCCAACAAATCATTCCACACTCCACTCAGTGATTATACCCTGAAATACATGCTTAAGAAGCCTAACTATTTTCCAAATGAGCTACGCCTTGTTGGTAATTCATACCTAACTTCATGTATTTTATTGATATTGAGACTAAAAATTATGAAATTTTTTCCAATAGCAAAATCTAATTCATCCCTATTTTAAAGAGATTGAAAACATATTTAACCCTAGAATTAAACATGATCAAGGCACCATAAGTTTAATTAAAAAATCTATTTCAACCTAATCTTTCATAGTTGTACTTTGTAAGAATTTTATAAAGTTAAGATGTTCACTATAAAAAAACGCTAAAAGGAGTTGGCCGTAAGACAATTTTAGCAAGGTAAAAGCCGACGCTATAATCAACTTAGCTACGAGTTAGTGTTGGTCAAAACCATAGCTAGTGTGCGTTGGGGGTTGTGGTGTCATATCTTGTGGCGGTTGTTAAACCGTCCCTAATCAGTTTAGAACCGCTGCTAAATGTCAAAATTAACCGCACCAATCCTGTCAATTGTTGTGATGCGCGCCAACCCATTAATTATAATCATGCAAGATTAAGAAAACGTACCAAGTTTTGTTAGAGTTTTCTTAAGACTTTGACTTAACCATTCACGATTCGGGAATTCTTCTCATTCTCAAACGCCATTCTTGTCGACCTGCCACACAAATCAAATCACAACTTTTATTCAAGGTGCTTAATTATATATCATCAATTTTCTTTTTTAGAAAAAAATAAAGACAATGATGCTTGCATGGACAAAATGCTACACGGATCCAGCCATGAGCCATCACGAAACGCGTACGAGAAACTATACATCCCCCTGGTCCGATCTTAGTGGCCAAGACTCAAGAGTCAAGATGCATTAATTAGGTCATATATATTCAGAAGAAAAGCACTCAACATGTTTAGTTAAGCAAACATTCTTTCTCTTCTTTATTTGACGTCTAAGAGGCTTCTTTGCACTATTATTATATATAGATATCTTCATTTAGAAGCTCCAATGTGCCATTTATTTTAATATATAGGTTTTGACTTGATGTACTAAAAGAAAAAAGTTTATTAACGTCGGTCATAAACCAATGCTCAGAATGCAAAAAAATTGTAGTACTGGATAAAGATAAAGAGCTTCGAAGTCCTCTACTTGATTGTGTAATATGTGGGACCGTAAAGATCCATTTGAATTTTGGAATATGCCTAAACTTGGGGTGATTATGATACTTGTATGCAAAACCAAAACAATCAAATGGAGTTTGAGTACCATTTGAATATTAGAAAAAAATAAATTATACCATAATGTTATAAGGTAAAGTACTCTGCAAATCGAAGAAAAGTAAGAGGATTGCATACTAAAATATGAAATACAAACAAGCTTAGTCATTACTTAAAATAAACAAAACCAACCTGCTTCATGTTCATACATTTTGGTGCTTTTCAACTTCAGTCAGTAAAGATAAAGTAAAGAACAGCTACAATGATAAAATGTCAAAGTAAAGATAAGTACGACAACAGAACTTAAGTTCAAAAGACACAGAAACTTCAAATTACAAAATCATCTCAAATCCATTACTTCAATTCTTCATATACCAAAAAATAAGCAATTAACTAACAAGCAGCTCCACTTCGAATATCCTCAACTGCAAAACACAAAGTGCTTCAGTGTTCCTCGTAGTCTGCTCTTCTCAAGTTCATTACTTCAAATAGTTTCTGCAATGTTCCAAAAAAAGAAAATGTGTTACATAAACTAATGAAATAAAAAACTAACCAACGAAACAACACTTAAAAATGGATGAGGCATAAAAGTTTTGACCTTGCTATTGCCATGGGCTTTGATATTCATCATCATCCTCAACCTCCTCGAGTCTTATGATTCCTGGCAAGACCAGTAAAGTAGTTAAAGAATATGAAGTATTTATCATCGAAAGATGTAAACTGATCTAATATGAAATAACAAAATAAAACCAGGAGGTTACAGTTGAATTTTCAGACCTGCACCAGATAGCTCCGCTTCATCTTCTGGACCTTGAGAATCACCAACCTTTGTACTGGACTTCAACCAACTTTGGACGCAAATCAAAGCCTCAGCTGTGGTGTCACTCAATAAACTACGAAATTCATCAAGAACACGACCTTCAGTGTTAAATGCATACTCCAATGATACAGTTGATACTGGAATAGCTAATATATCTCTAGCCATCCGGGAAAGAACATAATACTTTGTTGTGTTGCCTCTCCACCACCCCAAAATGTCAAATCCATTAAAACCATCCTCAAGATCATCATTCAAATATCTGTCTAACTCGTTCTTTATAAGCCCAGTTCGCTTTCCCTTTACCCTTAATTTGAACTTATCTAACAAATTAACATTTTCACTGTTATCATCATGCCCAACTTGTGATTGGGAGGTAACATGCGATGATAAGTCCCCAGCATCACAAGCATCAGGGGGAAAAGGATACAGTGCCTCATACTTAGCAAACAACTCTTCTAAGAGATCAATCAAGTTTTTCAGTATCTCTTTGTACTCATCTGGACCATACACATGACTAAAACAAAACTCAATATACTCCAATTTATACCGTGGGTTAAGGACAACAGCCACCAGCAAGAGATAATTTAAATTTCCATTGATGTCCCAATATTTGTCAACTTCAGTTTTCACATTTGTTGCCATCCTTTGTAACCCCAAGTCATCACTTTCCATCCACTTACTCAACGTATATAGGGCTTGATATAGATGACGGAAAAAGATGTCAGCAGTGACATGCCACGATCTAGAGAATGCAAGTATAGTATCATGAAAAATCTTCAAAAGTTTCACCAAGATACGAACTTGATTCCAATCATCATAATTTGGAGGCCCCCCATCAGTTTCAAGGGCACTTAGATAAGAGGGATCATCACTTTCAAGGCGAGTGAATGCTTTTTCAAACTTTTCAGCCGCTTCCAACATTAGGTAGGTGGTATTCCAATTAGTTGGCAGATCAAGTATTAGGATTTGATTGGTGGGTAAATTTTCCAATTGGACACACCTCTTAAACGAAGCCAAACCAGTAGACGATGACATCAAATACCTACAAGAAGCCCTGATCTTGCCAATAGAGGAATCTAGTTTCTTCATCTCGTCACAAACAATTGAATTCAAGAGGTCAACAAAACATCTTAGATGCATGCACTCCCCTTTCAAGATGGTATTACCATTCCAATCACTTATACTCCTAACCAAATATGGTATAGTGCTGTCAGCAATAGACTTATCCACCGTTATAGTGCTAATCTTGACAATCCCCCAATCTTTTAGGCATTCCTTTAAAGGTTCCCCTATGCTTTCCCCTTCACGGTCAGGAATCACACCAAAACTCAATATCTTTTTATGCAAATCCCATCCCTCATCAATAAAATGAGCAGTCACACACAGATAAGTCATGTCTTCAATTGAAGTCCAAGTATCAATTGTCAAAGAAACCATTTGAAGGTTGGAAGACAACATAGATTTCAATTTTTCTTTCTCCTCTTCAAACAACTGTATGCAATCTCTTTCAACATCCTCCGCGGAAGGAATTTCAAATTGAGGTTGCATAACCTTCAGTAAATTTTGAAGTCCAGGTTTCTCAACAGACGTGAACGGCAGTCCATCAATAATTATCATCTTTAAAAGACCATCTCTGCATTTTTCTTGATCAAATTCCACAGGCTCCATATCAAGATCACCCTCAAAGTCCAGATCCTCCATAGTATCAAGACCATCCTCAAATTGAATTCCAACTGCCATGGTTTGCTTCTTATCAACTTCACTATCTGGGATCTTTATATAAGCTTTCAAATCTGTTACAGAAATTATTTGTCATCATTGATTTTCTTTGTGCAGTTTCTTGAAGAAGAAAGCCAAGAATAAAATACTTTTGCAAGTTCTAACTCCGTTGTTAGCAATTCTACCGTTGTGAATTCGGTATTCATTTTTCTATAGAAGATTGTGCAGTACAATTATGAACAAGTGCTGGATTTATAACAAACAATTCATGTAAAGAATAATCAATCAGCATTGATATTTAAAGTCGTACGAATAGAACTCTCCATTTTTTTTAATTTCCTCTTTCTTCATGGCTTATTCCGGGGAGTTGGAGGAGCAGCTGAGGGATTTATATATAGATATGGTTATATAATATGATAAATTAAGATTTTTATATATGAAGAGTTCCATTAAAATAAGAAAAACTTGTTGATTCTTACAGAGAATTATATAGAACTTCCTACAGAAACAGTTAATAAAAAAAGCCAATCGGTGACTGATTCCAACACTATGATTACTAGTGCTCCTTAAAACCAGAAACACAACCCTGCTATTCTAATGAAAAAAGAAAGTAACTACTAACTACTGGATTTAATACTCAACATGTATCAACTTATTTGCCGAATAACGTACATATCAAAACACAGGTTCAAACCAAGTTTATCTTCAAGCAAGGCGAGCACAACTAAGCTAAGAACAAAACAAAACAAAGTTGCGTTTTCTAGTAAATAAGCTCCAATAAACCTGTATCCAAACAGGCTCAGTATCTTCTATCAAGGCTAGCACTACTAAGCTAAGAACAAAACAAAACATAGTTGCATTCTGAATGAAACAATCACCAAAAAAACAAAACCGAAATCCCTAATAAATAACCACCACCAACACCAACAACAAGAGTAAAGAAATGAACACAACCAGGTCATACAGCAAAAACACTCCACAATCATCACTCATAAAGCAGATAACACAGCACCCAAACAAAACGCAAAAGAAACAGTAAATCAAGTTTAGGAACCTAACCCTTTCTTGCAATACGATCTTCCTCCGTCGAATCAATCAGTGATAACCTGCAACGAGCAAGTAAGTAACAGTAAAGTCGTAAACGTGAATCGCATCACAGCATAGAAATCGAAAAAATGGGGAAAATAGTTGTAAGCAGAAATGTTGAGAGAGAAACCGTGGCAGTCGCAGTCGCAGTCGCAGAGATGAACGGGAGAGAGGGAAGCCACCGGAGTGAAGGAGGCAACAGCGGCAGCGTTAGGGTTTCGAGAGCTGAGAGAGTGAAATGCGTGTTGTTTCTTGCTTTTATAGTGAGCTTCTAGTTATGGTTCTATGGAGTCCCTTCGGTTCCGTTCGGTTTGGTGTTTCCCGCTGTTTATTTTTTCCCATTTCGTCGGGTTAGCACGATAAGACCCGAACCGATGAAATATAACTGTCGGGTTGAAGAACTTATTTTTTTAAAGATAATTTTTTTTTTTACATCGGAAAATTAAAGCAAAACAATGAAAAGCTACAAGGCTAACAAATCCCTAGCCAAGATGAGATTAAGCTGGGAAGGAGGATCCTCCAGCAGAGTGAACATACATTGACTATCCGATCCCAAGTGCGCAAGGCAATCCGCAACCATATTAGCATCCCGAGAAATATGAAGAAGCTGGATTCTCCAATCCCTCATTAGAAACTGCTGGACTTCCTGGAAGTCAGAGGCGAACTCATGGAACTTCCCCCGCTGATGATGAATGACAGTAACAATCTCCAAGCAATTAGCTTCGCAAATAACATCTCTCAAACCCATATCCCACAGAAGCGTAAGACTTGCCTTCAGCGCCAAAATCTCAGCAAACATAGGGCTGCCTCCAACCTTTCCCTCCATAAAACCAAACGACAAAGTCCCGGAAGCTCCCCTAACGACACCACCCATACCCTTACGTTGGGTTTCAATGTAAAGTTATCTTATCATATTTCGTTTCAAAAAAAAAAGTTATCTTATCATATTCCAATTTAATATTTTTGTGACCAACGAGGTGTAGCACAACTAGTAGATAGTTAGGCTTCTTAAGCATCTAATCCAGAGTTTAATTCTTGTGCGATGCGCATAGAGAAACATTTGTTGGAAGAGACCTACATACTTAATGTCGCTTAAACTCTATATGTCACCACTATTATGCACCCTCAACCACCACCTCCATTGTTAAGATTTCCTCTATATGGGCTGTCACCCTCTACTATATCAAAAAAAAAAAAATTCCTCTATAACTATCACTCAACTAGATTCATTGTTTTTTCTTTAATAAAAAAATATTAATTTATTTTTCTGAAAGGAACCATATCCTTTGGCACCTGACCACACGACGCCTTCCAGTGTTGCAACAACTCAACACTCAGGACCTCTACCATCTTCTCCATGGACCCTCTACCATTTTACCACCTCAGCCTCCACCCTCCTCCAATTTTGCTTTACACCCTCCATTGTCATTGCCACCTAGCGTCCGCCACTACTATCACCACCACTTTACAAAAGGGTAACTTTGGCATTTGTATATGATTATATCATCATATGATTGCCTCCTATGAGCATTAAATTAATATTGGATAAGATAATAGTTCATTATCCTCATATACTTTATTGCCATCAAAATCTACTTTCTTTTCCATCATTATCCTATCTCGAACACCAAACAAACCATAGTTCATTTCAAACTCAAAGTGTTTTAAAACGAACTTAATTCCATAAGTTCATATATATTTAAACTTACTAATAAATATTTAGTCTATATAATTACTTAATTTCACTAAGTGTACATTACACAATCATTTATTTAAAGAAAAATCTATTTTGATGTATATAGTTTTATTTTATAAATATATACTAAAATAAAATAAAAAATTTGTACATCGGAAAATATACTAAAATAAATATTTAAGTATAAGTAATATTTTTAGATATATAAAGTTTAATTCAAATTAAATTCTCAATTCTCAAAAATCCTCAAACTCAGTCAATTCTCAATTTAGAAGCGCAGAGCATAAAACAGCTGCCGCAGTTAGCTCGAGCAACATCTAAACTACAAAATTGCCCCCTAAATGTACGAGGCAAAGTGCTAGCAAGATGCTAAATAGCTCAACAATAAGAAGGCAGAGTTACTTTACACACATGAAACATAAATAGGAAGGCCTTGGAAATCAAGACTCTTTGTCTTTTGATACATTATGGGGCAGTCTGTTGAAAACACTTTCATCTACTATTCTATAATGTTTTGAAAATTGGTGGTGTAAAATTCCACAACATTTATCTACATAATTTCCATATTTCCTGTACAGCGCGGGGATCGTAATCATCATGAGGGATCCTGTCAACATTGAAGAGCAAGAATGTAAGTTAAAAAATTACAATAGCTTTACAAATGCTTTTCACAAAAGCCAGCTGCCAAAATGATTCTTAACAGCACATAACACGCTAGATTGAGATGTCAATTAGAAGTTAGAACTAGTGACAAAGCATGTGACCTAAATTAAAAGCACAGGATCATGTGTGTGCAAACATACAATCAGGAAAGCATGAAGATGCAATGAAACTATTGAGAGGGGTTACATTGTAGAGTTGGACACAGATGACTGCTATGGTGACTCATGACAAGCCAAACAATAGAAGAATATTGATAGGAAGGTCAAAGGTTCAAGAAAATAACATAAAAAAGATTTAGTGCAGAATATACTACACATTAGTGAGAAAGGAGGTACCGATTACAGACATCACAAACTGCTTTTATATTTTAATAGGATGGACGATGTAAGCATACCGATATATGCGAGTGTGAAGAAGGAGAAGTAGCTGCCAATGACAGACAAGAGCCACAAACAAACCACCACCTGTCAAGTAGACAATTGACAACGAAGTATCTCTTCAGCACAATATTAAGAATTATAATGATCCCATTTCTAAATGTATAGCAAAATAAAACTTAAAGACAGTAATAGACCATGAATTGAATATATAATATAACAGAACATGTCACCACCAGATATTGTTGAAAAAACAAATGATAAATTTGAGGGAAATACTTCAACAGAGCAGATCCTATACACATACAACTAGCTCACACATTGCGCAAGCCCATCCCGAGTTATATGTCATCCCTATTAAACTTTACTAGCACATTCCTTCTAGAAAATCTGACGTGGGAATAGACCATAAAGCCCAAAAGAGGCCTATAATCTGATCCACATTAGGCCTAGCTTGCATTTGGCTCAAACTAGATCTACTTACTAAATAAATTAAGTCAATGTTTTTTTAAAAAGTCTATTTAGATAAAGAAGTCAAGCTTTTAGGCCAACAAAATATGTTTTAAGCTTGATGGACGCCTATTTAAATAAAAATCATCATCATCATCTTCAATATCTTCAAATAATATACTTGTTGGCCTATTTAAAAGCTCCATAATAAAATAGGTTTTAAGGCCAAGATGGGCTTTCAAGAAGGTAACAACAAGCCTTAGAAAAAGGCCTAACGGAGCCCATTACATCACTAATTATTTAGATCGCAGTTACCCAAAGCCACAATTCCTAAAACGCAGAAGCCTCAAGCAAAACTAACCTTAAAAAATACTCTAAAATCTTTGCCAATAGTGATGTCATGAGCTATAAGGAGCACATTATTGATTTTGACCCGAAACGAAGCTGCTACATTATTAACCATCTCCTCTGACACAACTAGTTCAGGTAATGTTGGTGCTTGTCTGCATGAAGAGAAAGGGATGACCAATGACTTAGTGTTAAGCATGACAAAAACATAAAACAAGCAGAAAATGGTTACTAGCCAAACCTATTTCTAAAGGCAGCATAGTTAGCATGCAGAAACAATAGTACGATCAAAATCAGCAAGACATCTGAACAAATCGTTAAAAATGGTAAACCAGTCCACTCTAGCAGGATCCAGGCAACTGTTGCAACAAGAATGACACCCAAGGAAACAGGCCACCGTTTCCACAGTATAACATCAGCAACTACAATAGAGACAAAGGAGAGCAAAGATAAGAACATGTTAAACCATACTAAATCCAAGAGAAAAAAAAAGTCATCCTTGCAGCGTGATCCTTTTCAGCAAAATTTTCCAATTTTGTAAATTTAAATAGAATTTAAAAACGACTTCTTAGCTTATTTGAATCAGATTTCACATAAGAAACCAAAAGCAATTTTCAACCAAAACACTTTTCAATCCAAAACACTTTAAAGTGTGTTTGAGTGTGTCTAACTTTCTATATAACCCCATTAAAATGAATGCATATCATGAACAAGACAATTGGCGAAAACTGATCAGGAAGTTGGAACATACCAAAGGCAGTAGGAACCTGAGTGTCTGACTCAGACATGAAATTAACTCTCCAAATGAAAATCTACCAACCAGATTGCCCAGACCTGAATACATAACAACAAACTTAACTGAATTACCATACAACAGACTTCACAAGTATATAACATCAAAATCAATGTTCAAAATTCAGTTATCTCTTGTGCCAAATCACAAGTTCACAACAACCTTGCACAAATCCAATTCAGGCAAAACATAAGCACCCCCATGCAATTTTACAACAAACAATTGCCAATTAAATGATTCAAACATGAAAACCCTAAAATCTGATATGTGAAAAAAAAAAATTGAAACTTGGAACTAAATACATGGTTTCTACCACGAAGATCTGAGGGGAAATCACGGGACGACAGTGACGAGGCGAGAACGCAAAGCGAAAGGGAGAAAGGGAATCAAAGTGAAACCCTAAAATTGATTGATGAGAACAAGAACGAAACAAAATAGGGTTCGGTATGATTGGATAGAAACAAAGAACTCAAGTCAAGTAGTTCTAGCCGACATGACAAGTATTTCAAAATACTGTTTTTGTTTTTGTGTTGTTGTTGCTAGATTTGGATTCAAAGACACCTTAAACAATAAATAACTTAGGAAATTATTTAATAAAATAATTTTAGTTGTTTGAATATGTATTTCATTTTCCACTAAAAACCATTCTACATTTTTTTTCATTTGTCTTGGAGTATAACTTCTAGAAGATAAGTTTAATTGGATCTATATTAGGTTTTGGAACATTGATGTGATTAAGATAAATTGTGTACACACAATGAAAATTGTAACATCTTCAAAAATCTATGCAACGAGAAACCATACAAGTGTGCACTCTAGGTTAGGATCTTCCTCTCCTTCTCCATCTCTATAATTGAGCTCTTGATGGGTAGACTGCGCAGCTAAAGTTCAAGAGAGGAGATGAAATCTTAACCATATATATAATAGTAACTCTAGTTTCTATCCATCATAGGTCTTAAGGCCACTTGCTTAATTGCTTGGTCCTACACCACTTATCAATTGATTAAACTCATAATGGATTAAATAATTACATGGATTTCTAGGGAAAATACTAAGTTATTCATTCAACATGTTTTATTAAATTAAAATCCACAACCGATATAAGTCAACCTAGAAAGTTTTAAGAAGACATTGAGCATATATTTATTTTGTTGTTCGTGAAAACCTCAAATTTTTTGTATGAGAAAAGTTGAAATTTTGTTACGTTGGATTTAACATAGATAAAAGAAGTAAGATAAATCAATTATTTAACGTAAAAAAAAAAAGATAAATCAATTAGGTTAGGTTAGGTTAGTTGTTTTTTTTTTGACAGCATAGGTAAACAGAAGTAGTGAAGAACCCTTGACACTTAGCATTTAAATTAAGACACCAAGATCTGAAAAATATCTGGTAATCTAAATAAAAATATACTACGATACAGGGACTAAACCATATCTTAGCTGTGGCCCAGTTATGGCTTAGATATCCTTTTCACATCAATCTCTTTGACCAAAAAAAAAAAAAAAACATCAATCTTATGATACCACTATCGGATGCCATGAAAGGATCGATGCATATTACATATGTGTTTGGATAACAGTTGAGTACAAATATAAACGAACTCTCATCTCCATTCATGAGAAAAATTTCGTTTAATTCTTGTTTCGAAGTGGGTGCCAATGTCTATTTGCTTTGCTGCAGCATTAACAGATATCCAAACATAAGAAGGTGGGTTAGTAGCGAAACTGCCTTCCAGTGTAGGTCTGTCCAAAGGCCCAACTTGGTGGGGCAACATTGAATGAGACCACACTATGGCCATTACTAGTGGTGACTAAAAAGGAAAGGCTCTGTCCATTCAGGTAGGAGTTGCTCTGCCAGTTTTGGCCCCAGTTCCTTGACATGGCTTGCCATCTAGTTCTTGAACCTTTGATGGCCACAGCATGCACATCACCAGCACCTCCGACATTAGTCACAAGGACTAAATTGAAGTAAGAATGGCCATTGATGGTGAACCTGATTCCACCTCTTCTTCTGCACCTTACCCTTCAAAAATCCATGCATGAAGGAAAAAAATGTTAGCTTCAAAGGCCAAACATATAGTACTAGATTAATCATATATCTGCACAACTTACACTTGCATACTCCTTATAGGTATACATACATCTTCATGCAAGTCATTTAATAATGTGACCCTCTCTTTAAAAGTGTGCACACAACTCTTTATTTTGCAATAAGATAAGAATAATAATAAATGTTCATCCATGTATCAATCTCACTCACACACAAAAAGAGATAGGATAAGAAGAGAGAAAAATGAGAGATATGAGAGTATTTGCATATAGAGCTAAGAAAAAAAAATTGAAAAAAAAATAGAGAGAAGAAAAAGTGAGGTGTGTATGAATTAAAATCCTAAAAAAAAAAAACACTGAGACCACTAACAGATGTTTGGAGGTATGTTGAATAATGTTCCAACTTCCAAAGCACTTTAGCTAAGACACTACATATTTAGCTTCTGAATTAACACAGTTTTAGGGGTTGGTACTGGTATTATGTTTATATCAACTTTTCTTTCATAAGAAACAATTATGAAACTCATAAGTTACCTAGTGAAGTTTGTCCCCAAAAATCGGTTATGCAAACATGTACTAAATGTGATTGCTGAACTCTGCTACCAAACATGCACTAAATTATTACCTTCTGTAAGCTACAGGAACAATACCAGCTCTATACTGGGCAATGTGCTGGAAAACAGGCTGAGAAATATCAAAATGGTGTTTGGGAGGGTCACACCAACTCCCAGGTGGGCAGAAATTAGTGGCAGTGACTACAATGGAGCCAGGGAGGCACCATTTTGGGTCATTTACACATTTAATTTCATAGCATGCACCACAGCTCAAGCCATTGTTGAATAAGGCAGTGCTAAGTGCTGCTGTATTAGTCCCATAACCTTGACTGTACAAGTTTCCATACCCACAAGCCCCACCTGCAATTTGAGATATATAGTTACATATGCAGCAAGTATAGAATCTCAAGCACAACTTGACAAACATAATTGTTACTTGTTACATTATGTTAATCAGTTTATATTTCCTCATAATCAATTCAGACACTCAAAGCTACTCAGAAAAACTACTTCCCATAATAGATCTTGGCTTTAGATTCGATTTCAGAAAGATTTACAAACATGTACTTAGTTAAGGTTGTGTAAAGTGCACACATACCCATTGTCCCAGAAGCATCACTGCCACCATAGAAGGTGGCATGTGCATTAGTCCAACCTCCACTGCTCTTCCCATTGCCATGTCCATGAACAAATGAGACAATGGAGATGAATCCCACAAGAAGAAAGCCAATTAGATGAGCCATTTTCCTGCATGAATGTAGCAGAGGAGTATTCACACACAGTTCATAAGTAATGTTATACACAAGTGGAGCAGTTAATACTCCCTAAGTTGAAACAGAACATCCAAAAAGGAAGGAAAGACATGAGGGAAGACAATTTAATTACAAGAAGCTGAACCTTGAAAGGAGTTGTTTGAGGAAATGGAGGGTGAAATGGAGATGGAATAAATAGAGGCTCAGTCAACATCAAACCTGACACAGTTGAGCTGTTGGGACCATGCAAATGCAGAAAATTGTGAGGGGGTAAGCGGCCTTGGGACTCTGTTTTATGGAAACTGTGCTTTTTAACTGGGAACAAAGCATTTCACCATACAAATGGGTCAAATGGAATCATTGTAAGGCTTGAAAGGGCTCAATTTGGAATCATTGTAATTTTAGAGGTATTTATTGACTAGTGTACTGCATTAGTTGCAACTTGCAAGAATTAATATTACAGAAAATGATTATTTAGAATCTTTTTTCTTTTTTTTTTTGGTACAATAGAATCTTTTTTCAATGAAATATTTAAACTTTTCTAACCAATTTTCCTAATAATTAACCATCTTAAATATAAAAGAAGGTATTGGATTTGACATTAAATGTTAAGAGATTAATATAAAGATACTCCCTTCGTTCTTATTTAACTGTCTAGGAAGAGAAGAAACACACATATTAAGGAGTGCAATTAATTTTGTTACTTTTCATAAAAGTATTTTTTATTTCCTATTTCACCCTTTAAAATATATATTATCTTTCCTCATTTATTGTTCCTGCAAGGGCATTTCTTAGAAAAACATAATTTAATGCTCTTTTGAAACTCTAAGTGGACAGATATATATATATGAATAAATTTTTTTCTTCAAAGTGGGCGGTTAATAAGGAACGGAGGGAGTACAATATAAGTTTTTTTCCTCAATAAGTTGATTCTATTATTTCTTAAGTGAAGAAGTGATTTTTTCCCCTAAGTATCATTTTAACCAATAGATATGTGAGAGACTAATCTTATAAAGTATCATCAAACACTAAAGTGAAGACCCCTCTCAATTTTATTTTATTTTGAACTCAGAACCACATTCTTAAAAAAAAAAAAGTCTCTTCCACTTAGACCAACAAATTGTTAGTAAGTAGATAAGCGGTTAATGTTATTTTAGTTTATCTTACAAATATTATGAATTCTCTTAAAAGTTTATTGATTAAGGCACGACATATGAAAAAACTTATTTGAGTTATAGAAAAGCGTATAAGCAAGTATTTGGTTAAACTTTATGAAATAACTTATAAACTATCTATAAATTGTTTTAAACTTATTCTTATAAACTACTTAAATTAGCTTATAAATAAACGGTTGTACATTTAATTAGTTGTTTTGAACTTAGTTCAATAAACTTATTGATCCTGCCGAAATATGAGCCTCAACCCAACAACTCACCTTACCTGACCATCATCACCTATTATGATGAAACACTACACTGGCACTGCATACCCCAGCCATCGTTCACATGATGACCAGAACTAGGTGCTCATGATCCTGTCCAGATACAAGTCATAACCCAAACACCCCTTTACTTGACCAACACCGCCTATTATGGGAGAGCACGATAGTATGTATCTATCGACCACCGTTGGCATGAAAACAGGTAGTATGGTGCACACCATGAGATTTACATATCGGGACTCATAGAGTCTCAATCTACCATTCTATCTCTCTCAATTTCAACTAACTAACTGAGTTAGTTCACTTTTTTAATCCTCTAAAATTATAACACGGCTCAACCCATCATGAATTGACTCACTTTTATTTAAAAAGAAAATGGAAATCAATATTGGAAATCAGAAGAATGGGAATGTATCACAACAAAATGTGTTAAGATTAAAAAAAAACTGACTCATGTCTTGCTCTTACATTTAAAAAATTAAATTTTTATTGATTAAAAAATAAAACACAAGGAGGAAAAGTAGCAAATTAAAAACTAAAACTAGCTAACTGCATATAAATACAAAGAAGTATAAACAAACGACAGACGTGCCTTCGTTTTGGGCTCCGGACAAACTAGTCTGACGCGCCAAACAATCTGTTGTATTATTCTTCTCACGCTGAACTTGTAAGAATTGCACCTGCAAGAACCTGGGAACCATATATCGGATTCGCTGGAATCAACATCAATACATATCAATCAATACATATATTAAAACAGAATCATTGTAAGAAGTTGTTAGCTGATGTGTCAACTCCACAAATTTTTGACAATATTTTATTCCCCCACCTGAATAAACTGTAATATTTTATTCTCTCACCCCTTATTTTATTATATTTTATTCCATACACCCTCTCTCACCCACTCTGCCATCAATGCGTTTTTTCCTTTTCACCTCCCAACCACCGGTGTCTCTTCTTATTCTTATTTTTTTTGAAACATCCAACTTCCTCATTAATTCCCTTCTTTTCGAAACAACCAAGCTCATCATTAAGTCCTCCTCTGATTGATTGCTTTCTTCTCCTCTTATGTAAATTCCAATTTTTTCAAACCCAAATTAATTATTCCCTTGAACACTTTTCATATTCTCCATGCTCAACTTTCATATAATTGATGGCACCGCCCCTTCCATTATTCCTTTGAACACTTTCAAATTCTCCATGCTCCACTTTCCTGTAATCAATTGCACCGCCCCTTCCAATTTCCCAATTTCCTTCCCACGTCCCATTAATTCATTCATATTGGAATTTTGAATTTTATCTTTCTCTATTTGTGCCCAATGATTATTGATTATTGTTCATTCCCACTATTTTTTCCTTCTGATCAACCACATTCATTTGTTGATTCTACTTCTGTTTTTATAATTCCTGTTGAAATTCAAATGTTTCAACCCTGAAACCCTTCTATATAAAGTCCTTCCTCAACAAACTCACTATGTGCTTTTCAGATTTCAAATTTGAAACAACATTTCAAAATTTCCAATGAATCTCTTCACCTACCTCGGAAGCAAATTCTCTCACTCTCTTTAATGTCCCCTTTTCAAGTCTTTTTCTTCCTCTTTATCTCCATATTAGAACCCTCCCCATGTATCTAGAATCAGAACCCTTCTCCCCAATCCACACAATCAACCGCTTCAAACCCTCCTCTCCTTAAACGCGAATCTGTTTCTCGCAGCTTCATGGACACCATAGGTATATTCTATACTGGTTTTATAAGAAAAGTGTTTCTGGGATTTGCAACAGAACCAATGTTGCAACAAATCCAACCTCACTTGAATTGAACTAAGGGGGTCTAATATTCAGAAGAGGCAAGGAACTGGGTTTGATTTAGATGATAAAGTTTATACACTTTTGTGTTGGCTTCCTTTCTATTATGATTTATGAATTTGCATTTCTTACATGTTTTGTTATGATGGACTATTTCAACACTGTTTTTTACTATGAGATATGGCTATACTGACATGGATTAATCAACTAAGGCTTCATGATGATATGCCCCTCATGTTTTTTTATAATATTGATTGGAGTGATGCTTTGTGACTTTTGCCCATGTTTGGTTTTTCATGTTTGGTTTCATTTCTGTGATTCAGTTCATGCTTTCTTCATCTTTACTAAGACACTAGCTGCCGGAGAAATTGTCTTCTGAAATATGTTTGCTTCACTCTCTTTTTTTCACTGTAGATAATCTTGACATTTTAGGAATGAAAGAGATCGAGTCAACTTATGTAGAGGACGAGTATCCTACATATGCTTATGTTTTATGTGTTTTTCTTCTTTTTATTTTCAGGTTCTTCTCTTATTGAAATAGAAGCAGATTCAGGTGATGTGGAGAAGTGCCAAAGGGAAGGAAAATAACAAGTTTTACTGAACAAAATTAACTTTTGTTAAATATTATGATATCTCAGTTCTCAGCAAATGTCTTCAGAGGAACATGCTTTTGCGTCTTATGGCATTCCTGATCTTTTTAAGGACTGTATAGTTTTCTTACCAAGATTGGTTTTCAAGTTTAGAAATAAAAAATCATCAGTTGGATTTCCAAGCATGTAAAAAAAGAGGTTCATTTTCCATTTCCAGTCTTTTCCAAGCATGTAAATAAACGACATTGTTTTTGAAATGAGATTCTTGATTTGGATGTCTATTGTACTGTATCTTGCATCGTTGAAGTTGTTGTTGGTGTTTAATATCTATGATTTTAGTTATGGTTATGGATGTCTTTGATATTTATGGGTTTTGGTTCAAATGAGGTGTTAGCTAATTGGGTAAGGTGTGGAAATTGATGGGATTTCTTCCCTGGAGTTTTTCAAGATAATCTATTGGATCTGCCCCCCTTATTGTCCAATAAACGATGTTCATTCCCACTAACAGACCCTACTGCCCAATTATTAAAAACCCCAAATTATATTTACATTTTCTTAAACCCTGAAGAAGTCCAAATGTTGCACTGGCTGGATAATTCTATATAAGACCCTTATTAGTTCTCATCTGCTCATCAGTCCTCTTGCCACCCCGTCTTCCTTTTTCTAATCTCTGTTGTTTGAAAAAATTTTGCAATGGCTTTCAAAGTGGATGATGACTTAACAATTGACACATCCTACCCTTCCAATGGAACCGTCACGGTGGAATTATATGCAGGAGTGATTTCTTATAGGTATTCAATTTTAACGTTTCTTATTTTTCATTCTCATTTCTTTACTGTAGTGTATTTTTTTTTTACTGCAGAACTTCCTTCATTCCATCTCTTATTGGTTTCTACCTATAAGGAGGCGTTTGTTTCAAGATTTGGAAAGAGATTCCCGGGAATATGAAGGTTGGGAATGAACATTCCTGTGTTTGTTACAAGATTAGAAACTATGATTCCTGGGTATCAATCATTCACGGGAATAAAATAACTTCCACAATTCCCATGATTTCCTTCATATTGATTCCCATGAAAAAGGTTGGGAATCTTACATTCCCATGGGAAAGATGAATGTAACTTCCCACTTCTCCCACAATTTATCATTATTACCTCTATTTTTAAGTTTTTTTTAATTTTTAAATTAAGAAAAATTTAAAATGTTCACAGGAATACAAAATACTTACCAAACACATTTATAAAATTTACCCAGGAATAACATACCCGGTAATCATATTCCTGGGAATAACATTCCCGGGAATGTGATCTCAAACCTTGAAACAAACGCCCCCTAAGGATTGATGTATATTAGTTTCATATTTGTTTTGTTGGGAAACAATGTCACAAAAGATGAGTGTTTTTTGAAAGTGTTGTTCCTGTGTGTTCTATTTTTACTAATTAGATTTTGTGTTTTTCCCTCTTGCTTTTAATCAGATTAAAATAGCAGGGATGTTCATCTCAAAATCCGAAAATGAGCAGGTCTTATGATTACTTATGTTTTCAAATTACTTAATTTTTGCTAGACATTATATACTTATTAAATTTTTTCCCTAATGTTTTCAGACTCAAGAAAAGGAAGTTGAAGTTGATGGAAATATGAAAGTTGTTGTCCCAGTCAATGGCAACTCTCAGGACTCCCTTCAAGCCGAGGATCATGATTCTCCTCCTTCTAAATGTCTCATCCCTATTGACGCTGAAGCCATTGCAACTGATTTAGCAAGCAGGAAGCCATTAAAGATTGTCAAGGAGAAAATGTATTGTTATTGATATTGCTTTTATTTTTTGATGTATTTTGTTGGTTCTTTGAGCCGTGGTTACCCTTTTAAGATCCTTGATTTAGTTTTTCTTCTTTTCTTTGTTTTCTATTTCAAGTTGCTCTATGAGCTGTGTACCTTGATGTAATGAATGTTTCAACTGATATTATGTTCATCCTTTTGTTTGATGCAATGGTTATAGTTGTCAATTAGTATTATTTTCATTAGATATGTTTTTTTTTTTAATTCATTAGATACGTTTTTTTTTTAAATTCATTAGATATGTTTTAGAGTTATATTTCCAAATCTGTTATCGAATAAACTTTTTACAAAAAGTTGTTTATTTTATCTTTTTCATACGTTCTATCTTTCAATTTTTTCCTATTTTTACGGTAAAATGTAGGTTATCTTTTTTTTTGAAATTAATAAACAAAAAGTTCTTTCTATGTATTTACAATTTCTCTTTGCCATGTTTTATAAAACAAAATCATTATTTATTATATGATTTGCAATGACATGTTTTTTTAAGTTCCCCAATAATTGGAGAAAATCATAACAATTTTTTGTTTCTAAAGAAGTTTTTTTTATGAAATTTAAGTTTTTTGTTATTTGATTAGTTATTGTTTTTTTTTTAAATAAATGAGTAGTAATTGTTCTTTTTTTTCCTGCTTCTATTTATACGTTAATTAAAATATTTATGTTTCTTTATTTTCAATTTATAACTTCTTTCACTTTCAAAAAAAAATTTATAACTTCTTTCCAAAGCTTATCATATCTATTTGATATGACATTGTGTTATTTTTTCCAAAAATAGAAGCAAATCATAACAATATGATTCTGTTGCTATTATAAAATTTCGAATTGTCCCACGATGTATCTTTCTTTACAAACAATTTAATTTTTTCATTGAATCTTTACTCATATCTTTTGGGTTTCCAATAACTTCTCTATTGAATTTTTCCATTGAATTTTTCACTACCCTTTAATCTTCGACTACATAAATGCATTTCAATGGGGGGTGGTTATCCATTAGTATACGTTTGGAATTCCCACATGGTTTAATTTAATTGATTTAGCTTAAGTAGTTCCCAATTAAAGGTTGATTCGTTATTTAAATTTTATATTGGAGTTAGATTTCTTTCGAAAAAAAAAAGACTTATTTTTATTGTTCCTGAAAATTATTTTATAAAATGAGTTGATTAAAAAATTTAATTTAATTTAATTTAATGTTTTAAAATAACTAAACCTGTCTATCGTTTCCTCTGCCTATAGTTTGAGCAGATAATGCAAACTTGAAAATATTTGGTTTTAGTAGATAATGAAAACTTTTTAAGAAGAAATTAATTTTTTTATTGACAAAAATAAAATATTTTAAATCATATAAAAGAATAAATTTTCACTTGATTTAAGTATATTTTTCATAATTTTTAAATGATTTTCTATAGAAGTTGTGCGAAACTTTGCAGGTTATATGAAATTCATTTTGGTTTTATTTTGTTGAATGCTCATCTTTATTTAGTATTTTTATTTTATCAGTTAAAAAATTAACAAATATTGGTTTTAGTATATCAATTTTGTTATGGATCATTGTATTGATACATGCCTAAATAATAAGAGCTAAATCCATTGTACAATGACTACTTTAAACGAATATATGTAAATTATCCTTTGAGCTTCATTATGTCGCTTTATAATTTATCTCAATCTCATGACTTTCTATCAAATTCATTTTTCCCTTTATAAGGACTCCGTTAGTTGATGTGTCTAATACAATATCAAACTTCGTCGTGCAGCGCACGGGAAAAAGCACGGGAATGAACATTTTACAATCAACTACATTAAATTTTTTATTCTTAGAATAAATTCACACTTCAAAGCTATTATTTTTTAATAATAGCAAATTTCCTAAAATTAGAATTAATTTTCTAATAAATTTCAGTAGTAATATTTTTTTATTGATTGTTTAAAATTGGTAAACTGACATTAATAAAAATATAAGATTATAACTAATGTTAAATAAAATTTAAAAATAAATTAAATAATTTTCTGAATAAGTATATACAATTTTAACTAATGTGAATGTAAAATTATGTCACACATTTTGAAAGAAAATACTTTGACATAAAAATTAATATATATAATTTTCATAATTTTTAAAATAATTTTAGGAGTAAATATATATAAAAGTTGTGTGAAATTTTGCGGGTTGTGTGATATTCGTTGTGGTTTTGGTTTGTTGAATGCTCTTTTTTTTTTAGTCTCTTATTATAGCAGCTAAAACATTTGCAAATATTGATTTTAGTATATCAATTTTGTTTTGAATCGTTGTATTGGTACATGCCTAATAATAAGAGTAAAATTTACCGTGCACGGGTAAGAACATTCTACTTGAAATCATTTTCATGTTAAAGGTTCATTTTCGAATAATTTTTTTGCTGCACGGAAAATTTATTTTTAAATAATTTAAGTGCACTGTTAATAATTCTAAGAGAAATTTAGGAGCAATTATATATATCTATGTATTTTGGATTCACTTTGTAAGTCCAGAATCTAATAAATTGAAATATATGTATTTTAATCTTCAAGGCAAAATTCATTTATATGTCACATGTGCAGAATTGGTGATTTTGACTAATTTCTTTTTCTTTTCCAAAATTTTTATATTATTTAAATTGGTGTATGAGTATAAATATTATATGTGTCCGAATTTATGTTTTTTGAATATTTACATCTTTATTATGATTGTTCTTTCATTTTTTATATCTTAAATTGTTTATAATCAAAATAAAAAATTTATTGATGTGTCAAATATAATAATAAACTTCGCCGTGCAGCGCACGGGCAAAAACACTAGTTACTTTAAAAAGCGACAACCACAGTTATTATAGTTAAACAATAAGATAAGCACACAACAATCAATTAAACACAAGCTAGTTTGACTCACTTTAGTTGCTACTCATTGAGTTAAGTGAACTAGAAAAAAAAAACTCATATGATTATATGAGTCTTTATTTTTCAACTCATCTAGAAAATGGATTACCGAACGAGTCGGGATCCCATTTTGATAAACCGTTGCCTAAACATATGCTCGGCTGCCTACAATGGTGTTCCACTGTTCCTATAGCTAAACACACATGTTTGTTTGGCTGGCACGCACGGAAAGGTGCCTGTTGTCATTAAATTCAAACATGTGGTATTTATTTAAATCGATCTATAGGCTCATGGCACCACATAGGTAACAAAAATGCTGTTGAGTCACTAATGTGTGTTACTTTATTAAAGACAATGGCTACTATAACCCATTTATATCAACAGCATAAAAGCTTGGTTACTCGGTGCACATGTGCATTGGTTAATTAGTTAACTTCAAACATCCTTAGTCAAGCATAACACTTCAGGTCTTGTCAACGAAATTTTTCAAAAGGATGGTAAGTTTGATCTGTTACCAATCTTAGATGAGCTTAATTGGTCATGGAAGTCAAGGATCCTTTAATGAATTATTGCCCACCGGAGAGAGAGAGAACGTATCTCTGGGACTAGATTTTGGTGGGACACAATGTCTACGGTTTACATCTCTAGAACGTGATAACTTTCATGAAAATTATCACTACTACAAGTAAAAGTACCCTATGAAGGGTAACAATTAATAATGTAGAGATTTTGGAATCTGATTTGAGGAATAATAAATGAAGCACATAAATCTGAATTCACAATAGTTACTTCCACATCAATGAAATTCGTAAGTGAGATATTCGGTGAGGTGATTGCAATGATTTAGATTTTAGACTAGTACATGTTTGCTTTTGCTTAAATTTTGGAAATTATTTTCTTAAAAATTATTGTAGCTATGATCATTTGCAAATGGACGTTGGCATAACAAGAAATTGTGAGAAGATTTCATTACTGCAATTATATGAAGATTTGCATAAACCTAATGAATGATTCACATTCGTGTAACATGGATCCCACGATTGTGACATGTTTACAAGACCCCACCCCACATTATTTAATTTGTATGCATCTATAAGACTATACAACAACTAATTAATGTTGTTGTGCAGTGAGTACTTCTTCCGTTCTTCGTATCCAAGCTCAAACGTTGTTCCTAATTATTAAACAAAGGGGTGAATGGTGCTCAATCGGCCAACAGTAAATATTTCCATGCTTAAGTTAATAGTAGCAATCATTAAAACCCAATGATCGTGTAGCGTGCTCTCCCCACTCTCTTCCATGGTTGTTAACTGTTTTGATCGTTATATTGAGAGGCACCCACGTATCTAATGCTTTAGTTACTCCCTCCGGCCTCAATTGTAAGCAAAAAAACATGGAAAAATTTTGACCTCAAATATAAGCAAAAATCATAAAATTCAACTCTATTTAATATTTTCTTTCCACAAATACCCTTACACATGCATTTTGTCATTTAATTTGTACAACTTCCTATATTTGTATTACCGAGCCGCTATAACTCATTTTCACACACGTTCCCAAGTTAATTTATGCTTCCAAGTTTCTTACTAGTACTATAAAAAAAAAGACTTACTCCTACACTACTTAAAAATGGCAGCGTCACTTGTACCAAAAGAAAAATTGGCAGCACCACATAATTTGTTTAGCATACCTTCATTTGACTTGGGCACTTGTGATGATGAGGATTTCTCACAATTAATTGTTGAAGATTCATTAGAAGTGGTTCATCTTTGTATGTTTTGATTTTTTACAAGGGAAACATCAAAAGGCATATTACTCTGCACGTTACTGCATTAAATATGTTAGACAATTAATAGTATTATAACGGAACTAAATGCACTCGGTTTAATTTCATTAAATTTTGGTGTTTAAAATTAGAAGGTTACTCCCTTCGGTCCTATTTATAAGCAACAAAAAAAATTCA
Source organism: Lotus japonicus (assembly GCF_012489685.1). Classification (NCBI taxonomy): domain Eukaryota; kingdom Viridiplantae; phylum Streptophyta; class Magnoliopsida; order Fabales; family Fabaceae; genus Lotus; species Lotus japonicus. The sequence continues at coordinate 72,825,909 of NC_080042.1, forward strand.
CATAGTTTAAGAAATGTAGTAAAATTAGATAAAATGCATTAAATTTGTCTTTAATCAAAATAAACTTCCAAAATTACCCTTTGTTAATCGTGTTAGAAAGTGAGAAAGAGTGAGAATAATTAATGAGACACATTCTACACGTTAGAATTAATAAGGGCATCATTGGAAAAAAATAATTAATATAGCTCAAACTTTCATTTGGTTCTTATAAAAAAGACCAATATTTTTCTTCTCTTTCATGCTTATAAATAGGACCGGAGGGAGTATTTTAGTATTTTTAACCCATAGTTTATACAAAATTAATACAAAAATTCAACTTCTTAATAAGTGTGCAAATGAGAATATTTGCTTACAATTGAGGCTAGAGGGAGTACTAGTTAGGCATGAAAGTGGGGAGCTAATTAAGTAGCTTAGGTAACTGGGGAGCGGGAATAATTGCATCATTCTTAGATTATTCTTGTTATTACGATGCATAGTCTCCAAGCTCGGAATTGAATTATGCTTCACAAACATGTGTGGTTGGTAGTATAGTCCAATCATATATATGCATACCAACCAATTTGTCTCGTAAGAACTTGTATTAGTTCTAACTCTAATATGAAAATTATTTTAAGGATGAGAATTGCTCTATTTTTATAAGGGTTTTCTTTGTTAAATCTCTAGTACGTCTATCAACTATGTGAGGCATTAGCATCATCATGTTGTAAAACCACTTGTTGGAATAATAAATTTACGGTTTGAGGGTGTAAATTTAATCTAAAATGACTTAACACAATTAGACTTTTAGCATCCAAGCTTTTTTTAGGGTTCAAAGGTGTTTTAGATAAACACTCAAATGGGTTGTCCAACGACACTTACATCATGTGGGAGTATAAATCTCAAGAAGGAGCAGTACAATGCATATAGATAAGTAGATAAAAAAAATAAATCATGTTCACACAGGCTGATGCATCCAACTGAATGTATGAAGTAGAAACTCTAAAAAGCAATACAAAGCTCATAGACCTCCAAATTTCAACAATGAAGCCAAAGCTCCACCATAGCCTCTAATTGTTGTCTAGAAGCGAAAAGTTGATAAAATTCTTACAATGTCGCTTCTTTACTTTCGAGACCTAACCAACTCTACTGGAGATGTGCATGAACAGCTACTAGAACGACCAAAAGAAATCCACTGATGACAACAAACCAACATTTAAGGTAACGGAGGGTGAATGGAGGGTTTGGACTGGAGGAGGAGCTTACCAAAACGAAACACTTTCATGAAGAAAAAGCCTCCTTAATGAAAGAGGAACCCCCAAAGGGGGAGCAGCAGCTACACTAATATTTTCCCCCTTTCTCTACTGTAGGGTTTGGTTTGTTAGAATCATTTTAGCATCCAAGCTTATATCCTTCTATTTTTCTCTTCAACCCTCTATGTGGGTGGGCTAGTCGAGTTGAGTTTGGTATCTTTCAATGAATTGAACTTATGCTCCCTTTTTTTCTTCCTTTTGTTTGGGATTCTAGTTCCTTTCCTTTTTTTCATCCTTGGATTTTTTCCTTGGACCATGTATGATGAGACTACATGGGCTCTAATACTATATTAATATTTCTTGAACAATCGAACGCAAAGTTAATTCTTGAACTTTAACTTATGCACGCTATAGCAGAAAAAAAAGGCACAAAAATGTGGCGGTTTACATAATTGAAGAGGGGGGGGGGGGGGGTGTATGTATTTTGTTGCCATACACCAAGGAAAGGACCTACACAGCAAAGCACAAATCCCCATTAGCTGGGTACCAACTTGACACCCATTAAAGGAGGAAACAACAAAGAAAAATACAGGCATCCAAATCAGAAAAAATGGAAAGAATTCACCGCTGTGCACCTCGTGCCCGCAAGGGTTGGTATAAACAAAAACAATGAATGTGTAAACAAAGCCATGCAAGAAGTAAGAATAATACATCGAAAGAGCGACCAATATGAGGAGAGGCATTGCACTTGAGACATTTGAAATTGAAACTGTAATTCGGTAGACCTCTTATGATCCAACAAAAAAAACGTAGGGGGCAGAGGGGAATCTCTTTCATTCAGTTGAAATATTACTAACCATGATAATGTTGAAGACCAGCAAATGAACTGGGTTGTGTATGAGGTGAGGAACCAGGACCTGGAGGTGAAGCAACACTGGGCTGTGAATGTACATTCTGAGTGATTCCCATAGAACTTGCATTATGAACTAAATGGTTGCTTGATGTTGCTGCTGGGGAATAACCGGGAAAAGTACCAGGTGCGGGTATATAACTTTGGCTAACTTCCTGATGGGCCGGATCCCATGATGACATTTGTCCACCGGATACTTGACCCTGTAATGCAGGGGCACTACCAGGGTACATAGGAGCAGCCTGAGGATTCGGCCATGCTGTTGCAGGAACTTGTGCTGCACGGAGACTAGGATCCAACACTGTATAGTCTCTGCTTTTGTCACTGTAAGCCTAAAACCAAAAACAATTATATTTAATACTTAAAATCAGATTCTGCGATAGTCATTCACAGATTAAAAAGAAAATACTGTAAAAGGTCAATCAAGTTTCGAGGAGCATACACTCAAGACCCATTTGTGATCAAGAAATTGTCCACATTGCTTCTAAGAATATCTTTAAACCCCTCTCCCCAATACTTTCCCCTCATGAACACTAACTAAAACACATATCTTTATACCTTTACATTGAGATCAGTATGACGAGAGTATGTTAGATGAAGCTTACAATAGCCACCATCATATATGCAATGCCCCTCTAAAGCTTCTTTGGCAGCTGCTGCTGTTGTGACATCTGAAAGGACGGGCCACAAAAGGAAATGATTTGTCAAGTAAAGGATGCACAATTACTATACATAAACAAATTAAGAATTTCAATGGACTATAGAATAAAGGAAGATCTATTCCATGATATATTACGGTTAAAAAGTTCAGGGGTTAAGAGTAATGGTTTTAGATTAACTATATCATAATTAACTATACAAAACAAAAAGCCTAGAATGGTAATGACGGGACTTTGAGAAACTACTAGAATTAGTGTTAATCATATTCTAGGGGTGAAATAAAGCCAAGTTAAGCCTGAACTCAGCTTAAACTTTATTTTATCAACATCAAGCTCAAGATTGTTTTGAGTAATTTTCAATCAATAAATCATATCATTAAAAATTATTAGTAAAATTTTAAATTATATCATATAGAGTAATAAATATTTGACATAATTAGTCGAGTTTGAGTGGAGCCTATCATGCTCAGACAGCTGTTGTTTTCATGTTTGGTTTTATTTGAATATGCCACGTTATCCTAATCTAATCTACATATGATCATAAACCATGGTCTGGAGCAAAAGAAAAACTGATGAGAAGAAATACCATTAGGTGGTAATTTATCATCTAGGATTTATCAGCTTAATATAGAATAAAAGACAGAATATAGCACGCCAAAGAAGCTAAAAAAATACAACAAAGCTGCCCATTCTATCAGAGTAGTTTCTGTTAAACACCATGAGTAGAGTTCCCCTCACAGATGAAAACACATAATCATACAGAAAAATAGTATCATGACTATTTTCCATTCATGAGTGAGAACCATCACCCACATTCCACAGTGAAGCAGAAGGAAAATTATCATCACATTGTATAAATGTGTGGCAAAAAAGGAATATAAAGATGTGTATATATAGTATATACTTTCGAAGTTCATAGTAAAAATAAAGACTACAGACTCAAGAGCATCAGTCAAATAGGATTAATACCAGGGTATTGAATCAGTGCCTGAGTTTGACCATTCTTTTCAAATATAGCAATTTTCTGCACAGTGCCAAATGCAGAAAACACCTGTAACAAATAAGCAGCATTGAGTATAATCATCTATAAATTTGAAATTTTAATGAGAAATACAAGTTCTCACCGTGTGAAGAACTTCCACAGTGACAGCGTACTGCATATTTTCAATTGTAGCCAAAAGCACATTGCTCTCAGATTCGGTTCTCTTCCCGTCAGGACCAACAACAGGCTGAAAATTATAAATTGTAAGAACATACTAAAATCTTGAAAAAAATACATTATTGAAGAAAAAATGAACAAAAGTACCTGTAATGCCCCGTCAATAGCAGTCTGATTAACAGGAAGCATTGGATTTGTGTAGTCCCTACAAAGTCATAAGAGTAAATGAATATAACCAAACCAAGGATTGTCATAGGACTAATATCAACAAATGATTTCAAAAATAAATGCAGTAAGGATATTGTACAAAATCAACCATATGAATTTAAATATCATGTAACTATAGATGTTCCACTTCTATTTCCTTTTCCTGCCAACTAGAATATATCTAGTTTTTTGAAAATAGGTTTTAAACTTGGAATCTCCATAAAAGGGGAAAAAAAGTATTGTCTGATAGTTTTTATAAAAGAAGATATTATCAAAAAGAAAATATCACTTGATAATGGCCAGTGGGGATCTTGGCATAATCAACCATAGAAAAAAATTTGTGTCTGATTGACGATTCAATTAAGAAATCTAGATGATGTGCGCCTGTGACAACAACTACAAATTGATATATAGAGATTGCACTTATAAAAGGCAGTTTGTACGTTTTGAAATCAGAATTATCATCATAGATAAAGATCAAGGAGAACAAATTAAATTGAGATTTAAGAACAAAACACAGTTAATATTAACTCTCTAATATGATTAAACAAATTACCCACATGCAGAAAAGGTAGCTTTATACAATTGGTTTCCATAACAAGAGAATAATATTTTTCATAATTAAAGTCTAATGATAACAAATTTATCTAACATCTGGAAAAAGAAAGAAAACTAGTAAGAGGTCATTACAACACATCTGCATTCTGACTGCCAACTTTATATAACTATTAGATGACAAAACCTATATATCTTTCAGTTTTCAGCACATTAGAGGACACCATGAAAAATTACATGCAAGGGCATTTAAGTTTAAACACAACAGAGAATAGCTGTCTCGAATCCCCATTACTACCTGCTGCGATTAGATTGGAATTTGATATTGAGATCTCTATGTGCTGAGTATGAAATACGCAAGTTACAAGAACCAACATGCTGTGGGAGCAAGTAACTGTACATAAAAGAAATCATTAGTATTAATGATGAGGGTGAAAAAGAAAAGAGGAAATGTAAAAGCAAAGTTTGCCTGGGTATGCTTCTTCCATCCAGTGCATTCCTAGCCAAAGAAGCAGTCTCAGCATCAGTGAACTGAATCAAAGCCTTCCACAAAATAACACACAGTGAATACTGAGAATGATACATTGAAAGAAGTGCAATTTAATTTACTGTTTCACTAACCTGGAAACCTGCAGTCTTTTCAAATGTAGCGATTTTGTGTACAAAGCCAAATGCAGAAAACACCTGAATAAAGCATAAAGACATGTACCAAATCAAATTAGCAAATATGCATTACAAAGAAAGTAGTACAATGCACATTTTACACAAACAAGGAGCATGCAACCTCACATACAGATCCTAATCAACTAGTCAACTCAGTAGCACTTACCAAGTGGATAACATCGATTGTCACATCTCCAGCTTCTACGCCTTCCATGGTTACTAGCAAGACATTTCCAGGGACATCTCCAGGGGCTTTATTGTTGACAATTTCATGTCTATTGGAATATTGAATGTAAACAGTTTTGCCTCGAACCTGAGCAGGCTCTGAAGATGAAGCATAATATGAAACCATTGAAATGGCTTGATTTAGATCCCCCTGGTAAAGCATATATACTTAAGAGCTTAGAAACTTGAGAAGGAAAACCAATAAAGAACCAGATCAAAGTGTGTCATCAAATATAAGAAAGCATGTAATGCAGCCCAGTACTATAGTTCATATCTTGAGAGTCATTTACTCGTTTACCATTATTGTTGTGATTCAGTATATACACTAGTCAGTTGTCATCCACATAAAGTTCTAACTTCTAACTAGGGAAAAAAAACTGAAATAACCTATGGGAAAGCCAGTTCGAAGACCAGTTGCAGAAACAAGTAGTTTATGGTCTACATATTTCCAACTGAACTTCACTTGCATTAAGAGTCATCAGACTTCTAAAATTCCCATCCGTCCATTTAACTTCATTTATTCAGAAAAATTACTGAAAAAAATTATCCATAAATATTCATCTTTGTAATCTAGTCTCCAGTTCAGTCTCTTTCATAAAGACCTAGGAAGCAAAAACACTTCAAAATGCCAAACACACTCGTTTCAAATATGTATCAGCACCCAGATGCAATAGTAGTCACTCCTGAAACACCATGGATAATTCCTAGCTTGTACTTCTTTTTTTGTTTTAAATTTGAGTCGATTCAAGTGAAATAGAGTTTGATAAACAGGAACTCCTAGTGTTTACCTACAATGATTAATTATTTTTTTTAAAAAGGACAACCCATGTTTTGTCTGATAACCAAACAAGGTCTAACACAACTAGTAGATAGTTGGGTTCCTTAAGCATCTAGTCCAATGTCAATTCATGGGCGGTGCGTAGGGAGAATGATTTATTGGGAGAGGCCTGCCCACTTTTTTTTTTGACATCCGAGGCCTACCCACTTAATGCGAACTCAGAGCATCGAGAGTATTAGTCTCATGGCTGCCGACTGTGGGGATACCTCGGCGCAACCAAAAAAATACTGTCTGATTTTTATGAGATAATATTATAATTTATTAGCTTTATTACACTTCTCGTACTACAAGAGTTCCCCAATAACTTTCAGCAGTAACCAAATCCCTCAATTTCTCTAATTGAAAAAACACAGTTCTCTTATCCAGCTTGGTCTCCAATTACTGAATGAAAATAGTGATCAGACCAACAATTTGCACACATAACACAACATTTTATTAAGCTAAAGTGCTAAACACCTCAGTCACATCAACAGTGTTAATCAAGCCAATTCTGATATTCAATATTGCTGAACAGTTAGAACCATATTCCTATTGAACTCAATCTCTCTCAAATTTTCAAACAGTTAAAACCCTAACAATCACAATTCTAATCCAAAAATCAGAAAAACAAACTCACAATTGAAAAACGATATTAGCGAGCGAGAGAGAGAGAGAGAGAGAGAGAGAGAGAGAGTAGGAGCTTACGAATTCAACAAAAGCTTGATTCTTATTGGCGCCAACATTGCACTTGGTGTTCATGACCTGGCCGAAGGGGCAACACAGTTGAACGAGCTCGTCTTCCGTGCACTCCCATGGAAGGTTGCGGAAGTGCAGCACCTTCGAAGGTGTTTGATTGTACCGGAACTGTTGCGCTGTTGACGCAGACATCGGTTGGTCACGATTTCGATTGGGGGCTCCGGCGCGGCGAGCGGAGAATGGGGATTCGGAAGGGTGTTTGGGTGCCGAGAAAATGTGCTGCTCGATTCCGAGAAAACGAGTTTGAGAGTGATTCGTTAAACGTTTTGTTTAATCTTAATCTTAAATTTTAATTTAATATATAAAATAACCTTTTTTTTACATGGAGAGCTTAGCCAAAAAAAAAAAGGAAATGGAGCAATTCTCTAATTCTATTTTTGATTTTAGGTTTCACACTTTTACTTTTCGATGTAATTTGCCTTGGATTTAAGAATGTTATTTTTCACCCCAAAACTATTACATAATATGTATAAAACTTCAATCACTGCCTGAACCTTCAAGCTAAAGGCCTTACAAAAAAGGAGGATGTCATCTACGAAGAAAAGATGAGAAATTGGAGGCCCCCTAGGTGACACTTTAATCGGCTTTCATATGCCATAATCCATAAGATGGTGAATATGAATTGAGAGTCTCATCATACAATGCACAAAAGGATAAGGAGATAGGAGATCGCCTTGTCTAAACCCTCTCCTCGAACCAAAAAAAGATGAGAACCATTTCAAATGATGGAAAATTGAGAAAGGCTAACACAACATATGATTACTTGATGATACCGACATACTGCTAGGAAAGTTGAACACCACCAAAGTCTCCTTTAGAAAGAACCAGGCTTCTTCTAGAAGGTCAGACTCACTTCTGTGGATGAAGAAATGATTAATTCACACTTCACTTTATCTCTCATTTTCACACATTCTTATTTTATTATATTTCTCTATGTATCATAAATCATATCACTCATTTTAGATAGGCATGACAAATACATTAGAATTAAATATTAAAGGTTTCTGCAGGAGGTTAGGTGCCTCCAATTCTCTTACGTCCGAACTTTAGGCTATCCGGGTGCGGTTAACATAGTTGTTAAAGAGGCCATCCCAAAAGTGATTATTGAAAGTGATTTCAGTGATGCAGTTAAGGCTATTACTTCAGATGGGGTCCTTGTCCCTTTGTACGTGGAGCTGTTTAACCACATTTGTAAGGGTATCTATCTATTACTTAATAAAGCTGAAGCAGAGAGAAAGTTTCATTTCACTGTTCATTTGGGAGAGCTCATCTCCACCCTCCAATTTTTTCAATCTTACGGTAGACTTACGTTGGATTAATTTACTGTTTCTTACCTCATGGTTACAAGTTGCTGGCCCACTTTTGTACTGTTCATGAACCTTCTCTCCCATTTCCTACGACACCACCGTTTCTGACCTCATGGGCATGTGAAGAGTAAATTGGGCCGAGAAGTTATTTTTTTTATACAGATCTTTAGGTTAGTCATTTTTTCACCTTTTTTTTTGATCAATTTGATATACATGGATGTGTTAGTATTGAACATGCATAAGTTTTTTTTGTTACATATGGAAAAACATGCATAAGTTAAGTTTTGTTTGGATAATAATATTCACACATCCTAAAATTAATGTTCACATATTTAATCATTTTAAAACCTTTTAGTTACATGTTTTATTCACATTCATAATTTTATATTTTCATAATTTCAAATTATGTAATTAAATATTTTGTTTTTGGATTTTCAAAGTTGAAGTTCTAGAATTTTTTAAAAAAAAAAACTTCTTAACCTTTACAATTTTGAATTTTTTTTATTGACTTTAAGAAATAAAAATGAGAAAAAGTTTGATGCACCAACGGTGCAAAGTTTTTTTACACCGTCAACCAATCAGATTTCATGAATGTGGTAAAGATAGATTTTTTCTTATTTAATTAAATTGAATGAAATGACCAATCTTTGAAATCTAATTGGTTGACTTTTTAAAAAAAATTTACACGGTCAGTGCATCAAAGTTAAACTCAATAAAAATTTAAAATTCAGTTACGGTGATAAAACAAAAATTCTCTCATGCTTATATGTCTTTAATTTGAAAAATATTTTGTTTCCATTTATCTCCAAACCCTATTTGCAGGTTGGAATCGAGTTGAAGTTGGAACCGTGAGCAGACTGCTAATATGTAGATTGCTTTACTCATTTTAATAAATTGTAGAATAAAGTTTAACAAATTGTAGAATTGTTTCTCCGTGCATCGCACGGAAACGGGCACTATCCTAGTATTGTCCTATATGGAGATGTTGTTCCAACTTATTCATCGAGACATCAACTTTGTAGCATACTCTTCAGCGAAGAATGACCGTGGTTTTGGCTTTGGATTATCTTGCACTACCCTTCGTTAGAGTGCCATATCATTTTGGTTCACGATACTTGTGAGACCTTAACCTCTCTAAGTGCTCTTGTAAATTATAGTGTAACGTCTTTTCGTCTTTTAGGGGCTTGCCCTTCCATGTTAAAAAAAACCTTTATACTTTGTAGAAATATTAAAGTTTTTTTTTTGAAATGAATATTAAAGTGATTAGTGATATTTTTTAATTAAGAAAATACCTGTACACATGACACCCTTCCTCCTCATATCATTGAAAACAGTAATATAAACCCAACCCTAACATCTGCAACCTTCACAAGATTCCCCATTGCTGTCCAGAAACGACGACTTTCCTCCACCATTCAACCCTCCGGTAAGCCCCTCCATTCCCAGATCCAATCTTTCCGGTTCTACACATTTCTTCTGATTCAAAATTTTCATCTACTCTTCAATTTTCCCCCAAATTCGAATTGGTAATCGTCCCTCTGGAAATTATCCGTAATTGTAATGTCGTAATAACAAAAATTGAATCTTTTTGGAGGACCGAAACCAATGCGTTGACAATTTCGCTTAATTTCTCATGCCCAGTTGAAATTTAATTGTTCAAAGTGTAGGACAATTTTCAAAAACACATTTTTCAGATTTTCTGAATTTATTTTTCTGGGATGCGTAGATAGCACTTTTGGTTCATGTGGGTTTATGTTAAAATGTCATAAAGTTTATTTTTTTATAATCTTTGTTCATGTTGTTTGATGACTTTGTGTTGTGAACATTTGCAGATTATCTAGGTTCTTGTTAGAGAGCTTTTGATTTGATTTAGTAGCTGAAATTAAGAGTTTGCTGTGATGGCTGGCCCAAGGAGTAGCTATGGTAAGCGCCCCAGCTCTCGTTCGGACCATGACAATAGAGGAAGCAAAAGGAGGAATACTGGTGATGACAGGGAGCAGTTTGTGATTGATCCGGAAGACACTGTGTACCGTTATTTGTGCCCTGGCCGTAAGATTGGCAGTGTTATTGGTAGGGGAGGTGAGATTGTTAAGCAACTTAGGGCGGAAACTAAGTCGAAGATTAGGATTGGTGAGACTGTGCCGGGGAGCCAAGAGCGCGTTATTACTATCTACAGCTCCAGTGATGAGGCGAATGCTGTTGAGGATGGTGGCAGTCATGTATGTCCTGCTCAGGATGCTCTGCTTAAGATTCATGACAGAGTGGCTGCTGAAGACTTGGATGATCACGATGAAGAAGGAGGTCCACAAGTGAATGCTAAGCTGCTAGTACCATCTGATCAGATAGGTTGTGTTATTGGAAAAGGTGGGCAGATTGTTCAGAGCATACGCAGTGAATCTGGGGCTCATATTCGTATACTTAAGGACGAGCATTTACCTCCATGTGCCCTGAGCTCTGATGAACTTGTGCAGGTAAACTGGATAGAATTTTCTTAGAATTATATTCAATTTATGATCCTTTTCAGTTATTTTTGTTTCACACTGTTAATCTAACTGTTTATCAGGGTAGTAGTTTAATTGCTATCTGGATGGCTTGGTTTCATCCAAATGTAGTAGATGCAGTAGTTGTTCTTGATTTGAAATACTGTTGGTTGAGTGGGAAGTGGGAACGGTTATCATATTTATCTTCGCTTATATTTTTCTTTTTATTGGTTTCGAAACTCCAGATTTCTGGAGATGCTGCTGTTGTGAAGAAGGCTCTGAATCAAATTGCATCTCGACTCCATGATAACCCGTCGCGATCTCAGCATCTGCTTACTTCCGCTGTTCCTGGTGTATATGCTGCTGGTGGTTCACTCATGGCTCCTGCTGGAAGAGCTCCAATTTTGGGGATAGCTCCTCTTGTTGGTTCTTATGGGGGCTATAAAGGTGACACTGGTGACTGGTCGCGGTCCTTGTACTCAGCTCCAAGGGATGAAATGTCTTCAAAGGAATTTTCAGTTCGATTGGTTTGTCCAACTGGGAACATTGGAGGTGTGATAGGAAAAGGTGGTGTTATAATAAATCAAATTAGGCAGGAGTCAGGGGCAACAATCAAAGTTGATAGTTCAGCAACAGAAGGAGATGAATGCTTAATAACCATTTCAACAAAAGAGGTGAAATATATTGATTGACCAGTGACTCATTTTTCTCTTTGCTGTATAAATTTAATTTTGTGGTATGATTTGTACTGGATTTATGATATTTTCTAAATTATGCTAATAACCATTTCAACCAAAGGAGGAGTAATATTGATCACCCAGTGAGCCATTTTTGTTTTTGCTCTTCAAATATACTTTTGTGGTACGATTTGTGCAGTCTTTGTGATACTTTCTGAATTGTGGTAATACAGTTCTTTGAAGACTCTTTCTCTCCAACAATAGAAGCAGCTGTGCGCTTGCAGCCTCGATGCAGTGAATCTACTGAAAGAGATTCAGGAATCATCTCTTTCACTACCCGTCTGCTGGTGTCAACCTCACGAATTGGTTGCCTTATTGGTAAAGGAGGATCTATCATAACTGAGATGAGGAGGCTTACAAAAGCTAATATCCGCATACTTCCAAAGGAAGATCTTCCTAGAATTGCATCTGAAGATGATGAAATGGTGCAGGTGAGGGTACTTTCTTTGATTGGGTGATGTCGTCTTCTTTGTGTGGCTGAAGTCCTAACATTGTTCTTTATTATTCACCCCTACCTGTCCTCTTGATTAGATTTCAGGAGACCTTGATGTCGCCAAGGATGCTCTTGTGCATGTACTTACACGTTTGAGAGCAAATCTATTTGATAGGGAGGGTGCTGTCTCTGCATTCCTTCCAGTTCTACCATATGTTCCTGTTCCAGCTGATGGACCAGATGTTCTAGACTATGACAGTAGAGATGGCAGAAGACATGGGCGTGGACATTCATATTCAAGTGGGTATGGAGGCTCAAGTGATTTAGCAGCTGGTGACACTTATGGGAGCTATGGAGGTCCACAGGTACTTCTATATGATCCGTTATGAGTTTATGAGAATATTTATGTGTGGCTGAGCTTTTCAAGTGTTAAACCAGTAATTGTAGTTTGATGTTTGTAATATTGTTCCATATGTCTGTAGCTTGGTAGCAGCGGCGCTTATGGAAGTTCCTCTTTGGGACGGAGCAATCCTGCTTGGTAACTAACTATCTTACCTCATGTCTGATTTTGTTCTTGATTTTGTTCTTTCTTCTTTACGAGTGTAATTTTCATCTTAGATGAATATGAGAGATCTGGTAGGTAGATGAATCTTTCATTTCTGCTGTGATTCTTTCTATTAATTTCCTCTTTTTACTAATAATTCTAGAAGTGCATATTATTTTCACTTTGTTTTCTGTTTTGAAAGAGTTGTGTGGGAGTGGGAAACTGTGAAAACAATGTCGGAACTGAACTTATCATAGAAATTATCAAGAAGACTCAGAGAACAGACATCTGGTTACGCTGGGACGTGCAAGAAATATAGAAACCAGAAACGAAAGAAAAATATCAAAGAAGCCTTCCCTGCCCTCTGTGGCAACAACCACCCGTCAAAGTCAGAACTAACCAAGTGATTGCCTTCTATACACAGTACCATCCATTCCTCTCATATTCACCCCCACCCACCCCCCCAAATGGTTCTAGCACCTCCTCCACACTCTACCAACTTTTCCCAGTAAAATTCTGTTCCTGCATCCTTTACTTCCTTTCTTGATTCTCTAGTTAATATACAGACTTAAGAGGCCCATCTGTTTCCTATCTAAATATTTGAAAATAGGAAACACAGTGAAACCAGCTTGATATTTTTATAATATTATTAGTGAATACAGGAAAATGAAAACACATAATTTTCTCAGACTATAGATGCCCTAATTTTCAGAAGAGAAATTATTTATAGCATGACATGAAGCACATGGCATGATTTCTGCCCTAATAAACCAGTAGGAGTATATGTTAATAGCTATGGTGGAAATAGGCTGGGTTGTATTGGGCTTCCAAAGGCCTGAGGCTGAAAGCTTATTTGAAATTCTACTTCGTAGTAAGGCATTTAAATAGATCATAAGTTCATTTTTAAATAGACTTGAAGGCTTAAATGATTATTTTTTGGGTGTACTAAATTGCTCTTGCAATTCCGACCTGAGTGTGGTGAAGGCCAGGGATGGATTTATGTTAAAGAGTGTGGGGGCAATTGCCCCCACAAGATTTTCTTTTCTTAATGATTAATTACTTTACTGGTATATATCAAGAGTTTAATTTCCCCCCACTAGTAGTTGGTAACTTCCTGTTAGACTTACTAGGCATTCTAGTAGCTTGATCTAGGCTAGGCTGTAGGCTCTTGCTAACCGTCTGGCCTATTTCCATCCCTACACCACACTGATATTTTATCCTTGAGTGTTCCTAAATTAATTCATTCTGATTTTTAGTATCTGCTTTCAGGTTGTCTAGTCAGTATGGTGGTTCTAGGAGGAGAAGCCATGCTTATTGAACTTGATGGGTCTTCACAGGTAGAACACATATTTTATATACTCTTTTAGCTTGCAACTTCCTGTAATGTAGGCCAGTGAAGTTTGTATATAAGAGATTGATATCTTAACCTGACCAGTATCCCGTTTAGAATTCTGATGCTCTTATTTTCCCTCTGTTCCCTTTCCCTTACCATCCAAACAGAAGAGATCTATGAAGCCTGAAGCCTGTCCACTGCCTAAACTAGAAGACCAGATGAACCAGGGTTTGACAAACTTATGCCCGCCTTGACGCGTCTACTTAGAGGACCAAACTTTTTTGGGAGACTATTGAGATTGGCCATGTCCATCATACCTTTATTCCCAAGCTCGATAACTTGTGATCCCAAGAACCTATATTCTGTTTTCATTTGTCTTTAGAACTAAAAACAACACCGTGTACCTATGATCATCCGGCAGTTATATACTTGTATCCCTGTTTCTGGGTCTTATTTTCTCATAATTCACCGTCTCATGAAGTATGAACTATTATGGTTGTTTTAGTATCATGTTAATTTCTGCTAAGATGTCCGACCACCTTACACAAAATTTGGTCGAGTTTTTGTGTCATCTCTACTGCAGGTGCCACTAATTGCTCAAAATATATCATCATAAGCAGGTAAAGGTGTATTGCATTGTTTGAATCTGAAAATTCATGCTCATGGATAGTTACTATGAGCACTTACATGAGTAGACCTTTGAGTTTAAGGTATTACTAGTTATGCTCTTATTAACTGTAATACTGAAGCATGCTTTGGAGGAGCACATGATCATTGGTGATTCGAAAATAGAATCCCATGCCTTTCACCTCTTTTCTCATCACATGCTATTGATCCAGTGCATGCTTTTGTTTGAGCTTAGCATTCAGCTGCATTGAATTAATTTTTGTATTTTTTGATTACTTGGTAGCAATAATTATATTGTAGTACACTAGTACTGCTACTCAAAATGTTGGCTTACAGAAGAAGATATCTGCTGTCAGGCCACTGGGTCACCTGCACAGTTCATTGATTGGGTGTCAATCTTATGGTACTGTGAGTTGATCCAGTGGTTGATATGCAAGTGTGAGCCTAGTGTTAGTCTTATAATACTGTTATCGGGTACTTGTTTGAAAAAATATGGCCTGAGGAGGCTACGGCCCGATTTTCTTTGGGAGGTTTGGTGTCTTTCATTTTTTCAGGTAGTGAGATAAGATGAATCTGATGTTTACGTTCTCGCTTTGATGATTCCTTCGAGATATTGTGGATCAATTGGAATTTAATGGCCCATGTGTAGGTTGTCTATTATTTTGATTGGCTTTACGTTTTACTGGGCTGTAATTTTAGTCGAAATCAATTTGTTTATTATGTGCATTTGCAGCTCATTTGGTAGGTATTTTAGGTATTAGCAATTTTTGTTGCGAACTGGTGATTATTCGGATTTTATTGGTGGCTGATTTTGTGCTAAACACTAGTGATTTCTTTTTCTGATAGCTTGGCATGTTGCATATCTACATTTTGTTTCAAACTGCATGAATAATTAACCTTTAAGATTTATTTTCAGTGCAATAAAATAGACTAAGATACAGTTAAATTAGAATGAATGGTGAGAGAGATGGAACTGCAACCCCTGCACTTTCATTTTCAACTGTAGGGGATCCAAATCTTACAAGAATCAGTTAGGACCCCCAAGAATTCATTTTTGTAGACTTCATGGGATTGGGTGTGACCTACGTCTTGTGATTAATAACTGCTTTTGGGTCCATAGTCCCATTTGGAATTATTTTGTTCTGCAATTTGAATTTAACCCTGGCCATGTGCACTAAACAAAGTCAACTGAAGTGAATGTTTTCAAGCATCCCACACAACTAAAGTCTTGCTAAACTAAAATGAATTTACTTTGACCATTTTTTTTTGGCCATAAATTGAAGTTCTTGAGCTTCTATTTGTACAAAAAAATTGAATTTTTCGCATTTGATAGATATTAAGTTTGATTTTCTAACTTGTACGGCATGTTCTAAAAAGTCTCATGGAAACTTTGTTAACTTTCCTTGTTATTAAGGCATTGGATTTATCTAATAGGGTCATGTTATAATAATCAATAATAATTAACCGTATTTAAAGGTCTATTATGTTGATAAGTCGACTAAGTTTTTTTTTTTCTTAACACTGATCGCATTCACTAGTTACATATTATCTATGGCAGCTAGATGTGAACTCAAGATGAGATGCGTTCCTTCTGTTGAGCTCCCAAATATTGTTGCCCTCGGAGTGTGAACGATGGAGAATTTTCCTAGCACATTAAGTTCAGTTCAAACTCAAATATGTTCTATTGAATTTTGATTTTCATGATCAAAGGGAAGGGGTTAATTTGTGGAGTGTCGTTTATATGGATTTAATAAGCTTACATATATGTTCACATATTTGTTTTCATAAATGAGGCACAGAAAGGAGAAAATCAGCCATGAAGCATCACATATAACCCGATAAGGATGAGGGTAAGACATATCCTAGATGAGAATATATCTCAGCAACGTTGTTTCTAAAGCGATATCTAACTAATAGAAATGGCTGGAGTATTTGGTATCCCATCCAATCCAATCATAGTTTAAAACAAGGATTCTTTGCTTTAGAGTCAAAATCCACACACTTGCCATAACATTCAAGTCCTATGTCTTAATGGCCAAATGTAGTAAATTAGACCCACCTAACTCAATAGTATTAGTGTAAGTGAGATGCTGCTGTTCATGAACAAAGATAAAGCTCTTCTCTTAAATGACAAACAGAGCTGATCTCAGAAGCTACTCTGAGCTAGGGTGATGAATCTTAAATAAAAGTGCTCACATTTATTGGTTTCTTCACCTATGCTAAGTCACATCCTGCAATAAGAATCCTCCACATTACTCATCTTTTTTCTAGTTTCACTGTAGATAAAGGACACCAATTGGACAGTTAAAGAACTGCTCCCTCTGCAGGAATGCTAGGACTATTAAATGCTTTGAATTTCCATGCTAGTAATTTTTTTATATAAGATTTATCAGTGGCTTTCTGTGTCTCTAACCCTCATTCGTCTATTTCCTGCCAAGATTGGACTTTGAGTCCAATTGGCTTCTTCTTCTCTACTAGTTATCACAGACCCCCTAATAGGATCCATGCTTATTTGTTTCTATCAAATAGAGGGTTCTTTTCTCCTCATTCTAACAGGGAATGTTGTCTTCCTCATTTGGGGAAAAAAGTCCCAGCAGTCTTTCAGTTCTGTGATTATGGTGGCAGTGATGGGATTCATTTGATTGGTTAGACTAATCTGCCTTGTTTTCTGAAAGAATTTTATATTCCTCAGGATTATTGAGCCTTTTTCAGCTTATGGTCATTCAAATTTCATCTGATGTCTAACATGTGGGAATGAGGTCATGTAGTGCAGCCAAGGATGACTTGCCGGCATTGCCTGCTCAGTGCTCACATGTAACTAATTGTCCGGCAAGTCATCTCTGGCTACGTAAAGGCCTCGTTCTCTCATGCTAAACTTCATGATGATATAGCCATGCACAATTTGGACATGATCAATGGTGAGACTTACTGGTATACTAATGCTGTAGCTATAAACGATGTAACATAATGTAGAGAAATACATATAATCTGCTGCAGCTAGTAACTCAGTCAAGGTTGATTCTCATGTTGATTTAACATTGCCAGATTTTGCAGGTATCAACATTCACCTCTTGTTCAATCTCCTTCCATTTGTGAATTTGAAAAATCATCTTAGTAATATTTTACTAGCCTTCCCATTATATTGTCATTGTCCCCCATCTTTTCATTTTAGGGCGTGTTTGCGAGTTAAGTTTTAAAAGGGACGGAAGGGAAGAGGGGAGAGCTTCTCATAAGCTTCATATCAAGACTAAGTATTAAAGATATTGCACATATACGACGAGGAGAAAAAACTTCTTTAAGTCCCTATCTTAATGCATTGTTCTAGTTAACTTGACTTATAGTATGTATGAGCATCCCTTTAATAGTAGGATTTTCCCTTTTCTTTCTCACAAGAAATCTAACACTTAGTTATGAGAACTTTTGCAAATGAAAAAAACTTTTTAGCCAGCCTTCCACTGCTTAATGTGCCGACACACCTGATAGTGAGGCAGATGATTAGTCTTACGACTATTGACTGTGAAGATACCTTGGTTAATATCCAAAGATAAACAAAATGTTGCTTACATATATGTAAGCTCTTGGCAAGAGAACTATTCATTTTGTGTTTTGAAAAAGGTTCCAATCCATTGTTATTCATTGTTTCTTTTCCTGCAATATGATTTAGACCTTCATCTTGAATGAAGTGATCAATTTGAGGGTTGTAAAAGTGAGGAATAGCAAAAATCAACTACTGTTGAACCGGGTTGTAATTATTTACTCACCATATAACGTTTAGCATCAGTTGAATTGAACTATAGAGAATTTGAGGGTTGTTATAAACTCTTATATCGAGATTGAACCCTTTCAAAATTGTTGAGGATTATGGGGGGTCTATTTTTAGAAGTACAGAATGCTTTGCGTCCAGCAACCTTATGCAGTTTTGTCCGGACATAAATTTAATGTTAACTGATCTGACATATCTCTCCAGTATGAACAATCAATGCGGTCACATGGAGTAAGGTTTCAAATTAACTTTTGTTTGGGCCCTATTTACTGCATGTTTAGATTTACTGTTAAATCTCCTGGATTCACTTCACAAATGCTACTCTTATACATGTTTGCTTTCACATTATTGGAAGCCAGAATTGTGTAACTCTATTCATGCTACTCACAATAGCTTGTGGTTCGATTCTAAACACCACATACAACTATAAAGCTCACGCTAGCTACGAGAGAGTTCAGGAACGGACCGAATCTACTTAGTGGATCTATGGTGCATTTGAGAAAACAATTTATTAAAGTGCTTATGGTCATAATTAAGCACTAAGCTAATTTGAGCAATTTACTGAAATAAGTATAAAATTAATAGGTTAACAATAATCATAAGCTCAAAATTGTTTACAAGTAGGTCATAGATTATTTACTTAAGTTATCTCGAACACTTCCATAAGTGCTTATGCTATTGGATTAAATTAGCTCTTTCGAACACACCTAATGTAGGTAGCATCACCATGCATTTTTGCAAAAAGTTGATTACATGGCTTGAACATGTGACCGTAAAGTTATATGACAACAACTTTTCCGTTGCGCTAAAGTTTTATGTAGAATAAGTGTAAAAAAATGTTGATTTTCTCATAGGTAAGTAAATTTTTATTTTTTATTTTCACCCATATTTCACTTCAGGAACTTCCCTAACCTAAGTTTGGGTTCGGAGTGTGTAGCTAAAATAGCAAAAGCTAATTAATCTAACCATGTACCTATGTTTAAAAAAAAAAACTATGTACCTATAAATGGCTATAACCTTGTCATAGCCCTGTTTTAAAGTAGAACTCTAAATGATAACATCTATTCTAAACTTGAATGGTTTGTATAAGTGTTTGGCCAACTGCAGCGTTCAATTCATAACTCCTAAATAAAAAGCTCTATAATTCATATTTATAACAGACAAAGAAATGTGTGGCAGCTCAGAGATTGCATTAACCTTCAACCCTTCATAGGCTAAGACTTGATGTAAAGTCAAAACATAGAGAAAGAACATTAAACTTAAAAAGAGTTTGAAAATTCCAATAAAAGACTCATTCCACACACATAATTAATGTTGATTTCAGAAGGAGAAACTGAAAAAGAGAAATGGAAATGAAACAGGCACCAAAATTCAAAAAGATATGAGACCTTCTCCAATAAGCAAGCCTAACATGAGGACAAAGAGGCCAACTCCGATGCTTTGACCTGGAGACATGAAGTCCTGTGAGTAAGCAGTTAAGGTGAGAACTGCACCAATTGATCCAATCACAAGAGCTAAGATGTTCTGCTTCATTTTCTTTCAGTCACCGATTCCTTCTTCTTCTCTTTCTCCTTGCTTGGATGAGGAAGATGCCACACTTTGGGTCAAGTTTTGATGGTTCCCTTTGCCTTGATCTTACAGCCTTATTATATAATAGTCCTCCTTGCAAGTCAATGCTTGTGTTGTGTGTGAAGGTGGTACTCAATAAAGTATATAGTTAATAGATTAATCATTGATCCATTTGGAAATAAAATGCTCCCCAAAACTAAATCAGGTGAATAACATTGGTGATTAGGTGACAATTGTAATATAGTATATAGAGCAAATTGAGTTATGAACTTCTGATCAAGATCAATTTTTTACCAATTGAAAAAGAGCTCTCCCTTTTTTTCAAATTCAATGTGTAGACTTTGTGAAGATATATAATAGGATCTAATGGACTTTTAATAAAAGACATCTGATAGACTGCTACGCTTAAAATATGGTTGCAATTGGAGGACGCCATTTCCGGTAGACATGCATTCAGTAACATGTGTAATTTGTGGTTATTTTCGACCAAGATCATAGAGTTTATTATGTCACAAATGGTAGTACTTAATAATTTCTAAACACTAATTTTTTAGAGTCAGAAATTGCATATGATGTCGTGTCCATAAATAATGGTGTACATTCATCATTTTCACTTAAAATAGGATCTATTTTTTGCTCAGATTACCAATCTTTGCTCTGCTCCACAGTAGAAGAGTTAATGGGTAAATCCTTGTATTAATAGAAATGCAGAACAAAAGGTGGGGTCAATATTGTCTGTGTAGATAGCAGTATAGCACTAGTATGAAAGAGAAAAACTACTTAGATACCTCTTTAACAAAATGACAATTGATAAATTCAAACTATTTGATAATATAACAAAGCCCTTTCTCAACTGTGACGGTAAGCTTCTCATCTTCTATTGATTGTACTATTTCATTTCCTCTAGAGTTTGAATTGTGTTAATAGTAAATGTTTGGAAATCCTATTATAATCAATTTTAAAGCCAAATTAATTTTGAAAAAAAATTGTAAATACATTATTCTCGATGACAAAATTGATTATATATGATACTACGAGTTAGAATATAATATAAAATTATTATGTCTAACAACTTAAATTTTTTAGATAATTATTAATGACACTATATATATCAGATTTGTTTTATTGTTTTTTTTGAAAGCAGAATATAAGATAAGATATACAATCTCCTCAATAAGGTATTAAAAACTCACACGACCAAGGCTGACCACCCAAAAAAGAGCAAAAACCGCCCCAAAACAATGACAAATAAAACAACAACATCCTCAAAAACCAAATGCCGCTCGCTCAAAATACTACCCAGAAGCTTTAAAAAAACCATGAAAACTCGCCTATAACCTATTATCCACCCTCAACGGCGCTGCGAAGCTTTGCACGCCTTGATCTCATTTGCATTTTAAAAGAGAGGAACACCATCATGGCATAATCATACATCAAGTCTAAGCGCTTCCTCATCAACACGGCACTCCTCGCTCTAGTCAAAATGCGATAAGGCTCCGATATCTCCTTATATGATTTAAATTAAGGATATAAATTAAGAAATTGAATAAACTAGTTAAGTGGACCAAGATATAATTTCACATTTGACAATTTGAAACCCGTGTACTTCCAAACACGTATATAATATAAATTGACGTAAATTTATTTTAGCTTAAATAGATATTTTGAGTTTGAGTCGTTAACGCAGTTAAAAAACTGTAATATAAACTAACTTTTGTTCCAATTCATATACCTCAAAGTGTGTACAAATGTGTGCCGTAACGAATACCTAAACATAGATTAATTCACCTACAAGTATTTTTTTTTTAAGCTCAGAGCCTTTAACTTTCTTAAAGTAGGTTCCATGCACCTCCTCAGTCCTCACCGTGAAATTTTCTTCACCTTAATGAAAAGATGAATGAATATAATGAAGAGATATTACCGAAGTCACGCTTCGGCCATTCCTTGCCATTTTTGGATCAAACATACGACAGGGGGTTATAAAGTTACCTCAAACTTTGTTTTGGAAATATTATCACCTTGTTTGGACATATCCATTGAATCTTGCCTCCAGCAATTAACCAGATTCATTCATAGTATAATTTGATTAACTAGCTAGTGTCTCTAGATGCGCCAACACTAACATGCAGTTAAGACCTAATATGTGCTAAATCAATCAGCAGCAACTTTAGTATCGATAATAAACAAGGTATTTGGTGCCTTTCTCATCACATTAAAAGGTAGCAACGACCACATGCTTTCAAGGATAGGTACTCTTATCTTCTAAATTTGAGAAGTGCATGTTTTTAAATATATATATGAATGGTTTTTCTGATTCATATTTAAAATTTTAGGACGATCGGGTCATCCCATTTCAAGGTCAAGGAATTGAACCTTAGCAATTGTTTCCCATAATCTAGCTTTTTTCTTGAAAAAACACAGACCGTCGGTAACTGAGGACAAAAACTTTATGTTTCTTCTTGGTTTTTAGTGATTTTTTCTCGTTGTGTCTAGGTATAGGTGGCTACTTGGCCCGTCTTGGAGGGGCAATTCCTTTCCGTCTTTTTCCTACTAGAGTAGGGGATGTGCAACCTAGCCCCTCCTTTAGTGTTGGTGGCTAGAGTGTATTCTATAGTCCCGAAGTGGGGCTGATTATGGCCCTCGTGAGGATGTTGGCGAGGCTTCCAGTTCCCTCAATAGGAGAGGATGGCCTAATAAGGTTAAGATTGGGCTTAGCTCTTGCGACATTCCTGTCGAGCTGAAAGAACGGATTGTTAGGGGTCGTTGTCCCTTAGTTAAGGAGCCTCATCCCTATGGGTGACCCAGGAAGGAGAAGCTTGTGGGCAATGTCTTGGTGAGTGAGCATACTTCTTCTTCAAGTCTAGGTGAGGAGGACCCAGGTAAGTAATTAGTGCTTTTTGAGCCCCAAGGGACCTTTGGGTGCTATGATGAGGGTGAGGTGAGCTTTGATCACGGGGAAACAACTAGGTTTTTCGTATAATTGCTCGAATAAGGAAGCCCTCCATGACATAGCTTCTCATATTAAAGCTCGTAGGTTGAGGCAAAGCTGAGAGATTGTCCTGTTCTCTATTGTTTTTTTTTTCCGATTCCCTTTATCTTGTCTTTTGGTTGCATTGGTCTGGCTTTTGATCTTTTAGTTGAGGGGTTGTTCTTTGTTGTTAGGTTATTAACTTTTTTGGTGCTTTAATCACCTTCAAACTCTTGGTATTTTCTTTTACTTTGTTCCTAAAGCTGTTATCTAATACATATTTTTGCTTTAAAAAAAACTAACGACCAATTTTTTTTTAAGCCTACCTAATTGCCAAATACTTAATCTGTTAGTAGCAACAGTCTTAGCATTAGCAATTCAGAGGTAACTAAGCTTGTAAAAAAAATTATTACCGCCAAGTTACCGATAACAAAACTATCTGTAATGTGTTTTTTATTTTATATCTTTAGAAAACTCCTTACTGTTGGCCTGACTGTCAGTAATAGTGAGTTTTATTGACAATTTTAGGTTGTCGGTAAAAATCCATCGGTTTTACCGTGTTCTCTTGTAGTGTGAGTGGGGTCGGAGGACCAGGTCAGTACTGGATGGGATCAGTAGACTAGGTCAATGCTAGGTCGAGCCAAATGTGGACAAAAAGATAAGGGAAAAAGACAAGAGAGAGAGTGAACAGAGGGAAAGAGAGAAAAATTATGTAAAAAAACCAAGTTAATAGATAAATTGAATTTCCACCTGTTAAAAATTATTAATAGATGAGTTGAATGAATTTTGTTAAATGGGCCACATGAATGGATCAAATTAAAAAAAAAAGCAGTTTTAATGATTCTTAATGGGTTAACGGATTGTTTTTGACCCATCCATTACAAATTTGCAATTCATATTTAAATCAAATTTTTATTGACAAATGTTAGTTGTTAATTGTTAGTAAATTAGTTCTTTCATCAGGATTTAAATTTTAAACCCTGACCATCACCTGCAAATCCCTTCATTCCCTAAAGAAACATATTGGATATATATATATATATATATATATATATATATATATATGAATAATAATAATAATAATAGTATATAGTCATATCAATAAATCTAGATATTTAAATTACTCTCTATAAACTACTATATCCTCAACGATTTATATTTTTTTTTATAAAAACATTAAGAAAGGTTAGCATTAACTTAGGGTTTCTATTCTAAGTAGATGTGTACTAACACACTTTTTTTCATGCTAAAAACTTTGGGTGGGTTTGACTTTGGTTACCATCACGAATTAGAGCATGTTTTTAATTAGAATCATAAATCGTTTACAGAGGTACTTACAGATTATCTACCTATACAACTCTCATATTGATAGCATAAATTAAACACACATGACACAACCTTCTAAGAGTAAGTGCTTCTTCCTTCCCAACTAACATGTGTTGGGTTTAACCACACTTATTTTAATCATAAGC
The DNA here is from genome assembly GCF_012489685.1 of Lotus japonicus. Classification (NCBI taxonomy): domain Eukaryota; kingdom Viridiplantae; phylum Streptophyta; class Magnoliopsida; order Fabales; family Fabaceae; genus Lotus; species Lotus japonicus. The sequence continues at coordinate 72,850,322 of NC_080042.1, forward strand.
ATGTGATATTTTTATCTTGTCAATGTAATACTATAAACTATTCCATTCCTAATTTAATAATGAATTATTCTAGTCCTGGATCTTAAAAAAAGTTCATTCTTTTTTTTTTATACATCGAAAAATAAGACAAGAAACGAAAACACTAAGGAATAAGTAGAGAATGTCAAAGAGAGTTTCCATCTCAACATACGAGCCTCTAAAACTCAACACGAGTGTCGATATCTAGTCCCTGCTCTAGCGAGCCAGTAAAAAATTGCATTACACCCTCTTAATTAGAACCCAGTGAACGAAAACTTCTCAATCACGCCATAACATGAACTTTATCTCCCGAAGACTTACCTCAAAGCGATCAGAGTCGCTTTACTAACTACAGCCACTAGAGGTCCACACAATCTATCTCAAACTCCACCCGTCTAGAGCTCCGATTCCAGACGTGAGAAAGACCCTTGCGAAGAGGGCCACCACATATTACATTCCTTATCAATTTTATATTTATTTAATATCTTACTCTCTTTAGCAAGCAATACCCTTTTTGTTGCTTATGCGAGTTTGTAATTGTGAACTATATTTAGCCGAAAGTGCAATATTTTAGTCTCCCATTAGCAGAAAAGGTGCATGCATGCACAGGTTTGAACAGTCTACTAATATAATTAGGTAGCCTAACTTTGTTTACACTTGCCAAAACCTTAGTTTTGGACTCAAATCTTATATTATCTATCTATCCCTTTCATAGTGTTTGGTTGAAAGGGAGAGGCCAAGAGGAGGGGATATGAGAGGTTTTTTAAGCTTTTTTATTGCCAAATCTTTAGCAAGGACAAGAGTAGAGGGGTCAAAGTTCACATAACTCAATTTATCTTCTCTCCAAAAGTGGAGAAATTGAAGGGAAAATATTTTGTTAGATAAAACTATTTTCTCATGTTTAGCTGAGTTGTAAATTAAAAATTAGTAAGAGCAACAAATTAAAGCTTAAGTTGTTTAAAAATTCACCCCTCTTGAACCAAATTAAACAAGAAAAAATATTTTTCCCATCCCCATTCCCTTCCCCTTCCCTCACATTCCCTCAATTAAAATCTCTCCCGGCCCAACCTCCCATCTCTTTTCCTACTCTCATTTGAAATGAACACACCCTTTGTCATATAATATGTTGTTAACTAAGTAAAAAATTGTAATTTTTTTTATCAACGGATAGTATTTCTTTTTATTTAATACTTACCTTTTTTTATCAGTTATCACTAAATTGATTTTTTATCAATTAATTATGAAATTTTCAAAATTAAACAACATTTTAATTTTATGGGTTTTGATTCATTTGCTATTTTCATTTTCTTTCATCTCATTTCCACTCAATTTTTTTTTCCTCTTTTTTCTTATCACATCATTTATAATATCTCTCCATTTCTCATATAAGTAAAATTCAAGTGTGAATATATACTTATTGTAATTTTATACCGCATAAAAATGTACAATTTGTCTTACCCCATGGCATGCACTTGTTAACAAATTTAAACATCTTGTCCCTTGATCTTAATTAGTATCATAATTTATTTTTGCAAACCACATCGTACCAAGTGTCCTCTCCTCAGCAGTGTCTGAACAGAGGAAGCAAGTACACACTCAATCAAAGAGAGGCTGAGGTTAAGCCACAAAATTTCCTCTTACCAGCCAATCAGAACTTCCTACGTGGCAAAAGTAGGTTTCACTCAGTGTCGGCACTTTAACATAAGTGTTGACCAGGATCATCTGTGACTCCATCTCCACCGTCCGATCAACGAGGTTGTCCAGTCCTACTGAAACTTCTACTTATAGCCATTGCTGCCATGCGTATTTTTGATGAATCAATAATTACTTTCTGGAAACGGAAAGGATTAAATCATGATTATATTGGTCTGGTTAAGATATTTGTAAATGTAAACATTTTTCACCTAATTAATCTCTTTTTGCTTTTTAGCGTATCATGCACTAATTACTGTAGTTGACAATTACATACCTTTGGTTATCATCAAATAGCTAGAGTGGGGTGCTGGTTCTGTTTTGGATAGCATCTAAATTTGTGATTCCTGGTCCTGTTTTCATTGGGTGTTGTATGGGGTATTTCCACTCCTTGTGATATTATCTTGGTGGCGTGGATTTTTCTCTTGGTCAGTGGGCTTTTGCTTTTTTCTTCAAATTGAATATTATGATGGCATGGTGGAGGTGCTTGCTTAGCTTAATGGGAATGTTGTTGGTTTTTGGCTGCTGCATTGTCTTGAAGATTCTGGCTTAGACCGCCGGGAATTTGCTTTTTACTTTTGTATAGTTCTCCTTGGAGATTACATCTTGATTATTGAAATATGTACTCTTTTTCCTTCACCAGGTTTTCCCACGGGGGTTATTCCTGGTAAGGTTTTAATGAGACATGTTTTCTTTAATCTATCTCCAAGGAGGTGGTGGGTGGTGGGTTATTTTACTAGTATGAGGATCATTATTTTACTACTGTTGAGAAGTTGCAACTTTTAATTTTTTCTTTTCCTCTTTTCCTACTTGTATTGGGTTGAAGTACCCCTTATACTTCATTTCAATATATTTCATTGCTTATAAAAAAAAAAAACATACCTTTGGTTATGGTCGCACTAACCTAACTCAATAGGCATACATTTTATTTTATTATCAAAGTAATCTAACTCCACATGCGGTCTTAATGAAAAATGAGTTTAGCCATTATGTAGTTGATTTAAACATGCACATATATATAAAGTGAAACAATTAACTAATATGAACTATTTGCATTAGATTCATGAATGGCTTTAAAATGCACAACTACCATGTCGCATGAAGGAGGGGCAAGCGGAGGTGGCGTTGTAGTGCCGCAGAGATGATGGACAGAGGAGGGGGTGGCGAATATAGCGGAGGAGGAGGGTGGCATAGAGAGAAGGGGTGTGAGGGTTTGAGGTAGGGAGAGGGGTGAGGATTTGAGGTTTAAGGGAGTTAGGGAATGGATGAGTTTATAAGATAGTGAGGCAGAGAAATCATCGAACATTAGGTGTTAGTTGTTCGACACAAATCTGTGGGCCTATGAGATGAACCGGTCTCAATTCCCTTTAACATTGGCCCTAACCAACAATAAATTGGTTGATGAATATAGCGTCTACCTAAATTCGTCGCTAATTGTCAGTGAGTGAAATTAAGTTGGTTGGTGGTTTTATTGTCCGTTGTAACTGTCTAACTAACACTAATTATAGTGAGTAAGTCGACTCTAACCAACGTCGCCTATAGTTAAGTAATTTTTTTGTAGACACCTTGCGTCAGTTAAACCAACACTAAAGAGCAAAAATTAGCATTAGTGTTGGGGCCGACACAAGTTTTTAACTCTAAAGTGACCTTTAATGTTGTATTGTGCAAAGGATTCAAAAAAAATTCTTAGTAGAAGTAGGATTACGAAGAATTTCCTGAAGAAGTAATACAAGGAAGAAAGCTCTGGCAAGGTCCAGATTGTGTGCTTTAAGTGCAACAAGTCTAGGCCCATCAAGACTAAATATCCTCAGCTTAAAGGTCATCCCAATAAGTTCTTCAAGAAGGGGAATAAAGCAATTTTTTGATTGAAATCTAAGGAAAAATCGATTAGGTGGTATGCCCTTTGTAGCTGTCTCACAGGATGATAGTGCAATTAATTTTGAACACTATATATTTATATTTACATTTCATAATCTATACATAGAAATATTCATATAAAATTAACTAAACTCCCCTTAATATGAATTTAACATATTCCCTTAACTATTAAAAAAACATATTTTACATTTTGTGTGAAAACCCCCATTTTCATAAAATAGTATAAATTTTATGCAAGTTTAATTCCTCTGTAATAAGAGAATTCATTTAAAAGTAAAAATTACAAGTAAAGAAGCAAAACATGTCAAGGAAAGCACACAGCAACCCATCAACTAAGGCAGGTCAAAACAAAATACAATTTCTTTTAATACCTCTTGTACTCATTTTTAATACAATTTTAGCTTATCTAAAAAAAAAAAAAAGTAAAAATGACTAATTATAGTCATCAATAGAAAAATTAATGGTTAACACAGACAAAGTAGAGCTATATATAAAGATGTGTTAAATTAACTCACTTGAATTCGCCCATCATGGCTTGAGCTCAAAACAAACTAACCCAACCCAATTAAATCTTCTTTGGTTGGTAAGTTTAATAGGTTAGGCTACGTACTTACTTAACGTGATTTCAGAGTCTCGAGAGATTAGTCTCATGGTTGTCGGTTGTGAGGATACCTTGGGAAACCAAAAAAAAAAAAATTAGGCCACCTAAATAAAAATATATTACATATGAAATATGAAAAACGAAAAATGAAAAAAGTACACAAAAAATATAAAACAACCGGTAATAACATTAAAAAACACTGTTACCGCGGATAACTTTCTTTTCTTATTTTCATAAAAAACTTAACACTAGACATTCATTCCCTACTTCACAAATTGTGTAACCATTCAATGATCATGAGAAAGAATCTTCAGAAGGACGATGGTCCGTTATTCAATGAAAGATCCTAAAAAATCAAAAATCAACAAGACAAGTTCACGATGAGGACAATTTAGATGCCGCTATAAAGTGACTCTGATGACGATTGATGAGGTGAGTATTATGGCACACGAAAAAAGAGTGTAATGATCATAGGTGAAGGAAAAAAATGGAACTGGTGAAAACTCATAAGAACTTGTAATTTTTTATCCATTGCATTGACTAGATCATTTTAAATCTTTCACTCAAAATCTCACAACCAAAACATTAAGTTTAACCTAAAATAAATTAAATCTCAAACTTTTCCCTCTTCAAATCATTATCTAAACATCCTCGTAATCTTTTAAATTTTATTAAAAGGAAGAAACTTAGATCAAGTTCCTTAAATCCATTTCATCCAGTTTACCAATCATGTGATGACACATGTACAACTATTTCTAAAAATATGTCATTTATTAAGAATTTATTGTCAAAATTTGAAAAATTATACATAAACTTGATAGAATGGAGGTAAGAACTTGACCTAAGTTTTATCCTTATTAAAATCGTTAGCGTGCCACTGACGCCCTACTCGATAATCTGAATCTAAAAGTGTTTTATCTCCGTTCTACTATATAAAAAAAAGTTGACCATAGAGCAAATTTTGCTTAGTTGTAAAAACAAAGGGTTTTGATTAGCTCAAAGTAAAACTTGAAGAACCAATTACATAAAGGCCAAGTTTTTTTTTAACTATACATAAAGTCCAAGTTAAAATGACAAAAAATGTAATTAAATTAATTAGAAACAAATACTACCGATGTTTTTGTATGAAGAAGTTATTCAAATTTATTTAAGCTATACAATTCCTTTCCCTTTTTTTTTTAAAGACTTTCCCTTTCTTAATTACAAAGCAACTTAAATTTTTTTTTTTGGTTACAAAAGCAACTTAATTTATAAACAATTACATATAAAATATAATAAGTCAAAATCTTCTATTAAATGAAAAATAAAGCTATGTAGTCTCTTATCTATTTAGTGGAGATAAACATGAACAATAGATAAGATCTTAACGCCTAAGATATTCAATTTTTTTTTTGTAATATATTATAAGGTAAAATATAGCATACTTTCTGATTTCTCATATTTTCCTCTGTTGGCCTCCTTCTCAAAAGTAACTACAGCTTTAATATGTAGACACTGTTCCAATCTAACAGCTCTTCTTTTGTTATCAGTTTCACGTAATTTAAGTACTTTTGAGTGGATCACACATCTTATCTTGGTACAAGGTGGATTTGGTCATACATATTACCCAACGTTTGTTCTTATTATTTCTTTACAAAAAGCGTGTGTACTTTTGGAATAAATGGCAACATCACATAATTGTATCAAAGCATAAAAAATTGTTTGGGTTGGAGTTAGCTCTCTCTTGAACATTGTCAAATTGGTCTGATTGGAAACTGCATTGCTTAGTTAAAAAAACCGGTTTATTTTGAGGACCGGTTAGGAATTGGATGAATGTAACTGTTCAAAACCTTCAAGAACCGGTGATGAAAATCGGATTGAACTGATCATTTTTATTTTTTTGTGTAAAAAGTATGTTTAACCTTTGTTTTGGCTATGAACATTGTGAGATAGGATAGTACCTAGAGTGTGGTGTGATTGCACTAGAGAGAGATAGAGACGGAGAGAGTAACTGAATTTCATGAATGTCTTGATCAAATGAGTCAAAAGTCCTTTACAAATGATAACCGCTACCTATTTATAAGGGTGGGGGTTGGGCCCCATGCGCTAGGAACTCTAATGGGCTGGTTGGGCCTCGCTGGTTGAGGCCCAACCTACTGGCTAAGTGACCCGCCATTGTGCGAGCATACCCTGGGCGTTGTCCCTCCAGGGGCTCGCCCAGTCCAACCTTCATTATTTATTTTTTATCATATAATATATAAATGAACGAATTTTAATATTTTAAAATTATTTCAATGTTTTTTAAAAATATATTACATATTATCGTAAATAATATTAAAAAGTTATTCAATTACCACTGGTTCAACCACAACTCGACCATCGAATCTTGAATCGTTATTTTGGTGGTGAATCGTTATCTTGGCGGTTTAGTGATCGATCGGTTTTCTAAAGATTGCTTTTTCACCTATGTAATTTAGAACTCATTTAGATTTATGAAATTTAACTGTAAATCATCATGTTGAAACATTTTCACGGAGTTGTTATTTAATATTCTTGATCGAAATTAATGACATTTTGGAAACTTTTTACACTAATTAGAGTAATGCCATTTTTTTCCGGAGAACTACAGATGAAACTTGTGATATGGTACGTGTTAGGTGCAGCGTGAGGTCCGCAACTTTACAACCAAGCATATCCGGATTTTCATCGAAAAGTTACGGTGATTTATAATGGTTCGGTGTATTCACTTTCAAATCTTTATCGTAATAATAAGCAATTTCCTTTCACTAATCTTCATTAGAAATAGAAAATTGATGAGTAACTTAAACAAGTTTTTATATTATAAGGATTGAAGCTAAGTGCAATGCACATTAACAATGTGCTACATACATAGAGTACTATATCACATAGGTTAATTAATTAATTAATCAAAGCATATTAATTAATACCTTCATGGTTAATTAGGTAGTTACTAATTAAAGCTGAGGCATAATGAATGAGAACACAGTGACATATATCAAACAGTTACGTGCAGGTTCAGCTGGTGAAGTGTTCCTGGTCAAGTTGAAGAGGAAAAATAACCTCACCAAAGTGTAAAACGACACTGCTAAAAGCAAGAAAAATCACACAACACACACAAGGTTGTTCTTCAAGCCACGGTTCTCTGAATCCAAAAAAGAAAACCAGTATTTAAGGAACCATGCTTATCACAACAACACTGTCATTTCTTAACACCTTCAAATACCTCAAAACCTTCTCCTTTCAGATCACAATTCTCATTCTCTCTAATCTCTTATCTCCTCTTCTGTTATACACATTCTCAGTAAATTTCTTACCTGAAAGTTATCTCTTCTTCTTAATTCTTCCACCTCATCACATCCTTATCTCAATCTCTTGACAGGTTGGCACCTTAATTTTGTTTTTACTTCAGGTTCAGGAAAATCATCATTAAAAATTCTAAACTCTTGAGTGTGTTGATTGAGTCCTGTGTCAATTAATGCTTGTAAAGTTTTTGTCTTCTTGTTTGAGCCACAAGTTTAAATAGATGGGTTTCTCAGTTTGTTCACAATTGTTTGTTTAATGAAAACACAGGATTTTAATCAGTGCTGTGTGATGGAAGCAATGGTGAAGAATTTCTCCAGAGAGGGACAGCAGAAATTTAAATTGCCACCAGGATACAGGTTTCATCCAACTGATGAAGAGCTCATAACTCACTACCTCTCACAGAAGGTTCTTGACAGCAATTTCTGTGCTATAGCAATTGCAGAAGCTGATTTGAACAAGTGTGAACCATGGGATTTGCCTTGTGAGTCTCTTCTTCTGTTGTTCTCACTTTTCTACATTCAAATTATGCAATTTTCTTCTGTTGCCTTGGGATTTCTTCTGTTTTATGGTGCCTTCAAATTATGCAATTTTCATTTTTGAATGCAGGGATGGCCAAAATGGGTGAAGGTGAGTGGTATTTTTTCTGCATGAGGGACAGAAAATACCCAACTGGTTTGAGGACAAACAGGGCCACTAGTGCTGGCTATTGGAAGGCCACAGGCAAAGACAAGGAGATATACAGGGGAAAGACACTGATTGGAATGAAGAAAACACTGGTTTTCTACAAAGGAAGAGCTCCAAGAGGTGAAAAATCAAACTGGGTCATGCATGAATATAGATTGGAGGAGGACAAACAGTCTGTGCAGAATCTCCCCAAACCTGCTATGGTACTAGTGTTTGTTTCCTGTTTCTGGTTCTCTTTTATATTATAGCATTAGGTGAGTTTGTGTATTTTTGTTAACATGGTTGTTTTGTTTTGTTTGTGTTTGTTTTCCTTTTAGAAGGACTGGGCTATCTGCAGAGTTTTTGAGAAGGGTGCTCATGGAAAGAAAATGCATGTTCCTTTTAGCCCTTTTGCAAAGGAAGTACTACTGCCTCCATTGATGGAATCTTCTCCATACAACAGTGAAACTACTAAAACTGCTATTGGGGAATCATCACATCACTCACATGTGACATCCTTCTCAGACCCAAATCAAACTGATGAACAAAGGACAACACAAGATGACATAGTTGATAGCCTTGAAACTCCAATGATAACATCTTCATATTCTTCAAACCCCTCTGATATTTCCCCTGCTCCTTGGAATTTTATCAATGTTGCCCCCACTGTGCCCCACCAATCCACACAAATTGCACAAGTTGGGATTTCACAGGGCTCAGATTATCTCATGGTTCAAGAAGAGTCCATGCTGGGGATGTTGATTGAAAACCAAGGATCAAGTACAGAGACAAAGTATCAGAAAGCTCAGGAAAGGGACTTTGATGCTGACAACTCCTCTGTGATGTACAACAATCAAATGTTCCCAATGAATCAGGAATTTTCATCAGCTTCTGTAGGACAGCATGTGGACACTGGTTTTCTGTGGAATTTCTAAGGAAGGTTGGTTGGTATTTTGCAGTTTAAAGATATAAGAAAGTTTAGTCATTAGCATTGTTATACATGTAAATAATTTGCATTTAAGTTGATGTTATGTCCTAGAGAGTACAGGAAATGGATGTAAACATTGTCCTTTTTGTTATAGTTTTTCGAAGTTGTATTGCTTGATAGTTTTATAAACTTAGTACTTTATAGTAGTTATTTTGAGGTTTGTGCCAAAAATTCATTGTGCGAGATTAATTAAATATATCTTTGTATCAAACGATTGTCTTATTTTAGTCTTTTTGACTTAAGCCACATATATCCTCGATTAAGACAATTATATTCTAGTTGAGTAGACTATAATGAATGTCAAATCACTCCTAACCAAGTTCTAACACGACTGTATCCTTGTTTTAGTTTTTACTTGATTCATTCAATTATAAAAAATGTTCTGATGCTACTTATGATTGTAGAGGGCTTAATTTTAAGTATTAAATAGCCTGACGGGATAGATTAGATCAAGCACTTACTACAGTTAATTGGAAGAAATTGTTTCTGGAGGTCATGGTTTTTTGTCTTTCTATGGTCCATTATGCTAACAGAAACTTGTGTTATGAAAATGATGTATGAAAATGATGGGTTTCAGATCTTTGTCCCTATGTTGTTAAAATTGGACAAGTTAGTGAACCAACTAAGCTTTTATAAAATGGTAACCTTTGAGTATTCCGCATTTTGCAATTTTCTGATTCAATTACAATATAAAAATTGATACATTGGAAAGAAGTCTTTGAAAATGATACAATATAAATATTGATACATGAGAAGAAAAGAAAGACATTTTGAACACGATTTTTGTTTGTGAGAGCATAGTGTGAAATTGAGTTGTACTCAAATAAAACCATTAAACTTAATAGAAAAAATGGATTATTTTCATGTCCCTATAATAGGTGTGTTTGAAAAAACTTAACAGAAAAGCCGAACCACGGTGAGATAGAAGCCACAGATATACGTTTCTCAAATAAAATTGAATTTGGGTAAAAAAAAAAAGGGTGGACATCATCCTTTATACAATACATTATGAATTTATTCTGTAAAAATATGAATGTACATACACTCAGAATAAATCCGAGCTTCTGTTTCTGAAACTATGAGAGAATGTTTCTTAGAAAACTCGCTTCTTGGCACTATATATCTTAATTGTTTTCCATACTTCAACCTTAGATCCGAGCATATATGAGAATCTTCTCCCAATGACTTCCTAATCTATCCAAATATTTTCTTTTAATGGAGAAGGAATTTCAAGGGGTTAGACATCTCTTTTGCGAGCCATAACTCGGAAATCTACAAGGATTTGGTCAAAATCAAGATCACTAGAGTCCTCGATAGGGGTCGCTACTCCAATCCTCACCTTCAAAATCCCTAATAATATGTATTAATTCCTTGTCAAGACGAGGAAAATTCTTTACATATTGTAAAGGGGTGGGAGCAAGTTTGATTGAACGCTCTAAGTCCACATTTCCATAACTAATTTCCTCATTCCCTTGTGAAACGAATAACAATCATTTAATGTAAGAAAAAAAGAGAAAAGAATGGGTACTTGAAGGGTTAAAAACTCTCAAGTTCGAAGCAGAAGAAATAGATGATTAACCAGCAAGATGGAGACCTAAGGGCTCACTTGTTAAATTCACTTCTCAAAAGGGTAAAGAGAGTATGAGAGCAAAAGGCTTGTGTGAAGAAATGTTGTGTTGTGCTCTCAAGCACATCATTTATAAAAAAAAGGGGGAGTGAGGGTGAATTCTTTGAGGATCTCCGATCCTTTCCCCATAAAAATAAAAACAAAAATAAATTAAAGGGAGAATGCAGACAAATATGAAACATATAACAAGATGTGAAATTTCAAAAAGCGGAAGTATTGAAAGTCATGGATTTATTATGCGTCTTTATGATTAAGTCATAACAACAAAACTAATTTCTCTATAATTACGATGCTCCAAGTTTTGAAAAACTTAAAGGAACCAAGAAGTTTAGAATTTTGTAATACATTTTATCATGGCTAAAAGTTGGTTAAGACAAACATTTATCCTGAATTGGGATAACAATTTTGAGTGATGTTTTCCTCTGATTGCTTGCATTGAATCTCAGACCATTTCACTCATATATGCTCCACTCATAATTGGCATAAACTTGACATAACATTGTATTACATGTCAAGCTATGGGCTCGTGTTTTGTCCAACCCAAATATCCATAAGGTCTAGTATCTTCTCGGATGATCTAAAGGTTTCACAACAAAGTGAATACCATGTTGGCCGACCATGACGACTAAATTTAAGATTTATCTCATCCAACAGTTAGTCGAGCAGAATAAAGCCGACACACTTAGCTTATTGAACAATTGCAAGGTTATTCAAGCGTAGTCATCATCTCGAAAGTCTTTCATAAAGACTTCATTAATGCTCAACGCCTCAATAAGAGATCCCTATAAATACGTGTTTTATCGCTTACTTACATAAGCATTACTCATTTTGCTATCTAAGTATTATTTACAGATTTTGAGATTCACTTTCTGATCTAGAAGCTGACTTGAGTGTCAAAGTGACTTTTGGACATACACCTTCGCCGTACTCTGTCATGAACATAGCTATCTCCACCAGAGTGTTCAACCCCATCTAGTGTACGAAATTAAATCGGAGGTACTTGAAGTTTTATTTATGAAAGAAATATGTGTGTTACCGAACCACCACAAAACTAAGTTGTTTAATTTTTTTTTTTCACAAATAAGATGTTTATTAAATGTTGAAAAATCCTTAATAACAATTTTGAAAGAACTTCATACTGAATTGTATCGGCTTCTTTCCTTAGTGATGTCTTAGATCTCCGGCCAAACTAACTTGTTCGAGTGGGGGTGACATTAACCTGCGGTTCACTATTGTAAGAGTGTTGAGTGAGAGGCAGTGAGTGTAGATGGATTTAGATACACATGCATGAACATGCACTAACAAGCTAGGACAATTATGCAAGGATAATGTTCCTGAGAGCTTATCCCAATAAGCCACTTCTGGAAATAAAACAAAGAGTTCCTTTTCTTTTGAAGTGACAGAGTTCCTTATATAGGATGAAATTTGGTGACATGTTTTCATTTTTATTGATTGTGACTTAGATACACCCAATTGGACTGCGTTATTTCTCATCATCACTTTCTCTTTCCGAAAGTTTCAAGTCAATGTGTCATGCCTTTTGCTATTTTTACTAAGAAAACTTTTTTATGTGCCCCTCTTGTAAGTGTTATTTTTTACCCTATATAGTGACTAATAAGTGATTACTTACTTAGTGATTTGAAGCAATTTTTTTAAAATGAACTCGAACACGCTTGGTGAATGAATTATATGAACATATGATTGATCTTGTAAGAAACAGAATATGTTGATAGGTACAGAGTCTGTGAAGATTGAAAACATCATCAACATATGCTATATCTCACGTGAATTAATTAATCATGTGCTAAAAATGATTTGTCTCATGAAAACAACATGCTGAAAAGTGATATTATTTACTCGATCACGAGTTCTATCAAAATGCTGAAGTTAAAATCTTCTAGTTTCCCAAGCTGTAATTTAATGGAAATTCTCAAACTCCAAAATATAAGTAAAACTTTCATGGAGTAGAGTATATATATGCTCTAAATGAGAGAGGAAAAAACACAGAAGTGTTATACATGAAAAACAACACAGTTACACAGAAACAACTATTGGGCCTCTTCTAGACAAATTAAACCCATATTGCAAAAAATCTAAAACGAAACATGAAAAGGGCCCATATGCCACAGTCTCTGTTTCACTTTCCAAATGAATGGCGCTTTTCTTGACCCCAAAAAATGCTGAATATAGCCAACGACGGTATTTGACAAAAAGGCTAACCCTTGACCCAAAAATAAAAGAACAAAAAGGTTGCACCTTCTTGTTGAAAGCATTTGAATATTGTCCATAAAAAAGAAGCAAAATTGACTTTTACCAAGCTTTGGGAAATTGTAATTCATGCAATTGGATATTTCATGTATGATTTAAACTTAAATAAGCCAAAATTGTATTAAAAGGGAGTACAAGGGGTACCCCAACCCTAATACAAGAGACAGAAAAAGGAAAAAAGAGGGGAAGGAAACAGCAAAGATCAATATGAGTAGTTGGGTTAAAGATGAGAGAATTCATAATTTGATCTCGATGAATGTGATATAAACACATGCTAAAACCATCTATCTATCCGAGCGTAATTAATTGAGTGACTTGTATTTATAAATTGCAGTGCAGTCTGTCATGAACAAACTTATACCTAAAGATAGAATTGTACACATGACAACTTGGACCAGTTTCTAACTATATCAGAATCCGAACAATCAAAGTATTCGGGTTGGTTCAGATTACATTTTCTGTTTTTTTTTTATTCGAATTTGAACTAAATTGAACCGATATTGATCACATTGGTTCGATTGGTCAGTTCTACTATTAGAAGCCCGACATTGGCTATAGAGATATAACATGATAACCTTTATAAAGGGTAGAGAAACTTCTTGAGCTAACTTATGGGTTGAGTTAGCTCTCCCAAATTTTAATATGGTATCTCAGAGTCTATCTTAGATTCGTTTGTTTATGGTGACCTCCCATATTTGAATCACCCTGCTGATGTCTAGTCTTGCAAATTCCACGCTCTATATGTCCAACCCTAAGTGTGAGTTGATGTCACTACAACATTTTTTGCCTTCCACCGCAGACGAAAAACTGCGGGCTCATATTAAAAAACCGTGGTTGAAAGCTTACGCCGCGGTTTTGCCACGGTTTTCGTGTCGCAGTGTATGTGGCCGTGGCCAAGCTCAAGTGCCACGGTTTTGTCAATTTAAAGCCACGGTTTGCTCAAAACCTTAATGCCACGGTTTACATAATGCCGCATTTGGAAAACCGTGGCTTTGGAAATTTCAACCACGGTTTTTTGACAAGTTTATGCCACGGTTTCTTGTGCCTTAAATGCCATGGTTTACTAATGCCTTTTTTACCGCAGTTTTTTAACCGTGGCCATCATAGTGGTTTTTTTTTTGAAATTCAATTACTTTTTAGAACCTTTTAAGCTACTTCCCCCACCCCCGCGCTTGCAATCTAACATTCAAAATTTGGGTACCCCATGTCCTACCCATTATATTCAAAATTCATGGAATTTCAACAATTGTTTATCACGATTGTTTATCTTCTAACAACGATAACTTAGATCAATTTCAAAAAAAAACGATAACTTTGATCACCTCAAATAACATGTAAGTTAAAATAACTATAAGAATGAATAACTACAGTGGATACGTTCAAAAAAAAAAACTACAGTGGATAACATCTCGAGTATTTATAAAGTTAACATCTCTGACAAACCATCTCAAGATTCAAATCCACATGTAACTTAAGTGGACAACTATACTAATGAATAAGAGTAAACAATGCAATAATACATCACATATGGAACACACAATCAATAGCTACAAGCAGTTGGACTTGGACCTGATCAAAAATAAAAACCTTCTGATCTTCAGGATTGGAGCTGATCCTTGAAGTGGTAAACCATATGTGTCTCATTATTAACTCTGTTGCACTAATACAAAGTTGAGAAACATTACCAGAGGTCACTAAGACTCCTTCATTCATCCAAAACATGGATCTGCTGCACTTAACATTGAAAATGTAACTCTGTATTGTTAAACTCAATTCAAGCTTAAACCAGCAGGCACTTATAGTCTTATACTCACACTAACATTATTTAGCTCCCGTAAAATTGTAGCAAATTTCTCAAACAATAACAAAACAGCATAAATTGCACAACAAAAATGCAAATATAGGTGGCAATTAAGTAGCACTAAAAATATAGATTCTACTAAGCCAGATAAGAACAAACCTGAAGCAAGCTCAGAAAACTATGAAACTGGATGTTGACTAAGAGTCATGCGAGCATGTCACCCTAAACACAGGGGACTGCATATAATGCAAACCATTGGCCTTGCAAACATTTATCAGTGGCCAAACTAATTACCAGCTGTGAGCATGATGTGATTATACACCCTGTAATGTAGGAGTAGCCTGCGAGTTTATAGGATAATCATCTTTTAAAATTAAAAGCCCTTCTAATCCCTTATCATGGAATTAATAGATAAATTTCCAGAATAGAGCTTTAGGCACAAAGGAAAGACTGCAGTAGATATAGAAACTACGAAGAAAGAAAAGGATCCCTGAAATAACAATTTCACATAAATAGAGTGAAAGTTGACAGCATAAAAATCCTACTTAACAGCAGCAAAGAACATGATAAATTAGTATATTCAACATAATAAAGATAGAAATATGTCAAATAGCGAAATGTCATATGCATTATAAAATAATAAACGTCACAAACTGCTTATACTCTAACCTGGTAAACAAATGAATCAAGGCTTTTCTCTGAACCATTAGAATCATAGCTTCCCTCACAAGAATCTTCTGTTCCTTCAATAGATGCTTTCTTATAAACACTCTCAAAGAGGAGACAAATGTGACTCTAAGCTCTAGCTAGTCCAATCTCAAGTTCACTGTTCAAAACACTGCATGTAATAACATCCCATGCAACAAGCAACCAAAATTAAAACATTATTGAGAAAAGTTTTTATTAGAATACTAATTTTCAATGAAATTCTTTTATACAATTCATAGCAGACCTCCATAGGTGAAATATCAGCAAAATGATTCCATTTCACATGACAAAGCTAATTCTTTTATTTAGCAAACCAAACATGACATCACGAACTAATAACCTTGACTACACCAAAAAATAAAGGAGATAAGTCATGCAGAGTTATAAAGCTAAAAGACCAGCTTTACATAAATTAAAGAATTGGCTATATAAATGTAAGATAAACCATAAATCCATAATTATATTCATATATTAAGTTTAAGCAAAGAGTATTGTTCATAGGTGACCAGTTCATATACGGTATACCAATCTTATCCAGGGAATAGATAAGCACATATTCAAATACATACTCTAACAAAACCAAAAGGACTAGATGACTACAACCATCTAAGTTTTTTTTTTATTCCAATCAGAGTAATTCTCTTAAAATGCCCAATGCGGTAATGCACATCAACAAAACTAGATGTGCCAAATGAACCTGCAAATTGGGAACAACTTATCCTAACTCCTAAGATTGTCACAAACCGAAGGAATTGGGTTAATTAGACACGAACAAAAACTAAAATTTTCCAGCCAATTGGGAGGACATTTCTTCAATATTATCCCAAGAAGCATCTTACACACATTTGAGCTTCTTTCTCACCACCGAAACCAAAATTACAACATTTATCTTATGAATCGATTTGGAAAGAAAGAGGCAGCTGAATTTTATTTTCATACCTAAATAAAGGACTTCCAAACCCCTAAATCCCTTGGTGCAACCTAAATTCCTAAATCACTTGGTCTAACCCCAAATTACCTCATCTCCACAAAGCGGTGCGATGTGGGAGCGGTGGTATGTGTGACCTCTGGTGGCGCGGCCCACAACACCTTGTTGGCATTCTCAAAGTTTCGAGGGGGTGCGATGCTGGAGAAGGCGCTAGTTGTTGAGGTTGTTTCGGAGAGGCACGATAATCGGTGGAGGTTGCGTTCATCGATTTCGTCCTCATCTTGGGTGCTGTCGCTGCGTCAGTGCCTCTCCTGTGTGATGGATGTTATCGAACAGAAAGGGGAAATTACACGGCCGAGCTAGCGCACGAGGGTCGCGCATGCGGAGAAGAAGGAAGACGATCCACACTGGAGCGGCACAAGGACAAGGGTTCTATCTGTATGTCGACTCTGTACATGTTTTATTTTATCTTTAGTTTTTTGTTTATGACTTTTGTTTATGACTTTTTTTAAGAAAAAATAACATTTATTTGTGAAAATTTAAAAGACAAAACGTGACTAACACTAAAATTTTTGGCGGACAAATATTTTATGGGCTCCATAATGTAAATCTATATACCACAGTTAGAAATTAGTGGGATAATGTTGCCACGGTTTGAAACACTGGCCATAAAATTTCCACAGTTCCACATCCGTGGCTTAAAATGCCGAGGCCACGGTTTATTGTGTTCGTGCTTAAGATTTATTCAAAACTGTTTACACTTATGAAACCGTGGCATATAGTATCTTTAGGCCTCGGTTTTCTGTCCGTTGAAAAATGCACCGTGGTCTAAAGTGAAAAATGCTGTAGTGTGTATTTGAAGTCTCACATGTTGGAATCATGTATTGAAGTCAAGTCCCACATTGAAGAAGTCAAGATGAGAGGGAGAGTTTATAAAAGATGTGACCCATAAACCTAATGCCTTAAGGTTTTGGGTTAAGATGTGGTGTCCAAGATCTCCTTGGTGTCTCCGCTCGGCCTTGGCCCCATGGGTCCTCGCTGTGACTCTCCCCAACAAGTGGTATCAGAGCCGATGGTTCGTGGGACCATGACGGCTCCTTGTGTCGAAAGTCTTCCTAGCAGTGTGGCTAGGCGGCGGGTTCCGTTGGCAGCGAACGGCGGTGCAAGGTGGATACCTTCCGCAGACGGGAGGATCATGGGTGATGTGGTTGAGGGACTCACACTTGAGGGGGAGATTGTTGGAATCAAGTGTTGGAGTCAAGTCCCACATCGAAGAAGTCAAGGTGAGAGAGAGAGTTTATAAGAGATGTGACCCATAAATTAAGGTTTTGAGTTAAGATGTGGTGTCCAAGATCTCCTTGGTGTTTCCCTTCGGCCTTGCCCCATGGGTCCTCGCCGTGACTCTCCCCTACATCACATTGACTAAATATATGACATAGATAGAAGTCATTAAATCTTGAGCTAACTTTTGGGTTGAGTTAGCTCTCCCAAATTCAAATATGGTATCCTAAAGTCTATCTTAGATTCGTTTGTTTGTGGTGACCTCCCATATTTGAATCACCCCGCTGATGTCTTGTCTTGCAAATTCCACACTCTAGATGTCGAACACTGAGTGTGAGGGGATGTATTAGAAGTCTCACATTGACTAAATATATGACATAGATAGTCTTTATAAAGGGTAGAGCAACCTTGGTCTTAACTCTTGAGCTAACTTTTGATTTGAGTTATACCTCCTAAATTCTAATATCTAAATAAATATAATTGATAAGTGTTATTTTTACATATATTTAGATATCATTTTAGGCACTTATTTGACTTGTATGTTTATATTGTTAGACATTTTATATCCAAAAATAATTAATTTTAACTTATAAATAGTGTAAATAGTATAAATTCATGAAATATTGGAAGACAAATTCATGTAAGGACTAATTTTTCACAAATTAGGATTTGGGGACTAAAATCGCTCGTTTTATATATTAGAGAGTCAAATCCTACAATGACGATAATTAGCATAAAAAACACTATTTTATGTATGCATGTTTGTGTGTGTGTTTTGAGGGCCTAAATTATTTTCTTGATCCAACTATAAATGAGTAATCATTTGGTGAAAGAAGGTCATCTTAATTTGATACCTGTCCTTTTTAGTGACTTTGTTGCCATTTATAATTTCTGTCAAAGCTGAATGGTCTATGTTGCTTTGAACGTTTAATTTGGACCAGGAAAACTAACTTAGCACTTTAATTTGTTAGTTATCCTTATTATATGTAGTGTGGGCCATACTAGTCTATTTCCTGGGTAATGAATTTGATGTCTCTATATTCTTGTAATTTTTCCAAGATGACTTCTAATACTGGGATTATTTGACCTAAGCAAGGAGCTTCTCCAGGGTGCTAGGAATTAGGAAATACACACCTAAACTTTCACGTGCATCGGATCTTGCCTCCCTTTGGCAGGAAAAACAGTTGTTCAATTTAAATGAGTTTTAATTTACTGGTGGCGGGCACACCTCTGTTAAAAAAAAGTAGTAAAAAATCAATTCCTCAATCAGTCGCTTTGCTTTTCTGTGTGCATGTATACAATTCTTTTACAATTAATTATTATTTTTTCATGAAGGAATCTCACATCCGGCTTATGAGATTAATCTTATTAAAATTTAAAAATTATATTAAGTGAGTGTACTTTTCTTAGTAAATTATTCTCCACAAACATCATTCGGGGATCGGTGATGGACTAACTGCTTAAAGAGTCTGACCACTTATTTTGAATTTTTTGGGAACAGATATTTCATAACAGATTCAAATGAAATAGAAAGTGATGATCAATGAGTGTAAGTCAATTAGCCAAATAATTTAAGGGAACAATATGTAAAGATAATAGATATATGTAGTATGACAAAAAGACAATTGTAGGTGACATTGAAAAAGTAACTCCTCCTCATTAGGATGGAGATATTTCAGTTCAGGAACACCTAAAAGCTTAACAATTGGACCTAAGATATGCAAATTTTCAAAAATCTAATAGTATCATTTTCCATGTGTTGAATACATCCATTAGCTATTTCGACGGGTCCATATGTTTTGAATTTAGAACATTAAGTAGCAAACTAGTAATAAACCATGCTTAATATATTGTGGTCTCAAAGCTCAAACCTACCCATGGTAATTAATTAAGCTTGAAAACCCTCAAAAGTCGGTGTCACCAGATTATGCCTTTATTATTTCTTAAGATATCTAATCTCATAATATCTTTGAAATTCAAATATCACATTAAATAGATGAGCATTTTTCAATAAATCTTTCTCCATGTATCTGAAAATTAAATTGTTAACTAAATACTTAAAGAGTATAGGAATTGTGCTGTATTGAACCTTGTTGGTTTGATTAATATTTTGTTGTAAGAAAAAAAAACTCTTGTTAGAGCATCTCCAACGCTGGTTTCTTAAACCAACTGGAGATGCTAAGATCTGTTTCTTAACTTTTCAACCCATTGGAGAGTATCTATGTGGCAGATTTGGTTTCTTAGCTACAGTGCAGAGTTCCTTCCACAAGGAACTCTGTTTTTTGGTTTCTTAAAATAAAAAACTAATATTTTCTCTCACTTGCTTCAACTGAATTCAGAGGGAAACGAAACAGAATGAAGGAAGATGGAAGAAGATGAACAACAGAACACCAAAACAACAATTTGATTAGAACAAAATTCAAACTTTAAAATAAAAATTATTACTTTACAATAAAAATTAAAACTTTACACTCAATCTCCTGATATTTACATCAAAAAAATAAAAAAAAATTCATCTTGCTGTCCGATCTGGTTGAAAGGGAGAGGATCTGGAAGGTAGAGGAGAGGGATTTAGTGAGCAGCAAAAATTAAAGCTTGGACCACCGATCAAGCACCTTGCATGTCTAATCCAGATGCTGGTTCACTCCAATCTGGAAGCTTGGACCACCGATCAAGCTTGAGGGAAGCTTGCATGTCTACGATCCAGGTGCTTGAGGGGCGATCTGGGTCCAGATTGAAGCTTTGGTGGCGGCTGGGGTAGGTTTCGGTTGCGGTGGTGGGTGTTTGGTGGCGGTGAGGTGGGTTTCGATGGCGGTGAGGTGGGTTTTGGTGGCGGTGGATGTTACATCGTGGCCGGTGGTGATTGTGTGTGGTTGTTTGGTGGCAGTGGAGGTTGTTTGGAGGGGCTTTGGAGGCGTGGAAGGGGGAGATGCGGCTAGGATTGGAGGGTTGGAGGCGTGGAAGGGAGAGAGCTTGAGGAAGAAGAAGGTGAAGGAGAGAGCTTGAGGGTTAGGAGGAAGGAGAAGGGGGAGCTGCGACTAGGAAAAAATGAGGGTTTGTGAAGAATGGGAGGAAAAAATGGATTTATATTGGGTGATCGGCTGAGTCGATCATCCCACCGTTATGGACCGGTTTAGACCGGCTGGAGCCGGTTTTCTGCTCGTTTGGGCTTTTTTTTTGAATTTTTTAAAATTGACCGGTTTTTTGACCGTTTTAGCATATGTCTTTCAATTCCCAACTTCTTTACCTTATATATAGTGTAGTAGACCATTTGAAACACCAACATTTACTCCCACAATTTCTCTCTTGTCCAAAAATTCTCAAATTTCTCAAAATGCCTAATCCTTTTGAGCAATAATATCCACGGCTCGACAATGAAACACCTCCTATAAGTGAAGGTTTGCAACCTTCGCCTATGTTTCCGCCACAAAACCAACATCCGCAGATGATTCACCCGCAAAGCCAACCTATGCTGGTGTTCCAACAACAAAACCAACGTTCGCAGATGATTCACCCGCAAAGCCAACCTATGCCGGTGTTCCAACAACAAAACCCACATCCGCAGATGTATCAACCACAAAGCCAACCTCCGCAGATGTGTCACCCTCAAAACCAACCTCCTCACACCGGTGGTAATTTTCAAAATCCTTCGTATCAAATGTTTCCACAATCGTTCTACCATCAAAACCAACCTCAGTGTCAAATGAGACCATATTCACCACAAATGCCTGATCCAAACAATCCACAATATTGCATGTATCCACCACAATACCAAGCACCTCCTACTGGTAGCAGCAGTTCAAAAGTCTCAAGTACACAATGTGAGGCTATGCCCGATGAGCCTGAATTTTCTACTCAACGGGGTCTAGATGATATTGATCTTGAAGAATTCGGAAAGAAACGCACCAAATACAGTTGGAAGACAAGGCCTATCCCCATTATTGCAAAAGTGCACCGCCGCTATTCGTATGTTGGCGTACGGATCACCTGCTGACAGTGTTGACGAGTACGTTCAAATTGGTGAAAGTACTGCAATTGAGTGCTTAAAGAATTTTGTAGAAGGTGTGTGTGCAGTATTTGGTGAAACATACTTGAGGCGCCCGAACCAGGAAGACATTACCCGCTTACTTCAATGGGGGGAGTCTCATGGATTTCCATGTATGTTGGGTTCTATTGATTGTATGCATTGAGAATGGAAGAATTGTCCAGTTGCGTGGAAAGGTCAATTCACCCGAGGTGATCATGGAAAGCCCACAATCATGCTTGAAGCAGTGACATCACAAGACTTGTGGATTTAGCATGCATTTTTTGGCATTGCAGGTTCTAACAATGACATTAATGTGCTAAATCAATCTCCTGTTTTTAATGAGGTTTTGAGTGGAAATGCTCCTATGGTGAACTTTAGCGTGAATGGAACAATGTATAACATGGGATACTATCTAGCAGACGGTATCTATCCTTCGTGGGCTACATTTGTGAAGACCATCCCAATGCCACAAGGAGAAAAAAGGCAAAAATTTGCGAAAAGGCAAGAAGCAGCAAGAAAGGACGTTGAACGTGCATTCGGCGTTCTCCAATCTCGGTTTGCAATAGTTCGTGGTCCATCACGCTTTTGGCATCCGAATGAGATGAAGTCAATAATGTATGCTTGCATCATATTGCACAACATGATTGTTGAAGATGAGTGCAACACGTACCAAGGTAATTTTGTTTATGATCAGGTCAATAATGACATATTGGATGCTGAAGTAGTAAGTGGTCATATTCTCGCTTTTAGAAATATCTTGGAAAGAAGAGCACATCAGATTGATAGGTCAATTCATCACCAACTTCAAGCAGACTTGGTGGAGCATATTTGACAGCTTCCCGAAAACGAGAATAATGAAAATTAACCTTCAAGTTTTATTATGTATTTCATTTCAAATGTATTGTTGTTTATTTTTCATTGTCATGTATTTTCTTTCGTCTTTATTTCTATCATTCAATAAAATTGTTTTTGCTATAAAAAACACAATGTACTTTTTTATTTTATTTTTAAGTTAACATGTCGATATTTAAATTTAATTTTTTTAAATATTAAGTAAAATTAAATTTAAATTAAATTCGTATTAATTTTATTTAAATTATTTTTAAGTTGAAGTATTGATTTAGTATTAAAATTTAAATCTAAATTGGGTGAAAATAAATATTATTAATTTATGTTGTATGGTGGGACACGGGTGAGACCCTTCAAATAGTAATTTAAGAAACCATGGGTTGGAGCAAAATCTGCTCCAGTTTCTTAGGAGTTTCTTAAGTCAGATGTGACAGTACGAGCCTATAAGAATAGTGCAGAATAGTGCTGAATAGTGTGTTAAGAATCCAAATACGGATTTTGGGGTTGGAGTTGCTCTTAGATGACAATATGTTATGATCCACGAGTTATGACAGATAATAATACTACGCATGCATGTCTATATTATACTAACCTTTCAAAAGAAATAAGAGCTTTTTAACCTTTTAATCAAACATTCAATCAATTCATGACCCCACCTAAGCTATTTCTTTCCTTTCTGATTGACCCCTACAATGTAATAAAGCTTAATTAATTTTAATTTCCTTTTGCGTTGCCATCATATTCATAAATGATATTGAAAGTTTGAAATAGATAGCTTGTTTTTTTCCACTTTAATTTGTACGGGGATGATACTGTTTTGTTGAACTCTAGCTAGAGTTTGTAATCATCTATCTTGCTACACTACCGACTTTAAGATTTAAAGTTGCTTCCACTTAGGGCTTATATTCATGAAATAGGGTCCTACCATATTTTAGTTGCAACTAAAGTTAAAACCTCAATCGGTATACAGCAAAAATTAAAAGTTGAAGATAAGTTTTCACATGCATATTGAAATCATTTCTTCCCACATAATTTGTAGAGAAATGTACTAATTAACACAGTTATTTAAACACACTAGTCGATTTAAATGGTAAATATTTAATTTTCTTTAAATAAAGTTACGAGTTTGAGTCTCGTAGGCAGAAAAATGTGTTCGGAAAGATAGTCTCACCGTATTGTGAATGCTTTCAGCTTGAACAAAATTGTCAAGAGAGTCTTTTGTTTACTCGACTGGTTATGTCCTTGTTTGGTGGGTATCGAGCGACTTGTTTCGTCGTTTTTCGATTTCAATAGGGACTTATCCAGTGGGTAGACGCTATAAGCATCAAAAAAGCTTGCGACTTATTTATGTTTTGAAAAAATTAATATATTTCTCTCACTTCTTAAAAAATTTGTTGATTGTTAAAAAGTTTAACCAATCGCATTAGTATAATTGTGTTGAAGAATGTGTTACTAGCACCCATAAAACTCACTCACCTTTTTTTTTCACCTTTGTGTCTTTTTTTCCTCATCGCCTCCACATGTTTGTGTAGGCTTCTCATGGAAGCAGAAGCTTGGTGATTGGGCCTTAAAAACTAAAAAGAACGTCTTGGCCTAAACTGATCCCCCAATGGGTTACGCTACGAGTCGTCAAATCTCGGCCCATAATATGTATAAATATATTTAAAAAGTTATTAGCCAGAAAATAACTAAAAGTTTACATTAAAAAGGACAAAAGATAAAAATAATATATTATTTATAGCCCAAGTGCTAACCAAAATATATTCATGCTCTAAAATTATAACCATAATTTCTAAAATATAAGCCAATATCTAAAATAATCTCCCCAATTCATACTCTAGGTAAAATCTTTTTGCTGTATTTCTTTCAAATTAAATAATCCCACATGTCCTTGGCAGCCT
Organism: Lotus japonicus; assembly: GCF_012489685.1. NCBI lineage: Eukaryota > Viridiplantae > Streptophyta > Magnoliopsida > Fabales > Fabaceae > Lotus > Lotus japonicus. The sequence goes on from NC_080042.1 coordinate 72,874,855, forward strand.
TGTATAAGTAAGTAAATGTTACATTAGCCACGTTGATTGCATTTTAATTTTCCTTATTCAACTAAATAAGGTTACTATAACTCACTATAACTTTTTTTGGAGGAGTAGGATATTCACCAGTACTAGTGGCATCTAGTGACTAATCTCGGGTGTTATGTAATTAATTTATTTTAAAAAAAGTTGAGATTAAGTGTGCTGAATTAAAAAAAAATAAAATTCTAAGAAACTTATAAGAAATTAGAAATGTATGAAAAAATGTTCATAAAGGAGTGGGACAGTGGGTTATGAGTAGTTAAACTCTCATAAGATGTACACCATCCACGTCCCAGTCGATTATTGGTGATCAGGTGGATCTCTTTTATGCTCCATGTTCTAATAAATCCCTTATCCCCCTCATTTTCAAAAATCCAAATCGTACATAAACTTTAACTTGAATTCAACCGTTTCTATTAACTTCACCCTTTACCCTCTTATGAATCTAAACCAAATTAGTAAAATTTAAAGTGATCATTTCTAATATAAATCTAAATGATCATCATCATGTGTTTTCTTCTTAGCCAAGCCTTGTTGAATTGATTCACTCACGCGTTGATATATATTTTTGTTTTCGACCGATATGAAGCATGTGGGACTTGGATGTCACATTGACAAGTGTAATAGTCAGTCATTTAATAGGGGCCATTAAGAGTGTGCTGGACCATTACAATGCTAGAGCTGGCAACGAACGATCTAAGGAAATTTAAAGGTGGGTGTCCCCATTGTCCTGCCTGCACCCAATATGAGTCTTGGATTGGATTGGATCCATTCCCATGAGAGTGAGTGTGAGAAACTTTGCAAATGCAATTGAAATTGCATCACACACCACGTACTAAGCTAAGCACGCACATTTATGTTTTCTATTTTAGCCCCCTTTTCACCACGGGACCCTTCTCCTTGTCTTTTCATGCACCAAATCATTCAAGATCCCCCTTACGCAGCCCTATAGCCCCCACCCTCTTAAATTCCTCCTCCTCATCCCCTTCTAAATCACCAAAGTGCCCCTCACAATATACAATTTAGTGAGCATGATACTCACTCTACCCTTATATTCACTCCTATGCATGGGTTACTCTTTAAGAGTTTTAATTTTGACTTTTTTCTCACATTTTTTTTTCAAAATTACTCTCATATATAATATGAAATATATAATATGAAAGAGCTAGTGTGATCTTGAAAATATTTTAACACGCAAAGAGAAATTTGTGAATAATTTAGAAAATCGGACCTACCAATGCGACACATCTCAACATATTAAGAATCAGTTAATCGAACCAATTATGAACTGCTTGAACTGGTCCAAAACCATACTGAAATTTGGTTGATTTAATCAGTTTATTTTTTATTTTTTAGTTTATAAAACTATTTTAACCATTTATTATTTTTTCATCATATAAATGATATAATATGAATAATCTATAGTAATTTAAAATTTATAAATTAGTCTGAATTTCTTTCTGAGATTAATTTCAATGACAATGTAAATAAATTTTATACAATAATTCAATCACATCCCTCAATTTTATTAGCTCATAACTAATTTTAATTTAATAATATTTAAAATATAAAATGAATATGGATACGATTGAATGACTGTATAAAACTTTTTACACGGTAAGTTAGAAATTAACCTCTTTCTTAATTTCTTGTCTAAATATATTGGATATTATAGTGAAGAATATCAAAAATATTTTTTAATTATCATCAATTCAACCATAAAATCTTGAACGGATGCTTTGATCGATATAGGAACCGGTCCAATTTTTTAACATTATTATTACCTTGGTCACAGCTCCAACTATAAGTGCCCACCTTTTTTGGCAGCTCTAGTTTCCAATTTGGGCAATTGGTGACTTATAAGAGTGGATTCCAGGTTAGTTTAAACTGCCTAAGTCATCTGCTTTTCCATTAGTATATGGTAAGTGCCTTCCATGAATTTCGAGGAAATTAGTAGAGTTCTAGTAATTAAATTGGTATTAATTGTTGATTCTAAATTAGTTTAGTCACTAGTCACTACTCACTAGTGTCAATTGTAGCTCTCTATCATGTAAAAAGCAAGATGTTTAATAGATCCTATGTAGCTCTCTATCATGTAAAAGCAAGATGTTCAAATGTTGCTCATTTAATTAGATACTTTTGGATTGGGACTGTCTATGTGTGACATTGGATAATGGACACAAGTTAATGCAACAACAACACACAAGAGTTATGAGAATTAGGAGGAGCTAGCCTTAGAGTAACCAACCACACACAAGAAATCAATGTTCAGAAATATTGGAAGCAACTATTCCCTACTCTCTTTGTAGGCTGTAGCCGACCTCATATGGAAATCTCTAAATTTTGCCATGAATTCTTGATTGCACAGAGAAGACTCTGTTATTCTAGCACCTATACATGTTAGGGCTGACATGATAGTGTTTCAAGTCAACTCTTTGGTCAGATATATATCTACATACATAAAAGCACAAATAACAAAATTTGAGGTAAAAAGAAAGACTAATTTAAGTAGAACTCGAATTGACTCGAGTCACATCCCAAATTACTTATGACTCAATTTGTTGAGAGTTTTAGATTTAAGAACTACAAAAATGTATGTGTTAAATGAGTTATAAAATGAAATTTCATAACCCACCGAATTCAAGCAACTTGAACTCATAGTTTTGATAATGAGATTGATCGGTCCGATTTGAATCGAGAATCAGTTAAATGCTCCGTCTATTTTAAAATAAAAAAGAGATTAGATGGATCTCAAAATTGATCAAACTAGGTCAAAACTTGTAGAATCAACATCAGTGAAAATCCTTGCTATTGAAATAGCTAGAATCAGTTTTGAACAATCATGTTATAAAATTTTCTACAATATATCCATAAAAATGTTATTTTTTATTTAAGAGAAATACATTTTATTCAAATAAAGTCTAATATAGAGTTAGAATGCTTCCACATATATATACAAATGGATTATCAACTTTTATAGGACTATGGGCGAGCCCTTGAGTTGACTTGGCCCAAGGTCTAGCCCAAGAGGTGAGAATGCTCATCAGGGACGCCAATGGAGAGCGGAGGCAAGAGGCTCTCAAGGAGACCAAGAGGCGTTAATATGTGGTAGAAACATGCACTTAGCGATTTAGGAAATACCCGCCTATGAGCAAGAATAGATCTTGTATGGACTCTTGGGTCGAGAAACTAGACCCATGAGTCCACTAGGGATAGATTAGCTAGGGTCCTGATTACTTTCTATAAAAGGGAATTAGGGAAGGTTTAACCTTGTAAGGATAATTTTTTTGGACTATTATGCATTAGGCGGCTAGGTTATTATAAGACCTTACATTTGTTAGAGTTTTGGGCCTTGATACGTCCTTATTATTCTCTGTACGTGAATAATAATACGTCAATAAATTATTTAATGTGATATGTAATATTAATTAAAAATTATATTTAACTTTTTGTTGAATAAACAACAGTATAACCATGATTAAATTATTGAACTGGGAACCAGTATTTTCATTGATTTTGTGCTCGATCTGGTTTTTATAATATTACTACTACCTTAGTCTTAATAAGCCAGAATTAGAAGAAAAATGTCATCCAGATTTTCAAGAAAATAAATTTTCTAGGTAAATGAATTTTGAATTAAATATGACAATTCACTTCAAATAACTTATACACGTAAGTCTAGTCTAGTGATTCTTTTTAGGGTGAAGGTGCATTAAAGAATTGCTGTTTACTGTTTATATCATATAGAGATCCTTGGAATGAATCCTAGTTGGAGATTACTGAAACTAAGCCTAATTTCAACCTTTCATTCAAGTAGGCACGTTCTTCTTCATGGTCCAGAAAAGTAAGGGAGGTTATTTACACACTTATGTTTCCTCACTATTGTTAATTTTTTCTTGAATGAGAGAAAACGAAAATAAAGACACTGTCTTTGGGATTTTTTTTTTTAAATGAAGTACATATATGAAATATGTCACGAGAAAGACTTTGTTTAATCATATATCAACAGTTTAGCACGCAAATTCTTAGCCTACCATATTATTTCATTTGCAAAAATTCATAGGTTGGAAATTTTTTCATCATTAACCCAATCAACAACTATACTAGATTTCTCTGAATGAGTTACGAAATGGTAGTCTACCCTACAATCACCTAAAGAGAATAATAGGGTAAAACATTATCAAAAAATAAATATATTCCTGCAAACATCGATGGGTAGATAAAAGAAAAATTGAGATGGACCCATATGATGAATAATTTAAAACCGGCCGTAACAATGCCATAAATACTAGGTGACGTGTCTCTTAAATTTATGGCTATAATTAACTTGGTAGCTCTTTCTTGTCGCCTGGTTTAAAATTCTACCATGGTTGTAATAACATGAAAAGACACTGAAATCCCTCCATTTTCGTGGGAAAATAACTCATACACACTCAAATTTCACTTCCAACCTAAGGGAAATAAAAATAGTGAGAGATATTATAATGATGTGATCGAAAAATCAAGAGAAATATATATTAAAAAAAAGTTTGTGTAAATATATCAAGATCAAAATCTACCATTTCACCCTTCTATCCATATCCAATAACATATTGGCATATTGCACTCATGCATAAGAAGATAATTTGTTCAAGTGATTCTTTTTAATCTTCTAAGTATATCTAGGATTTCAGTTTTAAATTAAAGATGGTTGAATAAAATTATGCTCACTAAAATGTAGATGTTTCAAGCTATAATAGTTTTTTTTTCGATGAAGGGTGGGTTGATTAGAAACCCGATGCAACAAAAAGCAAAAGCAAACTATAACCCTTGCAATAGACAGGAAAACAATGGACATATCCATCCACAAAGAATTTGAATTCATTAGCACTCACTTTTTATATATATTTTTTTATCATATCATTTTTTCTCTCTCATATTAAGATAAACAAAATGTTTCACTTGATATTATTATGTGACATGTGAGGATCTTAATCTTTCATCATTTCTTCCATTTTGTTCCATTCTTTTTTTGCATTCTTAGTTGTGAGTGGAATTAAGGACGAATACCAAATTATAAAAAATATGGCTTAAATACCCTTTTGAACCTTAAAATTGTAAAGGGAATCAAATTGAGTCTCAAAAAAAATTTCGTATCAAATTGAGTCCCAAAAATATATATTTTAAATCAAATTAAGTCATTTTACTCAATTTTGACCAGTCAACGATCTAGTGGCAAGCCTAGTCAGCCGAGGATGACCACGTGGACTTTTTCACATTAATTTTAGTCCCTTGAAAAATGTTTTGATCAATTTTAGTCCTTGTTCTTCCACCTTGAAAAATATTTTTTTGTTACCTCTGATTTTCTAGGTTTTGGAAGAATAAGATGAATATGATGAACATATAGTTTTTTTAGGGTTTTGAAATTGTAGGTTTAAGGATTTGAGTTATGGAGGAAGGGGAAGAAGGTGGAAGTTGAAGAAGATGAAGGTGGAAAAACAGAAACTAAAATTGATTAAAATATTTTTAAGGGACTAAAATTGATGTGAAAAAGTCTATGTGGTCATCTTCGGCTGACTAGGCTTGTCACTAGACCGTTGACCGTTCAAAATTGAGTCAAAAGACTTAATTAGATTAAAAAAACAAATTTAGGAACCCAATTTGATGCGGAAATTTTACAGGGATTAAGTTTGATTCCCTTTACAATTTCAAGGACCAAAAGAGTATTTAAGCCAAAAAATATTGTCATCTAAACATTCGTATTTAACGGACATCTTTTAGACATATACATTACTAGTGGTTTTTACCAGGTAGGGTGGGTAGCTCAAACTGGTGAATAACCAAAGTTCAAATACTGACGAGAAATAATTTATATTAATCTACTAACAATTTATCTTAGTTTATAAAAAAAAACTAGTAATTTTTACCTGCACACGCTGCTGAGTGTTTTGGCCATAAAAATCGCAACTATTACATATATCGATAGTATGTAAATTAAAGGTAAAAATTGGATGTTTACAAATGAATAATGTTTCATTCACACCTCTCTGAAATGGAGAGCGGTAAAATGAGGAGAGAGATAAGAAGAAAAGAAAAAGTAAAAGAGAAAGTATGAGATGACATAAATGATAAGAGGAAATAGATAGAAATAAAAAAATGTGTAAATTAAGTGTTTAAAAAATGAGGTATGTATATATCATTATTGGTTTACAAATACTCACCGAAGTTTTATTGACCCACAAGTACCACAGATAATAGAGTTGGAGGTGAAGGGTAGTTTTGGAATGATAGTCCACAGAAACCCACTGTTAAAATAGTTTATTGTCCCATTTATGTCGCTGACCTTTTCTTCTCTTCTCTATGCCCATCTCTTCATTTACGAAACCCTTTGTCCTTTCTTTCTCTCACTCTCTCTCTCTTTCCCCCACACAGTTTTCTTCTTCTTCTCTTCATTTTCTATATAAATAAGAGGAGAAGCTACTGCAGTCTTTAGCTAGCGTTCCTTCCACTTAATTCTAAATGGGAAGATCACAATGTTGCGACAAGGTTGGTTTAAAGAAAGGACCGTGGACTCCAGAGGAAGATCAGAAGCTTTTAGCTTACATTGAAGAGCATGGCCATGGAAGCTGGCGTGCTTTGCCTGCAAAAGCTGGTAAGTTTTTCTTTTAATTTCTTTTCCTTGATAGATAATATATTTGCAGTGTAGAATCCATGAGTGTTATATATAAACTGAAACTCCTCATATGTTATTGTATAGGACTTCAAAGGTGTGGCAAGAGTTGTAGACTGAGATGGACCAATTATCTTAGACCTGATATTAAGAGAGGGAAGTTCAGTTTGCAAGAAGAGCAAACCATCATTCAACTCCATGCCCTCTTAGGGAACAGGTTTGGTATATACATTCATTTCTTAGATTTTCTTGAATTACAATGTGAACACCTATGTGTGTTTGTGAGTGTATATCTCCTATACAATTTTGTTCCACTTTTTTTTTTGAATTTTAAATGACAAGAATTATGACACCTCATTTCAACTTGATATTTTGTATTTTCAGCACTTAAAATATAAATCATTAAATTTTCTGTGTGGTAGCAATTATTTCTTTTCTTTTCCAATTCCCTTCCAGTGCAGTGTGTCTTAAATGCAATGTCACCTCAATTTCTTCCCCCAATTCCAATCTATCTCCAACAAATAATTTGAATTGTGCTTCTGCCATTTTCATTACACCATTTACTTCCCTCCCTGACATCCAAGTTCACTCAAGGTGAATCTTTAATTGCAAAAGGATATATTATTGTCTATCTCCTGGTTCTACCCAAAGCAATAAAAAGAAATGGCCAATGCATGTGATTTCTAATGCCTTAAGACATTACAGAAATTAACTATGAATTTTTCATCTAGCTAGGGTTTGCATTGACATTTTATGTTGTGTTAACACAATTATTAAAATAAAATTCACATAAGATAATCCTAATCCGTGTTGTGTGTCGTACTCAGGTGGTCAGCTATAGCCACACACTTACCAAAGAGAACAGACAACGAGATCAAGAACTATTGGAACACACATCTCAAGAAAAGGTTAACTAAAATGGGAATTGATCCGGTGACCCACAAGCCCAAGAATGACGCACTTCTCTCCAGCGACGGCCAGTCCAAAACCGCCGCTAACCTCTCCCACATGGCTCAGTGGGAGAGTGCTCGCCTTGAAGCAGAAGCAAGACTTGTTAGGGAATCAAAACTTCGTTCACATTCGCTCCAAAACCACCACCTTGGAAGTTCTCATCATCATGTTTTTGCATCTTCATCTTCTGCTTCAACTAATTCAGCCCCAATCCCAAACAACACCAACAAATTAGAAGCACCACCACTGCCGCCGTCGCAGCCGCAATTAACATCATCAACATCTTTTCCCTCATCATCATCATCACGTTCCCTTGAGGCCATTAAGTCTTGGAACAATGGAGGGTGGTTATTAAAAGCTAACAACAATGAAGGAAATGGTGGCACTAATATTAATGACCTTGAGTCTCCTACCTCAACCCTATCTTTCTCTGAGAATAACAATGTGCAACCAATCATGACTGTTGGATCAGCAACAGAAAACAATAGCACTGCAGTGGCTATGATTGAGTTTGTGGGCACTAATTCAGGTTCTTCTGAGACAGGAGGAGGAGTTGTGAAAGAAGAAGGTGAGCAGTGGAAAGGTTATCATGAGAGTTCAATGACTTTCACTTCTGGATTTCATGAGTTCATGGAAGGTGTTGTTGGAGATGATGTTGTTGAAGAAGGGTTCACCAATCTTCTACTTAAAACAAACTCCGATGACTCGGAAGGCGGCGGAGAATCTAACAATGGTGGTCGTGGGAGTGGCAGTGATTTCTATGAAGCTGATAACAATAACTACTGGAGCAGCATTCTTAATTTAGTGAACTCTTCACCATCAGATTCTCCAATGTTCTGATCAGAGCAATTAAATCTTGTGTAAGTATGGACATGGTGTCTATAGAGTCTAGACACAACTAATTGAAAATTCAAGATGCATTAAGAAAAAAATCTTCAGATTATTTTAATGTTATCTTGAATTTTTTAATTAGTGTGACAACTAGACACTTCACTTGTACAAGAACTGTTTATGCCATGGTTAGCTAGTGAGTGTGAGTGATCATGATATATGTATTTATATAGGATAGTTCTCAAATTCAAACTGCAGTCAAAGGCTATTGATTTTATTTCCCATTGCCATAATAAGCGAACTGCTCAGATAGACTATGTTGAATTTCCATAGTGTTTTTAACAGAGACTTTGGTTGCTTCCACCATCAAATGTTGATATCGATTTGTTTGGATTTGACTTGATTAGCTTCTATGTCTAAAGTCTGTTTTTCTTTTTATGAGCTGGAGACATGTTTCTTGACAGTAGATAGTGTGTGAAAGAAGACAAGTGGGTTTGGATTGTAGTGGTTAAGTACTTTGTTATTACTTAAGCAAGTGATTGAGTATTTAACTTATAACTCTTAACCAATGGAAAAAAAAACTCATTAATCAATCTTTTACGGATAGGCAAGCGAAAAATTAAAATAGTCTCGCGTTATTATTTGTGGAGATACTTTGACTTATACTAGAAAAAAATTTCTGTGGGAGAAAATTGAATGACTGTTTCGCTTTAAGTAATTTTCGGTGTTCAAACTGTATACAGAAAAAGTCAAAAATCCAATGAAGGAAACATTTACTATGAACTTTATAACTGTTGGTTCTATATAGTATCATTATAACTCCTTTCAAGATATTATCAACAAAAACTTGTTATATATAGAAAAATGGTTTGTATGAATTGATTCCCATGATCGCAAGTTGGACCACGCTCTTTCGTAACAGGTAGGCTGATTTACCTTCCAGCTAATTAGGGATATACATTGGACCAAGTTAGTTACCTTTTTTCTGTAACTTCAAAGGATGAGGTTAATTTGGATAGTAACTAACTCACCTCCCATGTGACATGTATCCCAGCACTTTAATGGCCTCGATCATGTTGTCAAATCTCAACTTGATATATATCAAATTATCGTAAAAGAATTTGTTAGAAGTGTCACATTGGCTAAAAATATGGTTAAATAAGTGTTTATGAAGGTATAGCAAACTTCAACTAGTTTTTGGATTGAGTTAGGTCTCACTAATTTTAATATGAAGCAGACCTCAACTCTTGAGCTAATTAACTTTTGGGTTGAGTTAAACTCCTAAATTTTAATATGGTATTAGAATTTATCATAAATTCATTTGTTGTGCAGACCTCTCATATTTAGGTCACTTGTTAATGTTCATTCCACCCTTCAAATGTCCAGCCTTGGACGTGAGGAAGTGTATTAAAAGCCTCATGTTGGTTAAAAATATGGTCAAATAAGTGTTTATAAAAGTTAGAACAAATCTCAACTTTTGAGCTAGTTTTTTTAGTTAACTTTTGAGTTGATTTAAGACTCGTTATACTAATAGAATTTACTATATCGAAGATCCGTTAATATGGAGTTCAAAAGAGATGGCTTGATCAGAGAAAGTTTGAGGAACTAATTTAGAGCTTTGGGAAGTCATATTAAAACAAGTGATCATGACCGTAACAAGGCTCCCAGTTTGGATGAGTTTAATCTAAAATTTTAAGAGTTTTGTGGGACAATTAGTTAAGACTTGCTGAATTTCTTTAGAGAGTTTCACGAAATATGCAAGTTTCCTAAGGGGAGGATTTGCTTTAGTTCCAAAAGTAAATAGTCTAAGAAGTTTCAATGATTTTAGATCAATTAGCTTAATTGTGAGATTTTAGACCAAACAGTTTTTAAATATAGTTTTCAAAACCAACAATCAAACAAACCATCAATTTGTGCCTTGGAGGTGAGTTGTGCCAATTCGGTACATTCTTAGGCAATTAATTTCCCAGTCAGCTGAAAATGCATGTTCTTAGTTGCTATGTGAGCGTACTTGGCTTTTGGGAACTCACTTGGAAACAACTCCTAGGCCTCTAGAACCTCTCAAGGTAGTCAATAACTGGATTGCCAGCCTTTTGTTAGCAAGAGAGAGAGAGAGAGAGAGAGAGAGAGAGAGAGAGAGAGAGAGAGAGAGAGATTGATTGGGGCTGTGTTAATAGGAGAAGTTTAAAGGGAAACTGAGTACCCCTTAGGCTTGCACCTAATTAAAAAATATCTTCAACTTAATTTTATACCAAACTTCGTCATCATTCTCATCATCAAAGGTGTTCCTAAGTTCTGTTTATACAAAGAGAGCAGTTTAAGGTTCTAAAGGACTCATGATCATGAGTGCCCTGCAAACAGGGTTATATGGATGTGATGATTACATGCAGAACAATGGACTTGTTCTGTTCAAGATTCGCATTCTCTTTTCCTCTTACATTTAGCATAATGTATATCCACATCAAAATTTATTATATGTATAAACTTTATTAGCAATGCTTAATATAAATGATCAAGCGAAAGAGGTGGTTAACATTTCATTTCAAAAACAAAAATAAAAACAGAGTATACAAGTACAGATATATCACTCATGAAGAATTGAAGATCATGAGAAAAATGGCACTGCCATGTTAACTAATATGTCATGCATGGGATGTGATTTGTAGATGATGAGCACATCACATTGACATGACAACATCAATTTATTTAACATCAATTTATTTGACCTTAATTAAGTACTTAACTTTTTTACCAAAGAAATTATATATTTGAAATTGTCTAATTAATACACTTCTTTTGCTGATAAAAAAAAATTGTAACTTTAGCAGTATTATCAGTAAAGTGTATGAAAGTATATTGCACATTATTTACACTGAAAAAATGCCAGGGGTGATATATATATATATATATATATATATATATATATATATATATATATATAAATGGAGGCACGTTTTGGTAGTGTGATTAAAATAATTTGGCAAAGGCAGGGATTGCTGTATTTAATTTTGCCTGATTTGCTGTCCTACGAAGTAATTGCCAATATGGTCCCCATCTTTTTTTGATTCCTTTGTCTACTGAATGGTGAGTGCAATTGGCCTTTACTTTTGGAAAATTGCATATAATTGCCAATATGAAATAATCCACATGGACTAGTAACTTTGATATAGATGGCATCATGGCAGAGAAATAAAACATTTTTTTTCTACTTGTATCCTCCCACAAAAACAATTATGTTCAAACCAAAGATACCTACATCGTTAGAGTTTCGTTAGCTAACTCTGTTATGAGATTTTTTTCATTCACAAAAGTTGAATTTGAGATAATATTTAAGAAGAATCAAATATGTACTTATTGAATCAATCACTCATAATGATAGAGAAATAAACTAATGGTGCACTATTTTAATTTCTTGGGGTAAAGCTTGTAAGCTTGCCTAAGTACATGTTCTACCTTTGTACCTTGCTGTTAGTATATATGAAAACATAATTCATCACAAGCTTTACCTGTCTTAGATTGCTCAAGGACTGTTTATGACTATGTAAGATTTCCATCTTGTGATTTTATCCATGTTAGGAGGTAATGTAATGGTGTTGCGGATGCTCTTGCTAAGAAGACATATTTCTTTGAAATTTTATGTTTAGGCAGAGGATCATCCTCTTGCTACCTCTATTCTTTACTGATGCAGTGATGCATGTACCTTTTTTTATGAAATCGATTTTAACCGGGAAAAAAGAGAAAGAATTGCTCATTCCAAATTGACAATTGTGAGGTATCGAAATTTTAAAGAAAAAACTCTAAAACTTTTCCACAAAAGTATAATAAAGGTCAAACAAAATTAATTAACTATTAGGATTACCTTATACTTCTCTCCGGAGGCATTTTTCTTTTCATATTAATGGACCCATATAAGTGGGCTAGCTTAAAATATTTAGACAACAATGCGTGGGCTGGCAGAAAAATATTTTTGTAATTTAGATTGCATATTAGGAAAGAGGAATATGAAATTGAGAAACATCACTGACAAATCCACATTTTTCCAAAATGCCTTACGTTACGTTCCATCTCAAAGTATTCTATTGCTTCATTCAATTAACCCGACGAGGTGGGAGATTTTTTAAACTATACATATAATGATTTTCACTAGAAAAATAAAGAGAGGATAATTGCCTTTGTACACTATTTTCAAGATTTTGGGTGTATATAAAATTATGTGATCTTTTATATGAATATTAAATCATTTTGAATATATAGAGAGAAATATAATACAACTTCGTTGAATAACATTCCAACCGGCAAGAGAAAACTCACCTCCACCTCTTATACTATATGTTATGATATATTAAATGTGATAAGTGTCACAATGGAAGATAATGACAACTTTGACCAATTTATAAGTGAGATAAGTCATAGACTTAATGTCTTAAGATTTTGAATGAAATATAGTATATATGTTTTTTTTTATATAAGTAAAGATAGTATATATGTGATTCGCTCTTTAGCCTAATATCATTGATATCCTATGCAGTTTTAATCATCGAATATCTCCTTTAGCTGAATAAATTTTGGCCTCTGCTTAGCATTGGGAGATTTAAGAAGGAAGCACACCCTGAATCCTGTCAGATGAATCTAAATACTAATGGTGTTGAGTTTTGTTAGTTTATGCACTAACTTGTTGAGTTTTGTTATATTTTAACTACATATTTCATATGAGTCAAAAAAAAGCCTTCTATCTGAACTACCATATACGTAGTAAAAGTTTAACAATATTCTCTTTAATTTGGAAATTAAACCTGTAAGTTTATATAGCAGTCCATTTTCAAAAAAAAAAAGTTCATATAGCAGTGTTCACTCATCCATGCACATGCATCATGAAAACATTCATGTATATTTTATTTTTTATATGAGGTTCAAAATAAAAGCAACTTCAATTCCGTGCTGGGTCAAATTCACTGCAGATGTGGTGAAATCTTGGCCACAACACATGATCACAGCTCATCACTATGCTCATTTTAATTTCTTTCTATCTTGAGGGTTGTCAATGTTCATTTATTTTACGGTGTTATGAATGCACATGGGTGTGGAATGACTATGACTATGACTAACCATGCGTGCTTATTTATTGTGAGGCTCCATTTGATGAAATATATTGAATGTGGGTTACACAACAAAAGGAAAACTATACAACTCCTCTATTTGACTTTGAAGTTTTCATGTGTTGAATTGGTGGTGGTTGGTCCCGAATCTGTAATCGATCTCAATCTAATCTCTTTCTGTGCGACGACAAGCATAATCGGTTCTCTTCCTTATAATATGAGGCAGGAAAATTTCAATTTGTTGTGTTTTTTATTTAATTTGATATCTAGTATCTTGTATAAAAAATTGAATCATATACGAATTTGGGACTTAATTGGACCTAAAATTTAACTCAACATTGTTCTATTTTAAGTCCATATGAATCTTCCAACACTATATAACGTTCAAGGGTAGACAAATTGAATCATATATCTTGTCTAAAAACTATATAGCTAGAAACTCACTTTTGTCATTTAGAGCGTGAAGTTTGTAGCATTAGATATCTGTGGGCAACTGATAAATGTTATTTTTATGTATATTTAGATAACATTTTAGGCGCTTATCTTACATGTATACTTACGTTATTGATTATATTATCTGCAACACATTTGATTTAGAGCTCGTTTGGTACGTCGTTTAGGCATGGTAATATAAGGTTATACAATACATTATAAATTTATTCATTAAGGACCCTTTTGGTTTACTGTATCGTATAAGGCCTGATAGTATAAGACTTGATAGTATTATGCCTGATAGTATTAGGTCTGATAAAAAATTTAATACTATACAGTACTATGTTTGTTCACGCACTGTATAACTTATCATTTCGTTTAAATTAATATAAACTTATATTTCGTGAAATATTGAATATTGGTAATTATTATAAAAATGACGCTAGTGGTAATGAGTGATATAGATGGTGGTGGTGGCAGCCGAGGTGGCTGTGACAATGGTAGTGACATTGGCGATGACAGTGAGGATGTTGAGTGGTGGCGGCAGTGGTTGTGGTGGTGGGTAGTTGCGGTAGCTAGTGGTGGTGCTGATGACGATGGCGGTGGAGATTAGAGGAGGAGGAGGTGTTGGTGGTGGTAGAGGGTGGTGATTGTACTGGTGGTAGATGGTGTTAGTGGAGAATATTGTGGTGGTGACAATGTTGTAGGGTGGTGGTAGTGTAGGAAGGTGATGGTAATGATTGTGGTGGCGGTGGTGGAGGGATGTGATTGTGGCGGTGGTGGTGGGTCATGGTAGTATGTAGTGGTGGTGGCGATGACAATGACAATTGAGGCGATGGTGGTGGTGGTGGTGATGTTGGAAGGTGGTGGTGGCAGTGGTGGTGGGTGGTGGCGGTGATCGCAGAGGCGATAATGAAGACGACAATGATGATGGTGATTGTTGTGGAGGCGGTGGCAGTGGTATTGAAAATGGAGGGTGGTGGTGGCAACAACGGTACATAATGGTAGTGGTGAAGGGTGGTTGTAGAGAGAGCTGTAACTTTTTTCTCATTTATAGCAACAACTTTTGCCACATAAATTAAGAGAGGGAATCAAGTTCAAGTTTTGATTATTTTTTGGTCTTGACAAATATATTTCTATAACCGGTAGTTATGAGATTGATCTTTTAGTATACGGTCAACACACTAAATTATAGGGGCTAGTCAATGAATATTTTTTATTCACAAAAATTAAAAATTATACTCTCAAAATGAAGTGTTAAACCATTATGCTAACACATTTAATTAAAGTATAAGTTATTTCATCATCTCTAAAAAAACCTATATTTTTTTCGATAAGCAAAAATTGTATTAAAGATGCACAAATGGTACCTCGTCCTTAGTACAAAAGAAACAGAAACAGATTGAAAGTAAAAGTAAAGTTAAAAAAAAAAGATTGAAAGTAAAAGTAAAAGTAATCATCATTTAAATAACGATAGAAAAATATTTTCCAATGCATTGCACGAAATAATGTTAACGAAAGACAATGGTGCCAAAGTCAAATATCAACACCTAAGTTTTTTTCATTTATAAGCTATTACATTACTAGAGATCAACTAGATTGCCATGTTTATTTTTTCTTGGAAATCAATATGACATGAAAGGAATTTATTGGATTCATATAGGAACTAAATTATAGCCAAGTCTTTGTTTCCAATTATAAGGACAGAAATTACTAATAAAAAGAAATGAAGAAGCATAGCATTTCAGCAAGCAACCAAGTGGGTTGGTGTAGTGGTTCAGCACTTCATCCTTTAAGCAAGTGGTTGGGGGTTCGAATCCCAACTTTTGCGAATAGATAAAACTCCTTGGTCAGTCCCCTACCGCTTAGTGCGCTGACCGTGGGGCGAGGAATTAGTCTCACGGCTGTCGGCTGTGGGGATACCTTGGTCAAGACAAAAAAAAATAGCATTTCAGCAAAGCAGCAATGATACACACATGAAGTAGCATGCAATTAAAGAAGTAAACGAATCTAAAGCTTCTCATTTATGGACAATTAAACTCATCGATCTAACCATATTGTTGACAACTTCTGAGTCAATACGAGTCATAACTCATAATCAAGATTGGTGATGCAGGGCATGTGCTTGTTTAGGCAAAGAGAAACAGATAGAGACAGTTAATAGTATGGTTTGGTCTGTTTCAAACTCTCTGACTTTATGAATTCATTTAAGCTCATTAGTTTTCCTTCACAAGGTGTATGATCTACAAGAATTTGTATACCATGGAGAGTCACAACATAGAGTGAATGATGCTCAATGAAACATGCCGAAAATCTTCTGTTTCATTTTTCGGATTCACCATTGAATTTTCCATGTAAATTAATTTAAAAAAAAGACTTAATTGCCTTTTTGGTTTCTTAATTAATTTTGACCATAGGTGATTTTTTGTTCCATGATGTTGATATTTTCAGCTTGAACATGTTTGTCTTTGGTGGAAAATACTTGTAAACAACAACAAAAAATCATTCTAGATGTTAGTATTATATAAATTTTAATAGAAAAATAAAAATCTCATTTTTCCAACTTTTTTCTCTCTCTTTAAACTCTAATATATTATCTTTCAAAGTCCTTTGAAATTTATCAAAATTTTACTAACTTTGTTTATTTTCCAATTTTTAAAATTGCAACATATATCAAATCCATTTTTTTTAAGTTAAGGATATATATATATATATATATATATATATATATATATATATATATATATATATATATAAAAGATATGTTGAGAAACAACCATTCTCAACCTGGGTATAGTCCCTATATAGATAAGCTCATATAGCAAAAACAACCCAAGGAACCCTCACGCACCGGAGCGTGCTAAGAACCTAGTAAAACCCAACGCGATTGCGCCTCTAGTAGAAACCCTAAAATATTTTATAAGAAAATGAAGATTTAATGGTGATGCATATGAATTATGAAAATTGAGAGTGACCAAAATCACACATAATATAAACTAGGAGATTAAAAATATAATTAGGACATAAAAAACATGGATAAGGTAGTAAACTTTCATGAATATTGATGTGGTGAATTTGATTGATGTACAAATGAATGAGAAACCATATGGGTTGAGTACCCCTTGTACTCACTTTTTTAATACAATTTCGCTAACCTAAAAAAAAACTTGGCTGCAAAAGTATTTTTTTACTACCAAAAGGTATTCCATAACTGACGATTATTAGACTAATCTTCTATAGCCTTGAATTTCACATTAGATGGACAGAACTCTAGCTCCTAACAAGTAGGGATGTCCATAAGCATTGGGCCCGCCCGAAACCGTCCGGCCCGTTACAAAAAAAGGCCAATTCGGTTCGGACGGGTCGGTTAGCGGGTTGGCCTATTGAAAAAAACCGGTTTGATCTGAGTTGGTTCGGTCGAGTTCGGTCTAGAGTCTGAACCGACCGGCCTGACCGAACCAACTATTAAATAAATAAAAAACCTTACCACTTTTCAGCCGACCCAGCCCAATCCCATAAAAAAAAACGTTCAGCCCAACCCTAGCCATATATATTCAGAAACTAACCTAACCCTAGCCACTCTCCACCACCGCCTCTCTCACTCTCTGTCTCTCATTCTCATTTCTCACAAACCCTAAGCCTCAAAACCTAGCTTCTCCTTCTCCCATGCTCTACGCCGCCGCCGCCACCAGTCCACCACCCTTCTCCCATCCTCTGCGAGTCTGCGCCGCCGCCACCCTTCTCTTCTCCTCATCTCCCGTTCTCTCTACCCTAAGCCTCGAACCCTCTGCGCCGCCGCCGCCACCACCCTTCTCCCATCCTCTACAATCTCAAACCCTAGCCACTCCACCACCTATCTCACTCTCGGATTCTCAGCCGCCACTCCGCCACAGTGCATGGCTCACAAATCTCAATCCTTAAGCCTCTTCTTGTCCGGATCCATGCTTCTTTCATCCGATATAGCTTGTTCATCTTCATTTTGCTCCAGAACATTCTGATGTGAAATCGCAAGAATGAAATGAACAATCTCCATCGCATGAGGAAAGCAATGGAAAGCTTGTTCTTGGTAATTGGTATCTTCGGATCTGATCTGACATCTCATCTTCATCTTCTCTGCAAAATTATAGGATTATAAGATTCTGTGTTTGTGTTGTTCTTGGTTTAATGAAATTAGGGTTCTTTGTTCTTCATTTCACTGCAAAACCCGACGAAACCGCCCGACCCGCCCGAAACCCGACCAACCCGAAACCGACCCAAACCGAAACATGTCACGGTCGGTTACGAGCCCTGTTTTGTGCCATGCGGGTTGGGCCGGTGGAGTTTTTTGGGCCCGAAACCGACCAAACCCGACCGGTGGACAGCCCTACTAACAAGTATTTTTACATACACAGTGTCCAATGTTAAAATCATCAACAAAATGCATAAAAAACTTAATTGTCTCTACTAACTGTGATTGTACTTGTGGCCAGGTACAAAAGATTTTGATAAAGTGAAACCTATATGGTGTTAAGTTCACAATTTCGGTTTTAAAAGTGATGCATTGATTGTACTACTGTTACTCTAATTAAAGTATTTGAATAAATGAGCTGAAGAAGGGCATTGTTATATATGGAAGTAAATGGTCAATCCGTCAATGACAAGGGTGACCCATAAACTTCAATATTTTCCTTAGTTATTGAATATTGAACTCATATCAGTGATGCGTATTGAACTGATCTGTATCATAATTATGATGACCTCAAGATATGAATGTCATAAAAATCTATTTAATTTCTTTCTCAAAGGAGAAGAGGGGGGAAGAGTACGGAATTATTTGGTTTAAACTAATATGATTTTTTTGTGTGTCCGGTCCAATTGAATGTTTTCCTAGAAAACAAAGGCATGCAGCACTTGCATTCTGACAGATGTAAGTAAAATCCAGAGAATCAGACAATGAGCTTTGAAGGACACTGTGATCATTGAATCTGTGAGCTTCAAATTTATGATAGCCAGATCGAGTTCCTTAAAATCCCAAAAATATAGGTATGGCACATACAGTATTACAGTGTCTTCAAATATATCTAACATAACTTAAAATTGTGAAAAAGTGACATATCCTCGATCTAGTGTATGTGCACTTTAAAAGAGAAAAGGGTGAAATTAATAATCATGAAGAGTTGTGGTTTAAATTTCTGTAAAATATGAATAGATAATAGGTGAGCCTAGATAATAACGATAATTAATTGTAAATATGTGAGAACCTACTCTTTTAAATTCTGTTATCAGCACTTGTTATTTGTATTCAAATTGAGGGGGGAACCGAAAAAAATTAATTAAGGGGGGAAATGCACTAGTAGGTTGGAGAATCAATGGGTTTCAATAACCTTTTTGCTTCCTATTTTATCCTAATTTTCTAAGAAAAATGAAAAACATAATCTTCATGCTTGAAGATGGAGATTATGTGTAAACAAGTTTTATTTTTCATCAACGAAAACAGCAATATTAAAAATTGGCTGCCTTTGATGGACCAGCCTGATATAAAATCTGTTAGTGTCTCTTGAATGTATTTTAATCAGGCCCAACCCAAATATAAATATATACGAGCAATTGCCCAATAATATATTTTTTCTCAACATCGGCCTTAAACAAGGAATTGAGGAGTCAACTTGGGCTATGGATAGTTTCAAAAAAAGGAAAAACTTGGGCTATGGATAAAAGAAAAAGAACAAATTGGGCTAAAATTATTTCTCTCCTTAACACATTTTCAGTGGATTCAGGGCTGAGAATTTTTTGTTGACCAAAAACAAAGGGCAGAGAATTTTTTCTAAACCGATTAAAATTCATTAAACAAAAATGATAAATTCCTGCAGAACTTCCTCAATCTAAATATATCACAAGGGTTACCAAATATACGAGCAAAAGACAAAGCCACAAAATCAAAAGACAAAACGAAATCAAGACAATCATAAAAAATAATAAATAAATAAGAGTGTCATTCAAAATGTCTTTTCAAAACCTTCAATAGAAACATACAGTTTGTCTCAAAACAAACACATGGAAATAAACTTGACAAGCTATACATAAAAAAGGCCAACGAATTAATCTTTAATCTTTATAAATTTGGAATAATCATTGGTAGGCATATATGGTGAAAGAGAAGAGACCTTGAAAGGGAAAACATGGAGAATTTTTAGAGAGAATGTCGTGTAAGGCTTGAAAAAAAAATTGTAATATAGATTCAAATTTAGTCATTGAATGATAGCTCAAATGGTAAGAACTAGTAAACATATGAATTGGGGTGAGGGAGATCCAATCGTCCAGGGATCAATCCTGAAGGGTTTAATTTATTTTTTCAATATATCAATTTTTTTAATTATAATTAGATGTAATTTTATTATTGATCTGTTGCGTTTGTGCTTATACGCTAGTCTTTTTGGACGGTGAGATAAGTTGGAAAGTAATTAATATAATTGCATTGATTATATCTATCGTTAACTTTTTTATATAATAAATTATAGGCTTAATTCCAGTTTAGGTTCCTGATGTTTCATAAATGTGCGGTCTGCACCCCCCGTGTTTAAAACGTGCGGTCAAGCTCCCTCATGATTCCAGAACGATCTATTGAGGCCTTTCCGTTAAGTTCTGTCAGTTGACTAAACGGAAGTCGCCGACGGTGCATTTATTATTATTTTTTAATTTTTAAAACATAATTATTAATTCATTAATTCTTAAAAAAGTAAATTAGTGACGGAAATAATCCGTCACGAACTTAATTATAAGCAAGCTTCAGTGTTTGATCTGAATGAAGAAGCACCAAAATTTTTGTTATAATTAAGTTGCATCTGGAAGGAGAAGAAGAAGTAAACCAAGAGAGGTTGAGAAGAGGTTGTGCTTCTTCATTCTATTCTCTTCTATTCTTCCTTCAAATCATCACGTATCAGAGCCATAATCGCTTCCCTCTCTAAGTGACCTGCGATTCTGGATTCAGGGTTCTCCTTTCTCCCCTTGTTTGTGACCTGCGATCCGGGTTCTTCTGCACGATCTGGATTCTTCACCGCGACATTCGAACAGGGTTTTAGGTTCTTCTCTTCGATCTTCGAGTAGGGAGAAGAGATATTTGTGGACGTGTGGTCACAGATATGGGTTTGCTAGAACAAATCTCGCACCCCCACCCCCACCACAACCCCAATCCCCCAAGCTTGCGTCGTTGTTGCTCGCAGTGAAGATTGGGGTTTACGGTTTCAATATTCCCATCTTCAATAATTGAAACACTCAATGATTGGGGTTTTTGGGTTGGTGTTTGCATCTGGGTTGATTGCAGGTATATGCTTAGTGCATTTGGGTTCTTTACTTGAAGAAACACAAGATTGCAGATAAGGATCCATCGATTGAAGAAGAAGATTCATGCATGGTGGATTTGAAAAAATTGTGGTCTGTGCTTCAGTGTTTGATCTGAATGTTGGGGTTGGTAGGGGAGTGTTTTCGGGGTGTTAAGAAGAAGAAGAAGAAGAAGAAGAAGAAGAAGAAGAAGAAGAAGAAAGAAGAAGAAGAAGAAGAAGAAGAAGAAGAAAGAAGAAGAAGAAGAAGAAGAAGAAGAAGAAGAAAGAAGAAGAAGAAGAAGAAGAAGAAGAAGAAGAAGAAGAAGAAGAAAAAAAAAAAAAAAAAAAAAAAAAAAAAAAAAAAAAAAAAAAAAGAAGAAGAAGAAGAAGAAGAAAAAAAAAAAAAAAAAGAAGAAGAAGAAGAAGAAGAAGAAAGAAGAAGAAGAAGAAGAAGAAGAAAAAAAAAAAAAAAAAAAAAAAAAAAAAAAAAAAAAAAAAAAAAAAAAAAAAAGAAGAAGAAAGAAGAAGAAGAAGAAGAAGAAGAAGAAGAAGAAGAAGAAGAAGAAGAAGAAGAAGAAGAAGAAAAGAAAAAAGAAGAAGAAAAAAAAAAAAAAAAAAAAAAAAAAAAAAAAAAAAAAAAAAAAAAAAAAAAGAAGAAGAAGAAGAAGAAGAAGAAGAAGAAGAAGAAGAAGAAGAAGAAGAAGAAGAAGAAGAAGAAGAAGAAGAAGAAGAAAAGAAGAAGAAGAAGAAGAAGAAGAAGAAGAAGAAGAAGAAGAAGAAGAAGAAGAAGAAGAAGAAGAAGAAAAAAAAAAAAAAAAAAAAAAAAAAAAAAAGAAGAAAGAAGAAGAAGAAGAAGAAGAAGAAGAAGAAGAAGAAGAAGAAGAAGAAGAAGAAGAAGAAGAAGAAGAAGAAGAAGAAGAAGAAGAAGAAGAAGAAGAAGAAGAAGAAGAAGTTAGTGGTGATGGTGCTGGGGTGGTTGAGTGGTGGTTGTTGCGGTGGTGAGAAGATTGGGTTGAAGGGAAGAAGAAGAAGATGTGGGTTCCGTTTAGTCAGTTGACTAAACGGAACCCACATCTTCTTCTTCTTCCCTTCAACCCAATCTTCTCACCACCGCAACAACGTGGTGATGGTGCTGGGGTGGTTGAGTGGTGGTTGTTGCGGTGGTGAGAAGATTGGGTTGAAGGGAAGAAGAAGAAGATGTGGGTTCCGTTTAGTCAACTGACGGAACTTAACGGAAGGGTCTCAATAGATCGTTCTGAACTTTATGAGATTTGTCATAGCTTGTTTATCACTATATGCATTATAATGTGATCCAATCTAATTATTTAAAAGATATAAAAATAGATATCTAAAATGTATTGCATGTGTACTGCAAATTTCACTTTCCCGAATCTTTATTATATGTTGAGGATAGAGATTTTGCATATCTATAAAGTTCAATTATTTATTGTTAAATACTAAAAAAATAAAATTAAACACTCGGTCACTGACTAGAGTCAGATTCAATCATCGGGTATATACTCATAATTGACATGATAAAGTCATGACAATTATTGATCATAGCTAAATCTTTACAGGCGGCGTCTAGTATTGGACATCTAATTAAGTAAGTGTAGCACCATGACAAATCAATATATCAATATCAATATCAATATCAATATCAATATCAATATCAATATCAATATCAATATATATTAGAAAAGAAGAACTTCCATAGTGACGTGTAAGCACCAGATTAATTCTAAGTGACGTGTCAGCACCAGATTAATTCTCATAAAAATTATTCCACGTGTCAATTTGTTAAAGGATATAATTTTCAATTGATATATGTTTTAATTTTATATATTCTAACCTAATTAATTGATATTATTTTAGAAGATATAATTTTCAATTGATATATGTTTTAATTTTATATATTCTAAAATAATTGATTGATATTATTTTAAAAGATAAGATTTGGTCTTTTAATTTATTTTAAATTTATTTTTAGAATATATTGATTAATTTTTATTGAATTTTCGAATTTTTTATTAATTCGGGATTTTATGAGTTTTTATTGTGATTTGAAAGATTTTGTTAGTTTTTATCTATCTTTATTTAATACCATTTTTAATATTTGATTTGATTTGGATTTAGGTTGTTTATTTCTTAATTTTATTTTAATTTATCTTATTATTTATTTTAAATCCAGAAAAAACTTTATTTTATTTTAGATTTACTTTTAGAGTATATTAATTAAATTTTCTTAAATTTTCGGATTTTTAATTAATTCAGGATTTTATGAGTTTTTATTGTGATTTGCTAGACTTGGTAGTTTTTATCTATCTTTATTTAGTACCTTTTTAAATATTAGATTTGATTAGAATTTAGGTTGTTTATTTCTTAATTTTATCTTATTATTTATTTAATTTTACTTCCAGGAAATATTTTATTTTATTTTACATTTATTTATAGAGTATAATAATTAATTTTTATTGAATTTTCGGTTTTTTAATTAATGCAGGATTTTATGAGTTTTTATTGTGGTTTGCTAGATTTTGATAGTTTTTATCTATCCTTATTTATTATTTATTTAATTTCATGAAATATTTTATTTTATTTTTGAGTTACATTTAGAGTATAAATGAATTTTTATGGTATTTTTATTGAATTTTCATATTTTTATTTAATTCAGGATTTTATGAGTTTTTTATTGTGATTTGCTAGATTTTAGTAGTTTTTATCTATCTTTATTTAGTCTCTTTTTAAAGTTTAGATTTGATTAGGATTTAGGTTGTTTATTTCTTGATTTTATCTTAATTTATCTTATTATTTATTTAATGCTAATTCTAAGAAAAAGGAGTTGATTTGGTGCTGAGGGTCCACAAAGCTACCATGGACACGCAGAGATTTGATAGCTGCTATTTCTACCTCTGCCACATGTCGCGATCAGGACAGAGGTATGCCGTAAGATGATGTTACGTAAAGAAGAGTTTATCATGTTGTGATTGATGGTTTGTGTCATTTTAGTTTATCCTTTGTTCGTAATTCAATCCTGGATTCTTAAATTTCACATATTTTGTGTGTTTTGATCCAAAAGTTTACAAATTTTTGCATAGACTCTTTAACGAATCATTGTTGAAGACGTAATGTTTTGATTCTGATGTAATGTTTTTTCTATTGTTCTTCTTCAGCTTTTGTATTTTTTAAAACCAGATTTTAGTATAGTTTGTAGAAATCCATGCGTGTGAAGCAATTCTAAACCAGATTTTGGTATAATTTATAGAAATTTACGAAACTTAGAATAGCCTGAATTTATATTCATTTCTCAAATTTTGCGCGTTTTTATTCATCATGTTTGAGCTGTGTGTATAAGCATACTATTTGCACTGTATGTGAATGATGCACAACTTACTAAATTTTTTTTTAATGATGCACAGGTCAGTCAAATTGATGAAAGCATATGAAGAGCTCACATTTAATCTTCATGAGTATGTTTAGCCCATTCTTAAGGTTGGTTCATGTTTTCCTCAAACTCATTAGTTTTGCATATACTCATGTTTTATTATGTCAATTGGGTGACTTATCTTACTTTGCTCTATATATTTCCTTAAGTTCAATTTAAATTGATTGTTAGTACAAGTTTATTGGTGAAGTAACCACAATTATTTTGGGTTGGAGAATTATTTTGTTTTTTTCTCACATATATAGATAATTTATTGGGGTGCGCACATATGGGGCAATACACCATTTTTTTGTTTCTCTTGACTGAAATGTTTCTTTGGTTTTTTGTTTCACAAGGGTTCCACCCCAAGATTCACAAATACACTAAATACAATTCTTTCACCACAGTCCTTTCAAATTGGTGAAGGAGGGTATTTTGTTCTTCAAGACTTCATTTTGGGTTTATGTTTCAATCTTCTTCATGAATTGATTTTGTTCTTCAACTAATTGTAAGATGTCATATGCTTCAAGGATTCCTGCTTTTCTCTTCTTAATCAAAAGCAAAAGGATTGAGGAAAAGAAAATCTTCTAGGGTGCAGAATATTCACTAATTGGAAAAAAAATAACACGTGTCATTCTCAGATTAATTCTCATAAAAAAATACATTTTAAAATTTTAGATTTGATTAGGATTTATATTGTTTATTTCTTGATTTTATCTTAATTTATTTTTGATTTATTTTTAGAGTAAAAAAAATACATTTTTAAATTTTAGATTTGATTAGGATTTAGGTGGTTTATTTCTTGATTTTATCTTAATTTATTTATTATTTATTTTTAGAGTATTAATTAATATATCCCAAACTTTTTTTAAAAAAAAGTGAGTTTGAAAGCTATAGCTTAAGTTAATTTGTTAATATATTCCCAAATAATAATAATAATAATAATAATAATAATAATACTAATAATAATAATAATGATAATGACAACATGTGTGTGCGGATATGGGCCGGTTGGGTACTATAGTGCTCATACCCGCACTCATACCCTCTATTTTTTGCGGGTAATTATCTATACTCAACCTCAAACCCATTTAGCGGTTTTTTACCCTACCCATAGTAGGTATTTTTTGCGGGTACCCTATGATTTTGAGACCCATTGTCATCCATAGATTTAGATTTTGGCAAAGATGGATAGCTTCCTGTAATGACATTGAATTGTCTAAAGGTATAGAGCTTCGAGTTGCTACCCACGTGAGTATGGAGACGGGTACATGTAATTTTTAAAAACGCGGGTATGGAGATGGTACTATAGTACCTACCCATTGTCATCCCTACTTAGTTGGAATAAACACAATAATGTTATACTTTATGATATATCTTACACAATCCTCATTTGTGCTACTATCACATTAATTTTTTTTAAGATTAATATGTTGATAATTCCTTATATCTATGATTTGTGTTATCGTCTTCATATTTATGAAGAATGTGAAACAAGTTCCTCTTGGTCTCAATCGGGATTAGAAGAGAAGTCTTTATGTCCACTTTACTCATCAATTCTGACTTTTCTATTTCATTCGTTGTTTAATATATTTTTAATAATCAAAGTATTAATTAATGTATCAAATACAATAGACATATTTCCCGTGCAACGCGCGGGTAAAAAACACTAGTAAAATTTTGTGAAAGTACAAAATTAAACTTGTCACCATGCTTTCCATCAATCTCTCCCACCATAGCGAAGGTCGTGTTATGGTTGATCGTAGTGGTGGAACGTGTCTTGCATTGTCCAATTCTAGGGATGACAATGGGTAGGGTCTGGGTAGGGTACTATAGTACCCATCCCCATACCCGCGTTTTAAAAAATTACCCGTACCCGTCCCCATACCCGCGTGGGTAGCAACTTGAATGCCCGTCCCCGTACCCTCTGGGTACCCATATGCCCGTACCCGTGCCCATTACCCGCAATTTAGCTAACCAAAATATATTTTTCACTATTTTTATTAATAGAAAACAAAAAATACAACTAACTTTTTAAATAAAAAACACTAATATAAATACAAAAGATTATCTACGTAACAAATAAAATCATTCAACTAAGAATATATATTTTTAGAACGAATAAGCAAGAAAGATATAACTTAATTTTTAATTTTGGATTTATAATATAGTCCTAAAGTTGTAGGTTATTAACTTACTAATTTTAAAAATAAGAGAATAAATTAGCAATGATTATGAATACTTTAAATAGTTACCTATTTTATAAAATAATTAAGTTTGAAAGTTATAGCTTAAGTTAATTTGTTCATATAATACTAAAAAAAAATATAATAATAATAATAATAATAATAATAATAATATGTGTGTGCGGGTATGGGGCGGGTTGGGTACTATAGTACCCATACCCGCACTCATACCCATTACTTTTTGCGGGTAATTACCCATACCCAGCCCCATACCCATCTAGCGGGTGTTTACCCTACCCATAATGGGTATTTTTTGCGGGTACCCTATGGGTCCAAGACCCATTGCCATCCCTATCCAATTCGATAAATGAGGAGGGGCTTCTATGATATTTTTAGAGAAGTCTTACATACCTAACTTGATGAGAGAAAATGGAGGTCAATGTTATATATTGGCTAAAGTTTTTCCCGAAGATGTATCAGTACCATTTAGAAACAATTTAAGTTTATATTTGAAATTTTTTTTCTCTCTCTCTCAAATAACACTTATTTTAGAGTGTAATGACATGTGGTTAAAATTGCGCGCTTTAGGGTGTGTTTGTGTACTGGGGTCGGTTATGTGGTAGTTAAGGATGTAGTCTATGCATTGTAACAATTTTCACATATTACTGACTATTTGTTTTGACAACCGTCGTTATTTTACTCCGGTTATAGAGTATTTCACATTATATTCTTGTATTTTGATTTTTGATTGTTTATTTTATTTCTTCGGCGATGTTGTTTTGAGACTAGTTTATGCAAGAAGACACTGTGATACGGTGGAGTTTTGTTTATGAAGGTTCTGACTAGGAAGTACTTTGAATTTAATTGTATCCATTGTGACTCATCTCTTTCTTGAGAACCTACTTGATGCATCGTTCACAATTAGTATGAAGTTGCATTGGTGTTGTGGTCGAAAAAAATAGATGGGAGAGTTGATGCAATCAAGATTTCTCCATGTTTTTCCACTGCAACAAAATAAGCTGAGTCACGCAAATCAATTCGTTGTCCTTAAAAGTCTTCTATACATTGATTTGCGGGTAATGAAAAGTATATATGGGTATTTCAAGGTATTCAGGTAAACTGCAAAAGGGCAAAAATAAAATCAGCAAAGCCCATATATCATGCAAGTAGGAGGTAAATCCACCAATTTCCACTACATTGAGCCCATGAGGCCCAAGCCCTTGACTATGTTTTCTCCTATCACAATGTAAAACTTATAAGTATATAAACACTTGAAAGGCTTGTGAGCTAGGCTTTTGAAATATCTTCAATTTTTCCAACAAAAGTTTCATTCTATTATTTAAAACACTATAATTACATTATAAATTATAAAATTTTGTTAAAAAAATAATATGACATATCAAACTAAAATGATACAGAACTCCTTTATTTTAAATAGGTATTGGAGAAATAATGGTCCTTGGATACACCCGGTAAACTCACTGAACAGTCACATTATCCAATCACAAGCTCGTAGTGCATGGCTGCGAGTGCTGAATCATGGCTCGGCCCTTTGATAAAGTCATGATAATTATTGATGATAATTAAATCCTTCCATCCCTGATAAAAATTGATTTAAACCCGTTTGGGAAAATAATTTAATTAAACGTTTATGGTACGGTTATAAGTGCTTAAGTCATAATCACTTATTCATAAGCTATTTTAAAAAGTTTATTAAAATAAATTAAAAATAATTATATATAAGCATAAACTCTTTTCTTAACCTATCCTAAATAACTTATAAAATAAATTTAAAATAGCTTATGGTAAATCATAAGCTGTTTGTATAAGCTCTCACAAACACTGATTTATGCTATCATATAAACTCAAATAAATTCTTTCAAATTAGACTTTAATATTTATACTGTATTAAAGAAAGTTGGGTAGAAGACGACATATAACATCTAACACTAGTCCATACAACCTGACAAATGTACTTTTTTTTATCACGAGTAAAATGCTACCTTTTCTTATATTCATTTATCTATTCACAATAATAGTTGAACTTATCTTATAAATTAATAGTTAAACGTACATTATACTCCAATTATTGAAGCGCTTTAATAACGGGAAATATATTGAGAAACCAGCAATGTCCTGACAACTGGAATAAAATAAAACCCACCTGCTAAGGAGTGCTCCACTAAAAGGGGACCCAAATAATTACATGCATATTTAGATTCAGATAAATTTATTCAAGAAAAATATAGATGTTTTTTTGAATAGAACACAATTGGACAATTGATGACTCTTCATTTTTGGAAAAAAGACAACGATGTGCATGACCGATATAAAATTGGAAAGATAAATCATTGGTTGACAAAAAGCATATAAAAAGAATAAAAAAGTACATAATATATATATATACTAGTGTTTTTTATCCGCGCGTTGCTCGAGAAATATGTCTATTGTATTTGATACATTAATTAATACTTTGATTATTAAAAATATATTAAACAACGAATTAAATAGAAAAGTCAGAATTGATGAGTAAAGTTGACATAAAGACTTATCTTCTAAGCCCGATTGAGACCAAGAGGAACTCGTTTCACATTCTTTGTAAATATGAAGACGATAACACAAATCATAGATATAAGGAATTATCAACATATTAATCTTAAAAAAAATTAATGTGATAGTAGCACAAATCAGGATTGTGTAAGATATATCATAAAGTATAACATTATTGTGTTTATTCCAACTAAGTAGGGATGACAATGGGTAGGTACTATAGTCCCATCTCCATACCCGCGTTTTTAAAAATTACATGTACCCGTCTCCATACTCACGTGGGTAGCAACTCGAAGCTCTCCACCTTTAGACAATTCAATGTCATTATAGGAAGCTATCCATCTTTGCCAAAATCTAAATCTATGGATGACAATGGGTCTCAAAATTATAGGGTACCCGCAAAAAATATCCACTATGGGTAGGGTAAAAAACCGCTAAATGAGTATGAGGTTGAGTATAGATAATTACCCGCAAAAAATAGAGGGTATGGGTGCGGGTATGGGTACTATAGTACCCAACCGGCCCATATCCGCACACACATGTTATTATTATTATTATTATTTTTTTTTGGGAATATATTAACAAATTAACTTAAGTTATAGCTTTCAAACTCACTCTTTTAAAAAAAAAATTTGGGATATATTAATTAATACTCTAAAAATAAATAATAAATAAATTAAGATAAAATCAAGAAATAAACCACCTAAATCCTAATCAAATCTAAAATTTAAATTTACTCTAAAAATAAATTAAAAATAAATTAAGATAAAATCAAGAAATAAACAACATAAATCCTAATCAAATCCAAAATTTTAAAATGTATTTTTTTATGAGAATTAATCTGAGAATGACACGTGTTATTTTTTTTTTCCAATTAGTGAATATTCTGCACCCTAGAAGATTTTCTTTTCCTCAATCCTTTTGCTTTTGATTAAGAAGATAAAAGCAGGAATCCTTAAAGCATATGACATCTTACAATTAGTTGAAGAACAAAATCAATTCATGAAGAAGATTGAAACAGAAACCCAAAATGAAGTCTTGAAGAACAAAATACCCTCTTTCACCAATTTGAAAGGACTGTGGTGAAAGAATTGTATTTAGTGTATTTGTGAATCTTGGGGTGGAGCCCTTGTGAAACAAAAAATCAAAGGAACATTTCAGTCAAGAGAAACAAAAAATGATGTATTGCCCCATATGTGCGCACCCCAGCAAATTATCTATATATGTAAGAAAAAAACAAAATAATTCTCTCACCCAAAATAATTGTGGTTACTTCACCAATAAACTTATACTAACAATCAATTTAAATTGAACTTAAGGAAATATATAGAGTAAAGTAAGATAAGTCACCCAATTGGCATACTAAAACATGAGTATATGCAAAACTAATGAGTTTGAGGAAAATATGAACCAACCTTAAGAATGAGCTAACCATACTCATGAAGATTAAATGTGAGCTCTTCATATGCTTTCATCAATTTGACTGACCTGTGCATCATTAAAAAAAAAATTAGTAAGTTGTGCATCATTCACATACAGTGCAAATAGTATGCTTATACACACAGCTCAAACATGATGAATAAAAACGTGCAAAATTTGAGAAATGAATATAAATTCGGGCTATCCTAAGTTTCGTAAATTTCTATAAATTATACCAAAATCTGGTTTAGAATGGCTTCAAACGCATGGATTTCTACAAACTATACTAAAATCTGGTTTAAAAAAATACAAAAGCGGAAGTAGAACAATAGAAAAAATATTACGTCTTCAACAATGATTCGTTAAAGGGTCTATGCAAAAATTTGTAAACTTTTGGATCAAAACACACAAAATATGTGAAATTTAAGAATCCAGGATTGAATTACGAACAAAGGATAAACTGAAATAGCACAAACCATCAATCACAACATGATAAACTCTTCTTCACGTAACATCATCTTACGGCATACCTCTGTCGTGATCGCGACATGTGGCAGGGGTAGAAATAGCAGCTATCAAATCTCTGCGTGTCCATGGTAGCTTTGTGGACCCTCAGCACCAAATCAACTCCCTTTTCTTAGAATTAGCATTAAATAAAAAATAAGATAAATTAAGATAAAATCAAGAAATAAACAACCTAAATCCTAATCAAATCTAAACTTTAAAAAGGTACTAAATAAAGATAGATAAAAACTACCAAAATCTAGCAAATCACAATAAAAAACTCATAAAATCCTGAATTAAATAAAAATATGAAAATTCAATAAAAATACGATAAAAATTCATTTATACTCTAAATGTAACTCAAAAATAAAATAAAATATTTCATGAAATTAAAATTAAATAAATAATAAATAACGATAGATAAAAACTATCAAAATCTAGTAAATCACAATAAAAACTCATAAAATCCTGCATTAATTAAAAATTCGAAAATTCAATAAAAATTAATTATTATACTCTATAAATAAATGTAAAATAAAATAAAATATTTTCTGGAAGTAAAATTAAATAAATAATAAGATAAAATTAAGAAATAAACAACATAAATTCTAATCAAATCTAAAATTTAAAAAGGTACTAAATAAAGATAGATAAAAACTACCAAGTCTAACAAATCACAATAAAAACTCATAAAATCCTGAATTAATTAAAAATCTGAAAATTTAAGAAAATTTTATTAATATACTCTAAAAGTGAATCTAAAATAAAATAAAGTATTTTCTGGATTTAAAATAAATGATAAGATAAATTAAAATAAAATTAAGAAATAAACAACCTAAATCACAATCAAATCTAATATTAAAAATGGTATTAAATAAAGATAGATAAAAATTAACAAAATCTAGCAAATCACAATAAAAACTCATAAAATCCCGAATTAATAAAAAATTCGAAAATTCAATAAAATTTAATCAATTTATTTTTAATAAATTTAAAATAAATTAAAAGACCAAATCTTATCTTTTAAAATAATATCAATCAATTATTTTAGAATATATAAAATTAAAACATATATCAATTGAAAATTATATCTTCTAAAATAATATCAATTAATTAGGTTAGAATATATAAAATTAAAATATATATCAATTGAAAATTATATCCTCTAACAAATTGACACGTGGAATAATTTTTATGAGAATTAATCTGGGAGCGACACGTCACTAACTTGGCCTGTGGGAGCGACACGTCATGTTAGAAGTTGTTCTTTTCTAATATATATAGATAGATATAGATATTTACATAAACTCATCTGAAAAAAAAAACCTTATTTTTCTGTAAAAAAAGTATTTGAAAACTGTCGAAAGAAAATTATTTTCTATACTTAATTAAAAAGAAGAGAAACATGGTTCATATAACTTCCATTAAATTTATTTTTTAATGAAAAATAAACGAGTAGTGAAAATGAATGATGGTAACGGAGATGCGCGTAAAATGACTATGGTTGACGAATGAACAAAACTCAGAAAACACAACTCGTAAATCTCACGTCCTTAAGAATGGAACGCTGCATTACTACGATAGAACAAAATTAAAATTTTAACCAGTACATGAGTCTTTATTATCAAACAAACTTATTTTGGGTATCACGCCTTAATCTGGATTAAGATACCACAACAAGCACCTAAATTATAATAATCAAACAACTATCTCACGTTCATCAAAAGATATCTGAACAAAATTATAACTTAAAATATCACATGGGAATTTCGAGTTCTGTAGCACAAGTTACATCCAAAAGATGTTTTCATAGGATTTGATTTAATTTAATTAACTTTGAATGTTTTTATGACATACATGTGTTCAAGTTTTTTTTAGAAAGCAAAATATATATATTCAAAGATAGATGAGGAAATTGACAAGATTAACAATCCTCCTCAAAGGGAACAAGAGCTCGCAAAGCCAGAAAGGAGCAAAGAAAGGAAAAACAAAGGAACCTCAAGAACCGGAGAAGGAAAAGCCCCCAAAGCCTAGGAGAAAAACCGCAAAAGCACCCAAAAGCCCACCCGACAAAAAACCAAAAACCCAAACAATCCGCACTAACCACTAGCAAAACACCCCAAAAACCCGCCAGGACTGGGAAAAAAACCAGCCAAAATTCCAATCCTGCAAGGGAGAAAAACCAAAAAGGGGCGCAGCACACCCTCACCAGAAAGCCAAAAACAAGACCCCATAAGCACCCATACCAACCCAGCAAACCAGCGCCAACACTAGGGATTTATCTTTAAATTATAAGTCATGTACTACATAGTCCATCCTTGCATGACACGAGTTTAATACTAGTATTTAACAACATTATTTTATATTAAGTAGAAGGCTTAATTGCAACTTTTGCCCCTGACGTTTACCAATTCCACGATTTTAATCTCCCACCTAATTTAATTACACGGATGGTCCCTGACTTTGCTGGTTGTCTACAACGTTGGTCCTGCCGTTTATTTGTTAACAGAGGAGGCTTACGTGGATGTCCAATTGGAGAGAGAAAGAAGGACTGAAGAGAGAGGGAAGCATGTGAGTTGCACGTGAGACCTTCAACGATCATATTCTACCATCTTCCTCCTTAAAAAACAGAGCACCGTGAGGAAGATGTTTCGAAGCTTGAGTTGGAGCGAAAAGGGAAGAGATAAAGAACGAACGAGTCTCTGGAGGTGAGGAAGAAGGTTAAATTAGTTGCTGGTCTCTTTCTCTCTCCAATTCGACTTCCACATCAGCTAAGTGATCATCCACGTAAACCTCCTCCATTAACAAATAAACGGTAGGACCAACGTTGCAGACGACCAGTAAAGTCAGGGACCATCCGTGTAATTAAATTAGGTGAAGGACTAAAATCGTGGAATTGGTAAACGTCAGGGACCAAAGTTACAATTAAGCCTAAGTAGAACCTAAAGTAATCAATGATTATGATTTTTTGACAATGAGAGCAGACAAACATTATTGTCATAATGCAATTTGCTGATTGCGGGTCGTTGGATCACGGGGGTATAATTATAATTTAAAATGGTTGATAGCAACCCTTAACCAATAACATCCTATAAGCCCATATAGACAAATCTTGAAGAAAACGCTACTCGATATTTTGGTACAAAGAAAACGCTACTCGATCAATAAATACTACATTGTTTGTTGAACTTTTATAAAAAAATGTTTCAAAAAAAATTTTTTTATAAAAAAAGTTGAATAACTAATTAAACATTAAATTTATCCCGCTACTCGATCAATAAATAGTTCTAAATTATACAGCTTCTAATTTAAAAAAATTAGAGTTTAAAAATATTATCAAATTTTAATGCAAAATTAGTTCAATTTATATAATATATTATATTTAAGTGGTACTTAAATAAATGAATAAAAAGCAAAAGATGTATTGTTTAATAGAAAAAAATCACATGATACATTTTTTTTACGTTTAATTTGGGAATTCTCAGCTTCGGTCGGAAGGTTTGGACGCTCCCCCGTCAACAGTGGTGCCTCTCTTTCTTTTTTTGGATAAGCACGGTGGTGCAGGGGCGGACCCACTTGAAGGCTGGGAGCCACACCAGATTTTTTGAGTTTATTTTTTTAAGGTTTAAATAACCTTTTGGTCCTTGAAATTGTAAAGGGAATCAAGTCTGGTCCTTGTAAAATTTTCGCATCAAATTGGGTCCCTAAAATTATTTTTTTTAATCTAATTAACTCATTTTGCTCAATCTTGACCGGTCAACAGTCCAATGGCAAGCCTAGTCAGCTAAGGACGGCTACGTGGATTTTTTCACATCAATTTTAGTCCCTTAAAAAGTATTTTAATCAATTTTAGTTTCTGTTCTTCCACCTTCATGTTCTTCCACTTTCACCTTCTTCCTCTTCCTCCATAACTCAAATCACATAAATTCAAAAAGAAGAACAAGGTGAATGTGATAAACATATAGTTTTTTTTAGGGTTTTGAATTTCTAGGTTTAAGGATTTGAGTTATGGAGGAAGAGAAAGAAGGTGGAAGAGGAAGGTGGAAGAACAAGGACTAAAATTGATTAAAATATTTTTTAAGGGACTAAAATTGATGTGAAAAAAGTGCATGTGGCCATCCTTAGCTGACTAGGCTTTCCACTGGACTGTTGACTAGTCAAAATTGAGCAAAAGGACTTAATTAGATTAAAAAAACAATTTCAGGGACACAATTTGATGCGAAAATTTTACAGGGATCAGATTTGATTCCCTTTACAATTTCAAGGACCAAAAGAGTATTTAAGCCTTTTTTTAATATCGTATATAGCTGCTAAAAGTTTTGTGTTAATGTATGGCGATGGTCAAAAGCGCCGCCATAGCTTAATAAGTAAAAAATCAAAATTCACACTTAACATCAAATTAGAACACGACTTTTCGTTCTTTCTTTCTTTCTTTCTTCCATTGCTGCTTTTCGGCATTCATCTTCAAACCCTTTTCCCCAAAAATTGAAAACCCACCAATTTTCACCTTCCTAAATTTCTCATTGCATGGAGAACCCTGATCACCGCACCAATCAACCACAATTCTTTCTTTCTTCCATTGCTTGCTACCTAATATAATTTCTACTTCATATTTTAGTCTATAATTTCTTTTATGTTTAGCCACACCGATATATAATGTCTGGATCCGCCCCTGCGGTGGTGCCTCTATTGTGTAATGATGTAGTTGATTAGTTGTTCTCTTTGTTTTGATTCCTACTTGTAACAAAAAAAAATTGGGAATTCATTGAATATATTTTTTTCCCTTTGAAAAGTACTGTTGAATAGAAATTGGATATATGTCATTTAATAAAACACATTTAATTCCAATGGATCGACAATCCTAGCTCTAACAAAAAAACAACATATGTGGCCAAATTTTTTTTTGTCATTTGGTCACCGGTCTCCACGGGGGAAAGGATCTCACGTGACTAATTTAAAGTGATGTCCCTAAAACTAATCTGGACAAAAATTAATCTGCTGCTGAGTGCTGAGTACTTCTCTAGTTCTCTTGACAAGAACTAAATTACATACCTCAAAGAAATTAGATAAATCTTTGCAATTCTTCCTAATGGAAGGAAGAAACGATCATATGATGAAGTGCTTGAATTCTATGCACCTAACAGAAAATGTTGGAAACGGACTCTTCACATTAAAAAATATATTTATATTTAGGCTTAAATAAGCTTTAGGTCCCTGAAATTGTAAAGGGAATCAAAATCAGTCTCTGAAATTTTTTTGCATGAAATATTGTCCCTAGAAATTGTTTTTTAATCAAATTAAGTCCTTTGGACCAATTTTGGCCGGTCAACCGCCAAGTGGCGAGCCTAGTCAGCTGAGGGAGGCTACCTGGACTTTTTTCACATCAGTTTTAGTCCCTATAAATTTTTTAAAACATAATTTAGTCCATCCTCTTCCACCACTATCTTCTTCCTCTTCCACCTTCATCTTCTTCCTCTTCCTCCTTCATCTCTCCATACCTCAAACCCAGAATATTTCCAGAAAATTAAAACAAATTTTTTGAAGGAAGAATGATTGTCAGAAGGTTATAATGCCAATGCTATTTTAGAATTGTAGAACTGCGAAACTTAATTTTTTGTCAGCAGTTATAGTGCAAAACTTGATTTTTGGAATTATTGAAGTGAACACATGTTCGAAACAACCTTAAAGTTTGTTACTTCAAGGTTCAATAATCCTGTAGAGGACAAATTGGTTTTTGAAATAAAAGAAAGAAATTCAATTCCATTTTATGTTTACTTCAATGTGATTTTTGTGTAAATAATGCTCCACTAGTTTCAATTATGGATTTTCTGAAGATATAAATAGTAATTTTCTCTAATATTTGTCTAAATTGTTATTTTGGAGTTTTAGACCAAAACTTAGATATCTTTAATTACTTTTGTTTTAGTTTTCTATTTCTGGAAATATTTTGGGTTTGAGGTATGGAGAGATGAAGGAGGAAGAAGAAGAAGATGAAGAAGATGGTGGTGGAAGAGGAATGACTAAATTATGATTTAAAAATTTTATAGGGACTAAAACTGATGCGAAAAAAGTCCACGTGGCCTCTCTCAGATGACTTGGCTCGCCACTGGGCTGTTGACCGGTCAAAATTAGTCCAAATGACTTAATTTGATTAAAAAAAATATTTCAGGGATAATATTTCATGCAAAATTTTTCCAGGGATTGATTTTGATTCCCTTTACCATTTCAGGGATCTAAAGCTTATTTAAGACGATGAAAATATTCTCATGAAGAAGACACGTACATGTCACGTTTTCTTTTAGTTGCGTCACCGATGGGGGATGGCAAAGGAAGGAAGAAACGAGGGTCCACAATAAATTCATATTTCCAACATGTCTATCCTTGTTTTGGTAATTTAGATGTCTATACTCTGATTGGCGTTAGGGAGAAAACGATAGTACAGAAAATGAGTTAAACAAGAAAAAGAGAGAAGAGAACGAAGATAATATAGAATTTGGATCAACTCTGTATTCTATTCTTAAGTGTTCCGACCCACTATGCATCAAAATCTCACCATTTAATATTTATGTTTAGGCTTAATTGCAACTTTAGTCCCCGACGTTTACCAATGCCACGATTTTGGTCCCCACCTAATTTAATTACATGGATGGTCCCCGACGTTGTAGGCCGTGTGCAACGTTAGTCCTACCGTTTATTTCTTAATGGAAGAGGTTTACGTGGACGTCCAGTTGGAGAGAAAAAGGAGGTATGAGGAGAGAGGGAAGCACGTGAGTATCATGTGACCCTTATCTGAACCCATTATACCCAAACCTCTGACCTCCCT
The DNA here is from genome assembly GCF_012489685.1 of Lotus japonicus. Lineage (NCBI taxonomy): Eukaryota > Viridiplantae > Streptophyta > Magnoliopsida > Fabales > Fabaceae > Lotus > Lotus japonicus. The sequence goes on from NC_080042.1 coordinate 72,913,051, forward strand.
GGAACGAAGAAGGTAACGCGATTTAGATCCCTAGGGTTTCAGATTTGGGTATAATGAGTTCATATAAGGTTCACGTGAGTTCACGTGATACTCACGTGCTTCCCCCTCTCCTCAGATCTCCTTTTTCTCTCCAACTATACGTCCACGTAAGCCTCCTCCATTAAGAAATAAACGGTAGGACTAACGTTGCACACGACCTACAACGTCGGGGACCATTCATGTAATTAAATTAGGTGGGGGACCAAAATCGTGGCATTGATAAACATCGGAGACCAAAGTTGTAATTAAGCCTTATGTTTAAAAGCTATGATTGATTTGAAGTTGAAGAATAATTAATTACTTTATTATTTAACTTATGTTTTCCCATTTGCACCATGTTGGACACGATCCAAATTCAAAAATATAAGAGCATCTCTAATGGTAGTATCTAATGTTAAATACATACTCATATGAATATCTATTATCATTGAAGTACATATTCACTTCTAACATGACAAAAATAAATATGTGAGAATAGATACTCTACACTAAACTTGAAAAATGAGCTTGTATTTATTACAAGCAATTACAATTAATATAATTAGAGATAAATAATAAAATATACAAATGTGATGTTGATGGTGGGATCCACTATAACAACTCTTAAGAGTTGTTTGGTTGAAGTAAAAAGTTAGTAAAGTGGTGTAGATGATGTGACACTATGGGAAATTGTAAAAAATGAAGTGTAGATATTTTAGTGAGTATATATGATGGATGTAGATGCTCTAAGGAGAATATAGATCTCTTTATCGGAAATGAGATTTGTTGGTAAAAATAAATTTACCTTAAGAGGTTGCATTGTGAGTCAATTGAAATTTGAAAGTATTGAGTGCTAATTAAGGCAAAGAGAAAAATAACTACTATCAATTAAAATAACTATAAAATGGCTAAATAAGTATAACTATAAATCATTAATATTACTGTATTAAAATAGATGAAGTTAGTCACTGCGTATCTATGTATTAGCACACCCAAATACTCAATTCATTGATGTTAATTATAACATTTTTAGTCGACAGAAATTAATCACAAAATGAGACTATTATGTTGGTGCTGTTTTTCTATAACCCATGTTGGAGAATTCTTACGCATTGCTCCACTTTTGTCCTTTTTCAACCTTTCCATATAAAATAGAGGCACTATCAAGAACATGACGATGAAACTAACGCAGTGAGCAAGTAGAGAAAGAGAAGTGAAGGTGGTGTAGAAAGACAGAGAGAAATGGCAGCTACTTCTATCTGTGACAAGCTTTTCACCTCCCGTTCCGATTCTGATTTCTCCTCTCTTCCCAGATTCCAGAACCTCCGACGGCTCAAACCGTCGAGGTACCCTCCTTGTCGCCACGGTGCCACCAAGTCCCACGGGATCCGGGCGATGATTTGGCCTGCTCCCGCCGCTCCTCCGCCGACGCCTGCAGACTCCGAGACGGGTACTAATGGAGCTGTGGAGGTTAACGGTTCAGTTGATGACAGTGGCTATTCGTTTTTGAAACGCGATGGGTCCAAAACCATTCATGCTGGTACTTTCACATACACACTCACTCACTGCTACTCTGTTTTTTCATATTATCTCTTCTCTCCTCTCCCAAATGAAACAAATATGATTTTTATAATAACTCACTCTAAATTTACAACATAACATTATCTATTAATATTTTTAGTACGTCGGAAAGATAAATTACAGGGCACAAAATTAATCATTTTAGACCTCTCATCCCAACTCAAATGTCTAGAAGCTCTTACCATTTAAGTTATATGAAGACCATTTCCAAAAAATACTAATTAAGTTAATGTCTGTACTAAAAATATTATTTTAAATTTCAAAACTTTTCAAAAATAGATTACGATCCTATGTGTGGTTGATAAGCTAGTTGAAATTTATAACTGAAAAATCAAGGTTATTTTTGGCATGCATGGCTGAAAAGCTAGCTGAAAGCTGATAAGCTAGCTGAAAAGCTATAATTTGTAATTTATAATATAAAATTATTTGTTTTATTCCAAAGTAGTAATTTTTGTGTGTAGGAATGGTGTGTATATGAGACAAGTGTGATAACTGATAAGTAAATAGGTTTAGTAAAAATCATATAAGGCTAAAGGTGGAATTTTAATAAAATAATAAGGATAAAAATGAGAATATATTTAATAAGCTATAAGCTTTAAGCTACGTGAGATAGCTTATAACTTAAAGCTTTAAGATACTGAAATAAACTTCTTCACCAAACACTTTTATAGAGCTTTTAAGCTAGTCAAATAAGCTATAAGTTAGCTGAAATGACATGTCAAACACAACCTAAATTTCACAAACTTTATGATTGATATAATTACACATTTTTATTTGTTACAATTTTTTTTTGTGTAGTGCTGAAAATAAAAGACAAACAAAGAACAAAAAAATTAATTATTTTTGTAACCAAACAAATTAATTTAGGTTACAACTAATTACGAATTTTGGATGATATTAATTTTAAAGTAATTGAATTTAATATAGTAATTTTTTAGATGAATCATTTAAAAAATTTGCTATAAAAATTTATTTTGCTAATATTTTTATTGAATTAAATGGGATAATAAGAATAATCTATATTGTAATTTAATTAAATAAAATATACATCTACAAAATAAAATTAAAATGTTTATTTTTTAAAAAGGAATATAAAATTTTGAATAATAATCATTTTGAAATGAAAGAGTGAAATTGTGAAAAGGATAAGGATAAATATTAAAAAAAAGCTTGTTTTCTCATATGCTACCATAGACTACGAGAAATTGTTACCAAATTGAATCAGTAACGCCGAAATATGAGATTATCGAAAAAAAATGTAGCTTAAAGTTCAAAAAACACTTTTGTACTGTTGGGAAAAGTAAAAAAAAAAAAGTTATAGTAAGTAGAATTATTTTTTTGTAAATTTTCATATAATTATGTAGAAAATATCTTTGATATCAATATATTAATATGAACATATATGATAAATGTATATTATATTAATATATTTATTGCATATATCATAAATACATAAAAAAAATAACATATGGATAGAATGGATAAAGGAAAAAAAAACCTCTTTCCATTTTCTCACCGATTTAGACTACGTTTGGTAAATGGTAGGGTAGAGTTGGTAAAGAAAGAAGGGGTGATGAGAGAAATGTGAGACAGAAACCACTCACACTATGTGTCTTTGGTAAAGAGATAATTTAATTTAATTTCAAAAAAATAATAATTTAATAAAGAGGTAAATTTAGGTGGGTCTCACCCTCTATTTATTGGCTCTTACCTCTAGCGTATAAAGAATAAATTTGGGCACTCTTTTTCAGCAATTTGTCATTTATGCCCCTATTCTCTACCACCAATCTCATTAGAACATAAAATTTTATAAATTGTTTAGTATGAGAGGAGATGAATATAAGTAAAGAGAAAAACACTTTATAAAATTTATTTATTTTCTCTTAAAGAAAAACTAATGAGCCCCACACTTTTTATTTTCTCTCTCTCGTACCAATCATATTTTTTGTATTAAGACCACATGCTTAAGAGATCCGAGCTCCTTCTACTTTGATTTACACATTGTTGGTTCCCATATCACTTTCTAAGAACAAATAGAGCTAAACAAGCTAGACTTCAGTAATAATGAAAACACAAGTTTAAATTTGGCAAAAATCATTTGTTTGGAGGGATATGAAACCGTTTCTCAAATGAGTGGTGACATTTGTCAAAAAGACTCCTCTCCCTCTCTCACAAGCATTTCTTTTTCTTTATTTTATTTCATCCAAACAATATATAAGTTCAACTTATTTTCTTTTCAATCCATTTTTATTCTCTCATTTTCTCTACATGTCCAAATTAAGTCTGAAAAAGCATGCCAGCGGAAAAAAGGTTATATTGAATGGATTGATGGGATGGAGAGTTTTTGGTGAAAAAGGAGGATCGATTGTTATGTGGTTTAATAAAATTACATAACTCTCAAAAGTCAAAATCTAAAAGCAAAAATATCTATTCCCTTAATCATCCACCCATCTAAGTATACTTCAAAAATATAATATTTAGATTGAAGGACTTAAATTGAATCACAATTTCCTTAAGAAAATGTTTAAAAAGCATAAAAACTGTTTTTTTTTTCCCAACTTTTTTAGTGTTTCAAACAATCCATTCAAACAAAATTAATTTTTAAATAGTTTAAATTTAATTAAATGATCACATCTATGATGGAAGCAGAGAAAAATAGTTGATTCACAACTACAAAGAGAAAATGAAATCTATCTCATACTCACTAACATAGTAACAGGAAACTAACATCATAAACTAAGTAACTAACACTCATAATTTCTTCTCTATCTTATCAATAATCCAAATGTGATTCATGAATTTTCTCTAGTGACAAATACTTGGCAATCATGTGAATTGAATCAGCTATGGCTACCAATGAAAATGAGTGTTTTGATTTTTGATTCTGGGCTATGCAGCTGAGAGATTAGGCCGGGGTATTAAAACTGATGCAATCACCACTCCTGTGGTGAACACTTCTGCTTACTTCTTCAAGAAAACCTCTGATCTCATTGACTACAAGGTGAAAATCGCTTCCTCTTTCGGTCAAAAGATGTGAAAATATGGTTTGCAGTATAGCCATGTAGGTGTTTGTGAAATTTGCTGAATGAAGCAAACTTCATATGGTTTGTAGTAATAGCATTGTAGGTATTTGTGAATATGAACTGGTGCATAACACATGCATAGTTCTTTTAATTTTCAGGAGAAGCGCCAATTTAGTTTTGAATATGGACGATATGGAAACCCGACGACAGTGGTTTTGGAGGAGAAGATGAGGTTTGTGTTCTCGTTTTATTAGAATTCTTAATTAGGTGCTACTTATGTTTAATTGAGTGTGTAACAACACATCAACTGAAGTGCAGCAAATGTAATTAGGTTTCTTATTTTTTTTATGAGGCAGTGCACTGGAAGGGGCTGAATCAACTCTGTTTCTGGCATCTGGGATGTGTACTAGCACGGTGATGTTCATGGCATTGGTCCCTGCTGGTGGACATATTGTGACCACTACAGATTGCTATAGGAGGACCAGAATTTTCATTGGGAACATGCTTCCTAAGATGGGAATCACGGTATGTCATCCAGTTATTTGGTAATATTTTTTTTGGTATAAACCATTAGGTATTTGGTCACCCTTCGGATGCTAACTATTCTGGATTCGGAATTTAGTTATAGTCAAGGCTCTTCATCCTTCTTCCCGGGTGTATTGGCGGGGATAAACCTTAGAGCTCTTCCCGCACGCTTAGTCTGCGTTGCTAACTGAGCTACCTCCCGTGGGTAATTTTGGTAACTGAGGGCATGTTTGATAACTCTTCTAATAATTCTTCTAAAATTGATTCTAAAGTCAAAACTAATGTTGATTAGAAGTTTTTGTGATTAGAATTCAGAGATGCTAAGATTGTTTGTTTATTTTGGATAATGTTGCTTCTATAGTTCTATGTTTCTATGGTTAAAACTTAAAAATAACATGAAATAGATGTCTCTAGATAATTTTTAATCTCATTACAAATTTTTCACTTGACTGAGCAGGCCACAATAATTGATCCTTCCGATTATGATGCCTTGGAAGAAGCATTGGAAAAGAACAATGTGAGTGTTTGAAAACTGGTTTCTTTTAAGCATGTTTCCTTTTGATTTCTGTAGAATTTATAGACAGGAATGAGTTCGGATGATATTATAATCCATGCATGTGTACAGGTCTCATTGTACTTTGCTGAGACGCCAACCAATCCATTCCAAAGATGTGTGGACATTGAGCGCGTTTCGGAACTTTGTCACAGAAAAGGTGCATTGGTCTGCATTGATGGTACCTTTGCCACACCCATCAACATGAAGGCCCTTTCTCTTGGAGCTGATCTTGTGGTGAACTCTGCAACAAAGTACATTGCTGGACATCATGATGTAAGTCAACATGATCTTCAAAACCTTGTTTGCCAAAAATAATGAAACACTATATGAACATTTCATTCATCTATAGTTAAGCATCAATGATCTATAGTTTTTTTCTTGTTTCAGGTCATTGCTGGTTGCATTAGTGGTTCGGAGAAGTTGATTTCACAAGTTCGCAGTTTGCATTTCATTTTGGGTGGAACTCTTAGCCCGGTATTGATTCCTTGGCTGATATAATATATGTTGGCCAAGTCTTTTCCATAGAAGAATATATATGAAAAGTATTTGCACTGACACAGTGCTCAATGTTTCTCTATTAACAGAGTTCTGCATACCTAGTCCTTAGAGGCATGAAAACTCTGCATCTCCGTGTACGACAACAAAACTCAACAGCAATGAAGATGGCTGAAATTTTAGAGGCACATCCTAAGGTATAACATTTATATATGCAATACTTGTATAATCTATTGTATCCTCTCCTACAGTCCAACTTGTTTATATTTGTTATCAGTTTTGTAGTAACTGGTTTTAAATTTATTTTCTGCATAATGTCTTCAGGGTATGTGTTATATAATTTTAGGTACCTATTTGCCATTTTAAACGTCTGCATATTGAATAACAATACCAATGCTTTTCTATGAAGGGGTTCAAATAAATGAACATGTCAATTTAGGCATCTAATGTGACTGTCTTTAATGGTGTGATGTTATTTGCAGGTGAAGCAAGTCTATTATCCAGGCTTGCCAAGTCATCCTGAACATGAACTCGCCAAGAGACAGATGACTGGTTTTGGTGGTGTTGTCTGTTTTGATGTAGGGTTTGCTATTCCAATCTGATTTATGCTGCCATTTGACTCTTCTAAAGTTAATAATTTACATTGAAGACAAAAGTGAAATCTTTAGGGCATGTTTGAAAACCCTTATTCTGAAGTCTTAATCAATTCTGAGGAAAGGTTTATGTGAGTAGCTTCTCAGTTTCAGAATTGATTATGATGAAAGAGAAGTTGATTCAAGCATGCTAAATTGCTAATAAAGATGATCAAATTATGATAAAATTCTATGTATGTACAAGTGATATCAGTAGTTGATTTCATTCTGACAATTGAAACTCTTTACTTACTTATTTGCCCAAGTTTGATAGTTATATTGCTAATCATGCAGATTAATGGGGATTTTGAAACTACCATCAAATTTGTCGATTCGCTGAAAATTCCATACATTGCTCCATCTTTTGGTGGCTGTGAGAGTGTTGTGAATCAGCCTGCTATTATGTCTTACTGGTACATATTTTCTTGAATTCCTCTTTCAAGTGCATGATTTACGTCAATTCATCATATTTAGTCTTCATGCATTTTTGCAACAGGGATCTTCCCCGGCCAGAAAGGGAAAAGTTTAGAATTTATGACAATTGTGTTCGCTTCTGCTTTGGAGTCGAAGACTATGAGGATTTGAGGGATGATGTCCTACAGGCTCTGGATGCAATATAGGCCATACCTAAGCTTGGTGAATCAATTGAATTTTGATAATTGAATGTTCTGTTGGGGTTTATGTTGGAGGTAGGAGGGTGTATAAGTTGTATGTTATGATGAATTGTTGAAACTTCCATACATTTGAGTTTCCCCTTCTCTTCTTTCAATAGTAAAAAGATAAATAAATTCCTTGGACACAGTGATAGAGCAAAGCTTTTATCAGTTTTATGTATGTGCAACAAACATAAACCAATTAAACTATATCAAATTACATCATCAACAAATTCAACAGCAAACAAACAAGAGATGCTTTTATGAATTTAGCCACATATATGCATCTTCATTATCTTCTGAGTTTGGTGACCCTCTTCAAAACTCCTTTCACTTGCAAGGTCATGTTGTATATCTCATCTATTAATGATAATAAATGAGGAAGTTATTTACCCTTAGCCTTGACATATATGTATTATTACTGAACATTGAACTCTAAAAAAAAGCTTGTATAACAGCAGATTCTGAAGGTTTAATGTTTATCCAAGGGATCCTTCAATAGTGGAGCTGCATCTGGATGTAATTGCACCGAATTTCCGGGCTTGTTCCTCTTGAACGAGTTATAATCTGCTAATAATCTGAAAGCTAATCCTTTACTCATATCCTTCGCATAATTTCTGAGAATCTGTTAATTAGATATCAACACTAATTAGTCTGATCAGTGCAGGCTCATGCATCAAACAGAGTAATACAGCAAAAAAAAAAGACTAGTGTAAACCAAAATAATGATTCTAACCGATTCCGAAATTCTTTGCAAGACATGTTTAGGAACCCAGGAGAGTAAAGGAGGAACAACAAATTTTAAACTAACGTCTAACTGATACTTGATCCAGTTATGCTTTCCCTGTCTTTCCAGGAACAGAGATCCTCTGGCATCGACGCTGAAACCTTGTGGCATGTAATCAGCATGGAGATCTTGAAGCTCACATCTTGTCTATAAATAAGAGAAGTTACATCACATGTTTAGATTTGTAGGGCTTTGAGCTTGTCTAACCCCATTTGGAAGAGATTATTCAAGCTTATCTTATAGCATAAACGCTTATAGAAGTATTTGAGATTTCTTATGTAACTAGTTTATAGCCTTCCTGTAAGCTGTTTTTGGCTATTTGCATAAGCTGTTTAGATTGGTGTATAAGTAAGAGCTTATGCTTATCCATAACATATTTTCAACTTATTTCAATAATTTCATCAAAATTAGCTTATGAAAAAAACGCGTATTGTAATAAGCATTTATTGCTACAAGTGCTTAAATAAGCTACTTACAATATGAATCTGGAGCAGTTTGGTGATATGCCCTGGGATCTCAGGTGGGTAAGCTTCAGCTTCAGATATGCATTTAGCAATGATATGTATGACTGGTTGGCATTTTAAGAACAAGACTTTCACAGGAGTCATCTTAACTCTCCACTCTTCCTATTTACATAATTTAACATAAGCATTTTGAGATAAATTGAATGATATCTGAAAAACAGTGTTTACATGTCTGATCAGGTTGCTCCTTATTATAGCATTATGACTAAGAAAAATCTGGTCCACAATTTGAAAAGAACAGCTAGTACCTGGTTAAGCTGCTCGGTTGTTGATTTTTTTGGAAATAAGACTCGGATTACTCTTCCCATGTCTTCCAAATAATGATCAAAGGAAGCCTTAAATGAAATACCAATCAATTAGATTAGGCACACAATTATCACAAACAATGTTCAGAAGACATGGCATTTATATATATACATACCCAAGGATACTCATTAAGAGGAACAGCAACGGTGTTTGTGTAGCTGATGGAGGAAGTTATCATCATATTCTTGCACACTAAATCCTGTGAACCAGGTGATACTGTTTTTGTATGAAAGTGATGCAACTTATTGTGCTTCTTAGTGAGATTCCTCGTGAGAAACTACTAATTGTGTAACATGGAAAAATAAGCTGTCATACACATAGAATTATCCCTCTCATCTAGTGGCTCGAGACATTGCTTGTAGCTGCAATTTTATAGTAATATTTTTCATTTTAAATACAATTTTCAACCATAATTTTAACAATAGCAATAAATAATATATATGTACTGATCTAAAAAATATATACAAAATTAATCAATCAGATTTTATGAATTCATTCGGACATTGTGTCCTTTCTATTTGAATGAAATTTTTAGTTGTCGTAAAAAAAAAAATTATGACACATCGACCAATTAAATTAGATAAAAAAAAACTCACATTTTTGAAATATAATTGATTGAGATAGTAAATTGTACTTTGTATGTAGATGCTAATTATTAATATTAGAAAATGTTGGGTCTATATAAACACTTAAAAAAAGAAAAATAAAGAGAGAAAAAGTAATGGATTGGATATATACTGACATCCACAATTTATTATTTATTTCCTATGTTAGAATTAAAAGTTTATGCAGTGTGAAATTTGACTATACAAAGTACAAACATCCAATTGATTTCTAATAAATCAAAAAATTATTTTTACTTTAATTAAAATTGAAAATAAATGTAATTATTTATCTACATTGCATATTGTAATTGAATAATAGTGTAAAACTATTTTACACTTAAAATGCATTTTTTTACAGCAATTTTTTTTTTATTGAAAGTGGAAAAGTATCATGAGAACAACTCTATCATAAGAGAAAGAAAGAAACTTAATCTCCCCCACACCGACCTTAACATGCCACACTTGGAATGAGCCTCAAAATACATATCTATTAAAATTTATATAATATATAATATAATGAAAGGTAAGAGATATAATGAAAAATGAAATCTTATGCATCCTACACTAACGTTTTTTTTTGAAAATCTACACTCTAAAGTTATTCATTCATAATTTTTTTCATCTTATTTTCATTCTCTTTTTCTATTACATCACATATTATATATCTCATTTTGTTTGGTGTGAGAGGGGAAAGTGTTAACAAACACTTATGGGACTTGAGAGGTAGTATTTAATTGAGGAGCGGTGTTGGGAGTTGAGTGCCGACACATCGACTTGGTCTGCATCCAAACAGTTGACACGCTCATCTCTCAGGGAGGAAGATCAATCTTCTTCTCTTTCTCTTGTTGCGTGCGCCGCATTCTTTCTTCTTTAGTTCTTTTCACTTGCATGGATTCCAATCTCGTGGTCCTCTATCTAGCTACCTCTTAGACCATGAGCAATGGTTCAACAAAAAAATGTTTTATTTACCCCTTTTTAACCCCACTTTTTCTCTTCCCAACACTCAACATCATCTTCTCTCTCTAATTCAACACACTCTCAACAATTACCCACTCCAATGATTTTCTCTCTCAACACCCTACCCCACCACTTTTTTATTTCATATTTTTATTTAATTTTATATTTTTGTTTTTATTATTTACATAAAATTACAATTATTGTTTTAAATTAAATTAAATAATAAACACTTAACAATTTTTTTTTAAATATAGACAATAATTTATTTTATTTTCTTAACTTAAAAATGGAAGACAACAAACTAAGCAATAATATGGTGAGAAACTTGGTTAAAAAAGATAATAAGATGGTAAGAGAGATAATAATATGGTGAGAAACTTGGTTTTTTTTCTGTGTCCAAATCAAACAAACCTAGTCTCTATTTATAGAGGAAAAAAAGTTATGAATTTTGGTTAAAAAAAAATTTTAAAATTGTTTTTTTTCGACCAGATAATTCAGTTTAAAAATTTTATCAAAACAAAATCCGCCGGAACAATACACTCGCGCCACGTGTCCCACACATTATCCCAGCAGTTTCTCTCTCTTCTCTCCCCTACCACTCACGCCCCCTGTCCGCGCGTGAGTTACACGCGCCTATCTGAGGCCACTCACGCGTTGACACGTGGCACCGGGGACCTCTCTCAACATTGTTGACAATCCTCAACATTTTTCCCCTCCCTCTCTCCTCCACATCACTCTAAACAAGTTTCAATCACCATTGCACCATCTAAACAACTCTCAACAAAAAGTTTCAACATCCATTGCACTTGGTCTTACATTCAAAATGCATAAACAAGTGAGTACGTGTTAAAGCTTATTTCTATTTGTCAAAGTGTGAACATTCACACATTAAGACGGGGCTAAACAGCCCAAACTTATAGAGTGGGCACACGCACAAAATAGCCCTTTAAACAAAGAAAGACAAATGTTTAAACTTTAAAGCCTTTGAACATAACATGGGCTGGGCCCATTAAAATATTTATTAATTCCCTTTTTTAAAAAGTTAACGTGGGTGTACTTTACTTGGTTGATGACCCACATGATAATTTCTTTATTTTGTTATATAATAATAATAATAATAGGGTCTGAATAGATCGTGTCTAAAAAAAGTAATAGATGTAATAAGTAATATGACTCTAAGAGAAAAAAGAGATAGATAGAAAATGAATGTGATGAAATGTTTTGAGGTAGTGAATATGTGTCTCAGTAACTAAGGCAAAACAACTCGACCTCCCTAGTAGTAAGAGACTTCTAGTTATTTTGTGCAGTTAGTCAATACTCTTATTTCATGGAAATTTAATGAACAACGCACTGTGTCTTGTTCCTTAGTGGAAGCTGAGTATAGTTCAATTGCAACAGCTACTAGTGAGTTCTTACGCCTAAAATTATATTTTTAGACCTCAACATTCCTCAATGCCTTCATTGTGACAACTAAACTCTAATGCCTATTGCTTCTAATCCAATATTATAGGAGCGAACAAAACACATTGAAATTGATTTCTTTTACGTGTGACCAGTTTATGTTTGGTACATCAACGCTCATTATATTTCAACAAACGTTCAATCATCTAGCCTTTTTACCAAGGAAATAGGCGATGATCAATTTTAATCCTTGACACACAAGTTGGGCATTTGTGATCTATACATGCTCTAACTTCAGAGGAAGTATTAAAAATAAATATACCTATTTTATGATATAAAAATGGTACATTCACGTACGTTTCTACTTAATCTTCAATAGACATACGCATTAGCGGCAATTAACCATTGTTAATGCTTATGTCTTTTGAATGTCACCCTTATATGTTCAAATTTGAGGGGTAGTATACATAGTATTAAAAATTGGTATACCTATTTTAGTAAATAACAAATGTGCTTATATTAGGAAATTTAAAATTATCTCCATATCTTTCATGGGCGGACCCACGTTGAGCTGAGGGGGTTCAACTGAACCCCCTGAAAAAAAAAATTCCTACTTACCCCCTAGTCTGATTTTTTTTGAACCCCCTGAAATTTGAAAATTGCACCCAGGTCCTAGGCCCTACTCCCCAGTCAGCACTCACTCCTCACTCTCTCTCTCTCTCTCTCTCTCTCTCTCTCACGCACTCACTCTCACGTTCTCATCTCACCTCACTCACGATTCACAGTTCACACCAGGGGCGGACCCACGTTGAGCTTAGGGGGTTCAATGAACCCCCCCTGGAAAAAAAAATTCCTACTTACCCCCCTAGAGTGATTTTTTTTGAACCCCCGGAAATTTGAAAATTGCACCCAGGTCCTAGGCCCCACTCCCCAGTCAGCACTCACTCCTCACTCGATCACTCCTCTCTCTCTCTCTCTCTCACGCACTCAATCTCACGTTCTCACCTCACCTCACTCACGATTCACAGTTCACACCACCTGCCCACCACCGATCCACTACCGGCCGACGCACCACCGGCCACCACCACGGTACCACCAGGCCCCAGCCATCACCACTCATTCACGTTCTCTGTTCACTCCTTTCTCTCTCCCTCACGCACTCATTCAGTGTTCACAAGTGCACAACGCTGCAACGCACCACGCCACCAGTCCACCACCACCGGTGGCCGGCTGCCCAAGTGCACAAAGCCAACGCACCACCACTCTCTCTCTCTGCTGCTGTTGAAGCTTGAAGGTTAGTTAGGAATTGAATACCCCCAAATTGAAAAACCCCAAATTGAAAACCTAAACCCCCAAATTGAAATGTGAAGTGAAGGGAAATTAAAAACCCCAACTCTCTCTGTCTGCTGCTCTTGAAGCTTGAAAGTTAGGAATTGAAAACCTAAACCCCCAAATTGAAATGTGAAGGGAAATTGAAAACCCTAACGGCTAGTTTGCTACTATTTTGTTTTGCTTTTCCTTTTGCTGAATTTAGTTTGTGTATATGAAATTGAAGTGAAATGAGACTGGATTTTATATGAGAGTGAAATATTCCACCAACATATGACAATTGTTTTTAATTATATTTTTTATCGATGTGCTCATTTGAAAATTTTGAACCCCCTGACCCCGGGGTCCTGGATCCGCCACTGATATCTTTGTATATTAGTGCCCTGCAGCTCTCAAATATAATATCTAAATGTGAATGATTGAGATTCATTAAATTGCATATGACATCTCCCATGCCATATTAGAAATCTATTTGATATTCTCGACCTCTTTCTTCACAGCATCAAGTTGCATATGGCATCTCCCATGCATCTTCATGTGATTCCAGCCTCGAGCTTTCTTTTCGGTCCACACTCCACAATAATATAAGTTATGTCTCAGTCACTGCATAAGACTGGTGCACGATTTTGCATATATAAACCATTAGCATGCAATATAAACACATTATTTTAATCTTTATTTCTCATATCACATCACATTATATATCACATTTATTCTATTTTTATATTATCTTTCTTTATTCTCTACCAAACATTTTCCAACAATATTATAAGCAGTCCAATTTGAGAATTGTTAAACCTGAAAGTATCAAAGCAAACATAGTAATACTAGATACACTCCGTGATTCATGGGATTTATTGTTATTATATGATAATAACATGACTTATGACTCATAAAACACCAAATTAGTAAATATATTACCTCACTTTTTTTTATTCCAATCCTCTCTCACACTATGCAATCTCAATTTTTTGGAATCAGATCCTCACTAGCAAATCAACCAATCACATTTGAGGCTTAAATTTTTCATGATCAATCTTAACCATTTATCAAAATAATCAATGGTCATGATTTTGCCAAAGAGAATAAAATTCATTTTGCATTTATCTCTGATCTCTCATATTCATCTTATCCCATCATACATTATTCTTATTTTTCTCTCATTTCTTTCTTACTTGTATGTCTACCCTACCGATATCCGCCCACCTTTTCCTAATAAACTCATGATCCATGTGATCAAATTTGATTTTTATATTTATAACGATTCTTGTATTTATGATAATGATAGCACAATAAATCAGAAACCTTAAAAATAAATAAGAATAATGATAATAGATGATTCATGAATCATATATAGAGTGGGTTAGGAAAAAGTCATTGGAGGAAGCTAGTATATGATACTTGCTTAGTCTCTCAGCTCTCACTCACTCGCATCTAATCTAAGATCTAACTAACTTCCGATACTCCATTTGACTTTCTCATTTTCCACCGCCGGAAAAATGGGTGGCGCTTCTCCGACGACGGTGGACGAGTTCCTGCAACAGTGCAAACAATCCGGCGACGCCGCATACGCCGCCTTACGATCTCTCCTGGAGCGCCTCGACAATCCGCAAACCCGTTCCCAGGCTAGGATCTTCCTCTCCCAACTCCAGAAGCGTTTCCCGACCAAGGAGTCCTGCGATCAATGCTTCCAAACCTACCATTTTCGCATCGAAGATGTTCAGTTGGATCACTACGAAGGTACTGTTCATACGATCGAATAGTAAGCTTTAATTGCAGGTTTCTTCAATGATTTCTGAAGATTTTATTGATTGCAGGGTACCAAGGGAGGAAGAAATTGACCATGATGGTGATTCCTAGCATTTTTCTCCCTGAGGATTGGTCCTTTACTTTCTATGAAGGGATTAATAGGAACACTGATTCCATTTTCAAGGATAGGACTGTTGCTGAGTTAGGTTGTGGAAATGGGTGGATTTCTATTGCCATAGCTGAGAAGTGGTTACCATCCAAGGTTCATATTCATAAGCAAGCTTAACATGTTTGGTGTTTCCATTGTCTATGCTAACTTGTAATCCTTGCAGGTTTATGGTCTTGATATCAATCCTAGGGCAGTGAAGATTTCTTGGATAAACTTGTACTTGAATGCTTTGGATGAAAATGGGCAGCTTGTCTATGATGAGGAGAAGAAAACTTTGCTGGACAGGGTAGAGTTCTATGAATCTGATCTTCTATCCTATTGCAGAGAAAAAGACATTCAACTTGACAGAATTGTAGGATGCATACCTCAGGTAATTCCAGAACCATTACATGATGTACTCACGCGTTATATAAAAATTGAAGAGTCAAAATTAATGAGGGATTAAGGGTACATTAGGAAGCTATAAGTAATTTTAACAAGAACATTAGTACTACTTATTAATGCATGTGTCGAAACTTCAAAGTGACAGAGGGAATATATGTAGCATAGTTGTTATTGTTATGCCCTTTGCAAGTTTCTTAGAGGTGACTCTTCATTCTTTAATAGTTAATATCGTTAACAAACTGTCTCCAATACTTAGCTGTTTGGTGTAAGCACATAAATAGTTTTATTATATCTAACATGTCTCCTACCACAAGAGTCCTTTGGTCTTAAAGCTAAACAATGCACAGGCTCATCTTGCCCTGTGCTGAAACTTTTTTTTAAAAGAATGGGGGTAACGAGGATTAAACTTCAAATCAAATAACACATTCATAGAGTTTATGATATCATACCTTGTCTTACACTGACTATCTCTTAAGCCGTTGGGTGCAAGCACATGGCTGATTTTATATCTAACAATACTTTTATTGATTTTGTGAGAGTAGAGAGAAAATATGTTGAATCTGATTCTCTTATTCTGTGAATGATTATATCATACATTTATAGCCAATTTGCTAGCCTAACCCCTCAAGCTTAACTAGGGCTTCCGGTTAAGTGAAGGTCACCCACGTTGAGCTTGGACCGAAGCTCATGGAATCTAGCAGTAGCTATTGGTTCTTGATCTTCGACAATTTATCCTTTCCTTTGTTTTTTGGCTCTCTAGATTACAATTCCTCTCATCTTGGAACCAATGCTGCTGATCCAAATTATACTTAGGCTAGAATTGCTTCAGCAATGCCCTTCAGAAATTTCCTCAAGTTGCCTTAAGATTGCAAATCTCCCACCCTTGGTTCCAAGATAGGAACATCCTTCTATAGCTTCTACATCCAATTGTGGCATCTCTTAATCCATTTGTTTCGCATCAAAGTACTCTTGACGTGGATTGGCTTCCATACACATTGTCTTCAGATATTGGTATCCTTCTACGTTAGTTCTTGTATTTCTTTCCTCAAGCTCTTTTAAGTGTCTTAGCTCTTCAAGTATTTGCTTCTGCATTCTTGATCAAACCATGAGCAGTTCTAGGATCTTGAAAGCTCTAGTATGATTTTATAGTACTGGTGATGAAAAATGATGGAGATACACCCTAATGCACAAACTATCTGTAATGCAATATCAATGTTTTGCAGAACAGATACAAAATAAGATAAAATTGTTAAGTTCACTCCCTAACCTCCCAAGATATTTGAGAGACTTGCACTCTCCTTCCCAATTTCCACTCTATAACCAAAGGCTTCCCTCTATCCTTTCCTAATTCCTTCCTATTATTTATATCTTGTCATGTTTCTCTCTCTGAGTAACTGTCCAACTAACTATTCCAACTAACAGAGACTAGGTACTCTTCAATTGGGGCTTTGCTAACATTGTTGATGGTAATGGTGACAACTTTATAAACCAAATTATTTACAAAATTTGGCTTATGATAATTGTGATGGTTGGATTTTGAATTGCGTGTTTCTTGCTTCATAGAACGATGCACCTTAACTCTGGACCTGGTTTTAATGATATAGATCTTCACACCTAGTACAATCTGCATCTTTAGCAGTCACAAATCTTAATTAATTAGGTTTATCCTGTGATGTTTTGGCATATTATCATTTCTATGATATAAATTATTCTTA
This sequence comes from Lotus japonicus, assembly GCF_012489685.1. Classification (NCBI taxonomy): domain Eukaryota; kingdom Viridiplantae; phylum Streptophyta; class Magnoliopsida; order Fabales; family Fabaceae; genus Lotus; species Lotus japonicus. The sequence continues at coordinate 72,930,460 of NC_080042.1, forward strand.
TGGTTGGAACCTCTGCAGATTCTTAATCCAAATCCAGATGCAATGTCCAAGATGATAACAGAAAATGCCAGTGAGGAATTCCTTCATTCTCTGAGTAATTATTGTGCACTTCAGGTAACTAAGAATCTTACTTTATTTTGTTTTATTTTTTGCCTGAAATATACTGGAAATTTTGCATTTATGTCCTGCATATTTTCATGCTAAGTAAGTAAATGTGAGTCTCACCAATCCCAGAAGAGAGGGAAAGGAAATAAAAGAAATGACTTTTTTGTTGGCACTGTGTTTCTTAAATCTTTTACCTGCCAAGCTATGATATTGTTCCTCGGAGCAACTCTTTTGCATTTGTTCTGGTGTTAGCTGAAAGATTCATACTCATTTTATGGTTCCTATGTGTGAAGCCTCAAGTATAACTTGTTATGAAATTATTACTTTTACCTGTACAAGTTATCCCTGATTAATTCAGTGAGAGGTCTTTTGGCAATATAGAAATGTTTTTGATTGATGTACTATCAGCTGTTTATGACATAAATACACGTTCTCATGTTTATTTTGTCTTTTATTGTGTCTAGGGTTTTGTGGAGGATCAGTTTGGCTTGGGTTTAATTGCAAGGGCAGTTGAAGAGGGGATAACAGTAATCAAACCAGCTGGAATTATGATCTTTAATATGGGAGGCCGCCCAGGTCAAGGTGTTTGCAGACGATTGTTTGAACGTCGGGGTTTTCGCATTACAAAGCTTTGGCAAACTAAAATCCTTCAGGCAAGTAAGCATAAGTTTGGCTTGAAATCAGTAGAAGTGTAATCTTATCTTACTCTGATATATTGGTACAGGCAGGTGACACAGATATTGCAGCCTTAGTTGAGATTGAGAAAAACAGCCCACACCGTTTTGAGTTCTTTATGGGACTTTCTGGAGATCAGCCTATTTGTGCAAGGACAGCATGGGCTTATGGAAAATCTGGTGGCAGCATTTCCCATGCTTTATCAGTTTACAGTTGTCAACTTCGTCAACCTAACCAGGTCTGCTTCACTGTAGTTTGTTGTTCAGTAGTAAAATATTTGTCGCCCTGAAGGAAATTTGAAGCACAACGTCATTTGTATACTTACAGGTTAAGGTTATATTTGAGTTTCTAAAAAATGGATTTCAAGAGATTAGCAGTTCTCTAGACTTGTCTTTTGAGGATGATTCTGTAGCTGATGAGAAGATTCCTTTCCTTGCTTATCTTGCAAGCACTCTAAAAAACAATTCTCATTTCCCGTATGAGCCACCAGCTGGAAGCAAACGTTTCCGCAATCTCATTGCAGGATTTTTGAAGACTTATCACCACATTCCACTCACTGCCGATGTAAGAAGAAAATGATGCTATCTTAATTATTTAGCCTTGCTGCAGCTGCACTATGAATATACTAGATGCATATAGCATAGGATGAATTCACTTCAGATTTTATATTTTTAGTGAAGTCTACTGTAAATATCTCCTCTAGGTATACCACAGGGTAATAACTGTTCTTTATTGCAGCTAAGCTGATTCCGTGCATTAGTGAGTGAGCAGGGTAGTATATGTGATTTAGGAGCAGTAGGAAAGTCAATATTAAGTAGCTGAATTACTTTTATTATTTAAAAAATAATTAATTTAATTTTCACGGCTTCTGGTTATGGATAGTGTTAGAAATATAATTTAAATTCATTCATGTGTTTTTTTCTCAACAACTTCAGATTTTGGAATAGTTGGTTCATGCATAGGTATCAAAATCTCCAAATGGTCTAGAGTTCAATCACAGTTTCCCCATTATTCTAATAAAAAAATTGAATTTTAACACAAGGTAAGGTGTACTTGTGCATTGTCCACGCTTCAATCCCAATAGACTCTTCGTGAGGGAGCATGTTAAAAATATAAAAAAGACTTCATTTTCACCCAACAACATAAATTTTTGGAATAGTTACTTCATGAAGATAGCATTTTAGGTCAGCTTTATGTTATGTAAGGATTCTAGTATATTATTTGTAATTGTAAGTCACAAGCATTTGTAATGGCATGGGTTGGTAAGAGTTATAATCTTGTATAACTAGAGTACATTAGCTCTTAGTCACATTTCAGTTCTCCACTCCCAAATGATATACATGAAGCTAGAGGCAAGATGGTTTTATTTCTATATCAGTCTCTTGGTAAAGATGTTGCCCACCAAACTTAATTTGTGCAGCATTCATTTCAAGGCCAAGAGCTTTAGCATCGGAATTATTTTTATTATTGAATGAGTTAATTGTTTGGCAATGTGCATTTTGATTAAGTTTGTCCTTCCTCTGGCTTATGGGTGCAAATGCTTCGTATAGAATTTTACCATCATCTGATAAAAAGGAACTAAATTCTTTGTAGTGCTCTACTTCAGTTGTCTAATTTTTTTTTATAACATGTTACATGTAAACCATTCCACTCAGGCTAGGGATTAGGAACTATGTACACTGAAATATATTTGTTTGGTCCATATAATATATTACAATATTGACTTCATCTCTTGAATCTATTGCAAGAATGTTGTTATTTTTCCCTCAAGGACTGCAGCAATTGAGAATGCTCTTCGCTTGTTTACACCTCGCCTTGCAATTGTGGATGAACATTTGACTCGATACCTACCTAGGAAGTGGTTAACATCTTTGGCACTTGAGGTATGGGATATCTTTTGCGTTCTTATACAATCTTAATTTCTGCAATATTTAGAAATTGGTTAATGTTTTGTTGAGTCCTTGTGTGATCTCAACGTGTTAATATAGTGCAACTACGTGAATCCTTGTCCTTGAAGGGGCTGAATGATTTAGAATTTTATTCACTAATAATTTACGAATGACAAGCTCTAATATTCATAGACTATTATTAGACATGAATCCTAATAAAAGATAATCAAAGCAAAATGAAATGAAATACTACCTAATAACTACTTAATATCATGGTGGTATTTACAAGATAAAGGAAAGAATGCAATGTTCTATCCTAACATATCGCTATTTGCAAAACTTCCCCTTTACATGGTGCAGGGATATCTATCATTCCCACATTGCAATTTTAGGTGCTGACCTAACACCACTAGAAGTTCCGAAAGTTCTTTTATATTCAAAATGATTGAGAGCTTGTGGCGATTTATTTACTTTCTTGTAGTAGAATAAGATATTTTATGTTCAACATTTTTACTTGATGATATTTCCCTGTCCCCTACACTCTGAAAAAACAGTGGAGTGATTGTCTCTTGTACTGTGTTGATAACTGTTAACTATGTGCTGTGTTGATAAGTATTTTCTTGAATGATTTTCCCTGTCCCTAATTCACTTCCCTCATGCTTAGTATTATGTTCCACATTTTTGCTTGATGATATTTCCCAGCCCCCCCCCCCCCCCCATTCTTATTACACTGAAAAAACGGTAGAATGATTGTCACTTATACTGTGTTGATAACTGTTTGCTATGTGCTGTGTTGATAACTATTTTCTTGAATGATTTTCCCTGTCCCTAATTCACTTCCCTCATGCTTAGTATACTATTACTATTTACTCAATGATATGCCTGCCACGCTTATTACATTGAAAAAACTATTTACTAGTTTTTTCCTTTCTAGTAGAGCACTGGAACTGTTGACTCTTTAGATGATACAATTACTGTAATTGAAGCCCCTCGGCAATCAGACTTGATGATAGAACTAATAAAGAAATTGAAGCCTCAAGTGGTGGTGACTGGGATTGCTCATTTTGAGTCTGTTACTAGTTCAGCTTTTGTGCACCTCCTAGATACAACACGAGAGGTTGGATCTCGTCTTTTCTTGGACATATCAGATCAATTTGAGCTATCCAGCCTTCCAGGATCAAATGGGGTCCTGAAGTATCTGTCAGGAACTCATCTGCCCT